>NC_088385.1:132972500-133318750 GCF_037993035.2 Macaca fascicularis | reverse complement strand
CCTCCAAGCACAGATTAAAGGGAAAGTCATAAAGCACATTGAAGGGTTCTAGAGATGGTTGAAAAGAAAGGTACCTGTCAGCCAGGTCCTAGAAAGAAACAGATGGCTCACTTACAGGAGTAACTAAGGAGGCCTGAAGGAGTGGAAGGAGACAGTCCATGCTGGAAGCCAGTGAGAACCACAGCCCTGGGAACTGAGCTGTTTGACAGTAAGGCGGCCTCAGGGAAGGGAGTATCAGTGGTGAAACTGCAACTCCACGGGGAAGGAGTCAGGGCTCCTCTCCTTCCACACTTGACCTACTACAGATGACTCCTCTTCCTGCATTTCGCTAGAAGGCAAAAGGCACGGAAGCCTCTGTGATGCAAACCAAAGGGGCTCCCCCTCCCAGGGCACAGAGCAGGGTGAATCAAATACCTAGCACATAGCAATGAAGACCCACTTGCTCTACCCTTGTAGGATGAACTGGACATGTTTAAACAGCTTTATTGAGATACAATCAACATACCATTAAATTCACCCATTCAAACCATACAGTGCAACAGCTGTTTGTTCAGAGATGTGCATCCATCACCACCATCAGTTTCAGAACATTTTCCTTACCCCAAAAAGAAGCCTCATCGCATTTTTCAGTCACTCCTTGTTTGTCCTCGACTGATCCCCACAGCCCTTGGCAACCAATAATCTACTTCCTGCCTCTATAGTTTTTGTTTTTTTGTTTGTTTGTTTGTTGAGACAGAGTCTTGCTCTGTCACCAGGCTGGAGTACAGTGGCGTGATCTCAGCTCACTGCAACCTCCACCTCCCAGGTTTAAGCGATTCTCCTGCCTCAGCCTCCCGAGTGGCTGGGACTACAGGAGTGCACCACCGCGCCCGACTGATTTTTGTATTTTTAGTAGAGACGGGGTTTCACCATATTGGTCAGGATGGTCTCGATCTCCTGACCTTGTGATCCGCCCACCTCGGCCTCCCAAAGTGCTGGGATTACACGTGTGAGCCACCGCGTCTGGCCTCCTGTCTCTATAGTTTTACCTGTTTGGGATATTTAATATAAATGGAATCATATACATAATGTCCTCAATGTTCACCCAGGGGCTGGGCATGGTGGCTCACACCTGTAATCCCAGCACTTTGGGAGACCTAGGCAGGAGGATGGCTAGAATCCAGGTGATTGAACCAGACTGAGCAACAAAGCAAGACCCCACCTGTACCAAAAGAATTTTTAAAAAATTAAAAATTAAAAAAATGTTAAATTCACCCATGTTTTAGAATGTATCAGAACTTCATTCCTTTTTAACATAGAAGTATATTCTATTGTATGAATAAACCACATATAGGTGTCCATTAATCATTCGATGAGTGTTTGGAGCGTTTCCTCTTTGCTTGCTTGCTTGCTTGCTTGCTTGCTTTCTCTCTCTCTTTCTTTCTTTCTTTGTCTTTCTTTCTTTTTTTCTTTCTTTCCCTCCCTCACTCCCTCCCTCCCTCCCTTCCTTCCTTCCTTCAGCACATCCAGAATGCAGAAAATACTTTTTGGCTATTATGAACAATGTTGCTACAAGGAGCCAAACATCCTTAACTAGCTCCTGCTTTAGTCTTGCTGGGGTTTCTCGACGTTTACTAGGCAGTTAGACTGTATTTGTAGCTGGAGAAAGTGGGAGGGAGCAGATGAGACAGAGAACAAAATGATAAGTCAGATGCAATGTGCTAAAGAGAAATTACTAAATACATTCTAACAATTGTCATCATGTAGTTAACTTGCCGTCTCCAGGATGTCGTGCCACAGAAAAAATAAATAAATAAATAAAATATCCCATTGGCTTAGTAACTTTGCAAATTCAGTAATGCAAAGCTGAGATTGCACTGTTCTTTTCAGTTATGATTTCATAGTCAATATGCCATTCTTAGGGAACAAGTTCACAGTCTGATCGTTGGTGGCGTTACAATGCCTGGCTGCTTACAATAAAAACATGGGGACAGAAATCATTTTAACTGCTTCTGTGAAGAAACCCAGCTGACCCCAGGATCCTCAGACTGAAACTACAGTTTTCCAGATAAACTACGGGGTTGGTAAGGGCAACAATCAAGATGGAAACAGGGTAAGGGGAGGTTCTTAGGCCAGGGGTTGAAAATTCAGTTGGCTTCAGAGGCCAAAGAGTGACATAACCACAGTAGAGTTTTGGGCAATAGGAAGAGGGATTCAGTGTTAAATTACAAGATGTGCATCCTGCCTGAAAGTATTCAGAGCCATATATCCTTCTAATCCTTTAATTGCTAAAGAAATATTTTAGGACAAATTTAGCTACCAGTAATGACTTTTGTTTGAGACACAGCAAACGCAAACCTTAACAATAATATACAGTCATATGTATATTATTATATTATTATCCTCAATGGATTTAAATCCCCCAGCCCCCCAGGCATTCAAGTTCAAAGTTCTATGAGCTCATGATGGTTTCAGATATGAATCCCACCCCCATTCTCAAGAAGGCTTCAGTTTATGTGGAGCCCAATACATGAGACAATAGGAGAAAAACACACTATGGAACACAAAGGCCACCATGCCCCCCACTCCCCTTCAGATACCTTCAGTTTCTTCCCCTGTAAATGAAGATCATAACAGTACCCAGTTCAACTGCGGCTTATCCAGAAAGCAAGTCATCTTACCATGTTCTTTCATGGAACACTGATCGATCTCATGCTGTCTTGTACTAACGGTATTTTCATCTTTGTCCAATCTATCCTCCCATTTCCTAATATGCAAAGGGCAGGATCTGTCTTGCTTTAAGTTCTCAGAAAACTTGAGGCTGAGACAAGGACTTAGATACAGGTGATTTCGTTTGGAAAGTGCTCTCGGGGAGCTCAGGTAAAGGAACTGTGAATGTGAAATAGGAAAGTTGGAAAAATCAATAAAATGACCTTTTATAAGGGTCACTGCTGCGGGCAGTGGGTGCTGAATACTGACGGGCCCTCTGGGAATCACAGAATACCTCCTAGAACTGTTTGTGTAGAGAAGAGGCTGGCTCTTTGTTTAATTGCTCTATATTCTGCATTGGTGGAGGGTCACATGTGGAGGAGTCATCTTCTATGCGCTTCAGGCTCACACTTGAATGGGAGCTGAGTATGGTTCCACAGCTTTGGGGAAATCCCAAAGGCAGAGAGCAAAAAGATGTGTAGCAGGCACCTTGAGGTGGGAGGCTGACGTTGAGTCTGATTACACCTGGACGTGGCCCCGGTGGCTGGGACTGAAACCAGAAATGTGCTGAGGAGAGGCGACGTTGGGGACCAAAGTCATCAGAGCAAGTGTGTTATTTATGCCCGGGTTCCCTGTCCTCAATGTACTTTCATTTTCACAAAACAGCTTCTCAGATGTCGATGAATAGAAAAAAAATATGTAGATGGTAAAATGCAAAATGACTGCATCTATAAACACAGAATTCAAAGTAGTCTGTAAGTTTAAGAAGAATGACCCCTATTCCTGCCTTTTTTTTTTTCAATGTATTTGCAAATGACACAGAAAGCCTTACTCAATATGGCTTAAGTCAATAGGTGGGCTTACTGGCTTATGACACCATCTGGTGGAATAACTGGCTTCAGCCTAAGCAAGATCAAGCAATGATACCGGGACTACTTGTCTGTCTCTTACTTGCTATATTCTCAACGTTAGCTTTATTCTCAGTTGTACATAGTAGCAAACTGGCTGCCAACCACTCCAGCTGTGTGTGTGTGTGTGTGTGTGTGTGTGTGTGTGTGTGTGTGTGTCTCCCACAGAAGACCACAGGGTTGAATCTCCTGACTTTCACAGTAGCATACCCACCCCTGGAGTAAGCATCATGGTAAGGAAATGAGAAGCCTTTCCTTTGGCCTGAGTCACTTGCCTGTTTCAGGAGTATATTCAAGGTATTTTTCCCAGGGAAAAGGTAAATGTATTTTGGGTGTCAGTTACAATTGATGTCTACTATTAGCAATAAATGTACAGAATCTTTCCTTAAATATAAATTTAGATCACAAAGAAATGAGTTTCACTCATCTGGGGTCCAAGTTGTGCTATAGAAAATGCCCCTCCCTGTTCTCATCCATGGCAGAAGTTACTAATCAATCATCAACAGTTTCTCTTCAAGGATTGGATGCATCCCCAGAAACCATCTCAGTAGAGTGCTCTGGGCGCCACTCCCAGGCTATGAGAATGGATAGATGAGAGAAAATAAATTTGCCATCCATGATCATAAAGGGCAAAGGCTGTAGAGTCAAGTAGTCTTGAGTTCTCACTCCAGCTCTGCTCATTCCTTACTATTTGGGAGACCTTAAGCAAACAGCATAATTCCTGTGAGTCTCAGTTTACTCATATGTGAATTAAGAAAATAAAATTGGCTGGGTGCAGTGGCTCAAACCTGTAATCCCAACACTTTGCGAGGCCGAGGCAGGCAGATCACAAGGTCAGGAGATCAAGACCATCCTGGCTAACATGGTGAAACCCCGTCTCTACTAAACACACACACACACACACACACACACACACACACACACACACACACACACACAAAGCCAGGTATGTTGGCACGTGCCTGTAATCCCAGCTATTCTGGAGGCTAAGTCAGGAGAATTGCTTAAACCTGGGAGGCCGAGGTTGCAGTGAGCTGAGATTGCGCCACTGCACTCCAGCCTGGGCGATAAGCAAGACTTTGTCAAAAAAAAAAAAAAAGGAAAGAAAGAAAAGAAAAAATCTACACAGGAAGAGTATATTTACATTGAGGTAGGAGGTGGGACTTTACTCCAGAGCAGATTGGACACTGGCTGACACAGGAAAGAAATGAAAGCAGCTCTCCATAAAACACACCCAACAGTGCCACGTGAGCTTACCATTGCCATGGCAACACTTGGTTGTTTCCACCCCTTTCCATGGCAGTGACCCATAAGTTTTCACCCTTTTTCTAGAAATTTATAAATAACTCACCCCTTAATTTGCATGTAATTAAAAGGAGATATAACTGTGACTGTGGAACTGCCTCTGAGATGCTACTGCTGGCACACAGCCCATGGGGTAGCTGGGCTCTGCAAGGACCAGTACCTCTGCTGCTGCTGTGCACTGCCATTTCAATCAAAGTTCCTGTCTAACACCACTGGCTCACCCTTGAGTTCTTTCCTGGGTGAAGCCAAGAACCCTCCCAGGCTAAGCCCTAATTTTGGGGCTCCCTTGCCTTGCATCAATATGGTTAGCAAAGTGTCACAAAGTAGGTATTCAATGCATCTCATTTTCCTCTTTCTTTCAGAAAGATGATTTTTCTTCTCTGGATCTTCCATTTTGGAAAGGGAAGCCAAATAATTTATTGATGATGATCTACTGACTACAACTCCCCCTTAGCACCCATCCATGTGGAAAGACACCTTTGGACATCTGTTATACTCGAAGGAGCCAATGTTATCCTGTTTGTTAAATAATCTTGTTCAATCCATGATTGGGTAACTGGTCAATTCAATACACTCACAAGATATCAGCAAAAAACGTTAATGATGGTATTTGTGCCATAGGTTTTTGCTCTCAGAGAAAGCAGGGCCCCCACAGTGCAGCCTGCTGAGACGCCACCCACTGCTATTGAAACAGTTAAAGCAGGTCAATAGCTCTCAGTGTGTTTTTTTCCCCCTTTCAGCCCATTTGTAGTTTTTCACCTTTAAAGACACATAATCAATCAAACATGAATGATTGCAGTAGCCTGTATTGACCATTTGTTTTTTAAACATTGAAACTTTGGAGCAATCTGCACAGGAATTTTTGATAATATGTTAAAAAAATACTGCAATTCTGAGAGTCAATTCCCTACCATGCATATCTAAGGTGCCCATGCCTTTGGTTGAGAATTTGTCCCCCATGTGTACTTGGTAACATTTTTTTAAAATTTAATTAAAAATTTTAATTAGAAAAGTAAAACAACTATTTTGTTCACTTTTAGAATTTTTATTTGCAAAATTTTTGTGGAGGAGGCATGATCTCTGTGTCAGTGAGCAGATGAGGTGCTGGGTTTCAGACTGTGTTTATTCTTGTGGAATGTATTATAGAGTCTAGGATGTAGATCTGAAAGTACTCATTTCAAAATATATTATTTAACCACAGTTATGATAAGATTATCTTTGCATATGTGGTGCTTTGAAAGTTATATCACTAGAGAAAACTGATCTATGGAAAATTTGTTATAGCAATAGAACAAAAGTATGCCCATTTGGGAAGATTTCTGCTCAAAATAATAGTGTGTTCAACTACTAATATCTAAAATACTGAAGACATTTAATCACCCATAACACAACATCTTGGGACACAGGCAGTGCTGGGGTTGTTCAGCAGCTCTGAAAGCTTATGGAATCCACATATTTATGATTTTCTTGGCTTTTGTTCTACTGGCTGCAAATGGCTCCACAGCCCCAAGCATCATGTTCTCAGATGCCAACATTCCAAGCAGAGAAGATAGAGGGGGCAGAAAAGGGACCTCATCCACAGTGCCATCTCTTCTCAGGGGGCTAAACTCCCCCAAATTCTCCCATATAGCTCATTGGTCATAGATTCAATGCAACTAAGTACAGCAGAAAATAATAGGATTCACCAAAAGGGGCAGGCAAATCATGATTCATCTTTGCAGCTTTGGGAGGGATGTATCTTCCCTTGATATTTATCTGACAACTCAGTACTTGAACAAAATCAGAGTACTGCTTTCATGAATGAAGTAACCATGCAGTACATGTGCTCTCAATTACTATTTATTTACAATATTGCATATATGGTCATGAACCTCATTAGCAGGAATTCCAGGATTGCCCTCTTTGGACTTCTGCCTACACCAAATTGTTCAAAACTCATGGGAGTTAATAGAGTCTAAAAGGAATTGGTATTCCTTGAAAAACCAAACAAAAGAAACGGCCTCCACCAGTCCAATGCTGTCATTACTCTGTGCTGCCAGACGGTGTCACTGTTGAAGAGTGGTTCTGGGCAGTTCTGCTGCTGTAATTCTCCACTGCTGAGAAACCTGTCCAGGACCAGTTGTTTGTGAAGTTAGGGTGCTTTGTGCTTCATGTACCTCTTTAGCCATTGTTTTGTGCTGGGATAATCTCTGGCTCCCTACATCAGCCAGAGACATACTATGCAGAAACCAGTCACATGAAACCAGTCTTTGTGTCCATCGGTTAAACAAGCCTGCCAGCCTAAATCTACTCCTTCCATAAGATCTCTTTATTTTGTGGAATTAATTGTCCTTTTCTCTCCCTGGATCTTTATCTGTGTGGCCCTGTTCTTTCTAACTTCAAATCTTGGGATACAGGATATGGGTTATCCATTTTCCCTTCCAGGAGGACATGGGCCCATTTATCAAATTAACTTACATTTTTTTCAGTATCAGTTTGGTATATCACAGTAGGATGGGTGAGATCTTTTGCTAATCCAGTAGAATGCAGGTACCATCATTGTAGGACTCTTGTTCATCTTTTTCTATCCTCATCCATAGTGCATGGCAGATAATGGAAGCCCATTTCCTTAAATTAATTAGTATAACCACCCAGTTCTTGAATATGACTCTTTTAAGACAAGGGGCATTTATATAACAAAGGGGACAACCAAGATAATTTTTCCCCCAAACAAAGAAGATCTTAGTTGGTTGGCTGTCTCTCTGTGTAACAAAAGTAAACCTTGAATAATTAAAATATATCCCTCAACAGGATCCTCCTTTTGTCTTAAACACCCTGTCACACATTAAAATAGTCTCTGAAAAGACTATTTTATTATAGCATTATAGATAAATTCTACTTCCTAAAAGGGGATCCTTTTCACATTCTTAAACAGAAAATTTGACAACTTGACCTGAGTGTCTTTATTTGGCGTGACTCACTGTCAGATACCAAAGATACCCTTGGTAACAGAGATTAAGTATAAGCCTTACACCTGTTAGTCCTTATCTTCCATTCATGGAACTGCTTTAGCTTTCCTAAGGTGTTTCTGTTGGTAATCCTCATCCATATGGCACATCACCAACCAAGCATGGATATCGCTATCCACTTTCTCCATCTACACCTAAGCAGTAAGCCCTTCTGGGCAAAGCCCTACCACAGAGAGGTGACACCATGTGAAACGACTGGATCTTAAATCCTTTGCAGCAATCCATTTATAGCTTCCTACTCTTCAACTTTCTCTAACTGCTACTTCAAATCATTTTGTTTTCTTCTGACAGCCTTGCCTTCTCACTTACTCTTGGTAGATGACTGTGATCCTCCTTTTGCACAGAGAAACCTGGTCTTCAAAAGTCAGGGCTTTCCTTTTTTCTGCCTGTTCAAATAAAAATGGCCTCTCCTTCCATCTATAGCCAGATCCTCAGATTAAGGATTTCCACCCCCACAGCCTCCCCTGCAGCTGACACTATAAATTCATTGTGCCTTTGTCCTGCAGTCAGCTTCTCCTTCTCAATCAAACCCTTCTCATCTGAAACATCTCTTCCATTCTGAACAAAACAACAGATAAAACTGTCTTGGACTCCATGTCTCCTCTCCATCTACTGTATTCTGTTCCTCCTACTCACAGTTAAACATCTTGGTAGAATTTTCTGTACAATCTGCCTCCATTTCCTGACCTTGCACTCTCTCCTCCCACCACTGTTATCTGGTTACTACACTCCTTCCTCCCTTCTTCAGGCTTCTGCCCTTAGCTCTTGCTAAAATTGCCATGTTGCCAATTCCAAAATATATATTTTCATCAAATCAATATACACATTATATTTTAACAGCATTTAAAAATGTTTGCAACCATCCTTTTTCCAATTTCTTGAAGCATTTTCTGCCCAACAGACACATTTTAAGTTTTACTTTCTTGACGTTTCTTCTAAGTCTTAGGTCATGACATATCTGTCTCAATTGCAGATTCACCCTCCTTTAATTAGCCATTATACATTGGAATTTCTCTTCAATACCACTTGCAGAATGTCTCTACTTTGTATTTTATCCCTAGAAATGCTCACCCTCCATGTGGGCCATTTTTCCTATGTTATAACTGCTCAAAGCACCTCATTTCTTCCTTTTTTGTAAACAGAAAACATATCTCTTTTTATATTTATTCACTCAGCATGATTATTTGATCAATAAATAGTTGTTAAATAAATAAATAAATGGCCTATTTTACAACCAAGTAGAAGTCTACTCAAAAATTATTTTTTTTCTGGGGGTGGGGCCAAGATGGCAGACTAGAAGCAGCTCATGTGTACCACTCCCACAGAGAGGAAACAGACTAGTGAACAGTAATCCTGCAGGTTGATCATCTCAGAAACCATGTTAGGATCCATCAAGGCAGCAGAGGAACACAGAGAGCAGAGAAGAGTGAAGCTGGGCACAAGCCCATCTGGGCTCAGGGTGGAGCCAAGAGAACCTATCCAACACAGGAAAGGGTGAGTAGGTGAGAGCCCCCAGAGGGATTCATGCTTTCCACAGGCACCTGTGCAAGACTAGAAATGGGATAGTCTCCCTGCCCCAACTGCATCCCTCACTGCACTTCTATACTGAGTCAGAGAGCAGTCAGGTGTTTTGCAGAGGCAACTCTTGAGTCCAAGGAGACTGCTACAAGTCTTGGGTCCTGGAGGAGCAAACCAGCACTAGCATCATAGCCCCTACAGAGCACAGCCCCTATATTGCCTAGGAGCAATGAGATTGCTCCACCCACACTTGCCAGACAGATCTTGGCACCAGCTTCCAGCCCAAAGGTCCTGCTTCAGCCCAAACTTAGTTAGCTGTTGCACCCACCTCCACCACTGATAGCCAGGTGGGCAACATTAGCTAGAAATTCCAGCCCAGTGTTCACACTTCTATGTGAACTCAGATGCAGCACACAGCTTACTGTTGTTCCGGGAAGCACCCAAGCGGCAAAACACATGACACCACTTGCTCCTGCCACTGGTAGCCAGGAGGGCAATGCCTGCTAGAGCTTTCAGCCCAGTGGCCCCACTTCTGTGTGAACTCAGCTGGAGGGTGCAGTTTCCTGTTGTCCCAGGAAACACCTAAACAGCAGAGTGTAGGACTTCACCCACTCCCACCACTCGTACCCAGGTAGAGAGCACCTGCCTTCTGGCCTAGTGGTCCTGCTTCTGTGGGGACTCAACTAGTGGGTGCAGCCTCCTATTGTTCCAAGAAACACCTGGGCAGCAGACTGGGCATCCTTACCCACTGTTACCACCAGTATCCAGGTGAGCCATGCATGCTAGAGCTTCTAGTCTAGCATCCTACTTTTGCCTGAATTTGCTGAGGGGCATAGCCTCCTATTGCCCTGGAAACCCCAGACAGCAGGGAAGGCAACTCCTCTAACATCTGCCTCTCATAGCCAGATGGGCCACACCTGCTAGAGCTTCTACACCAGTGGTCCTGCTACTGCCTGAACTCTGAGGGCAGGCACAACCCCATGTTATCCTAGGAAGCACACAGACAACAGATTAGCGTCAACCATGGCCCCTGCCTGAGGGGGCCCCATAGACTAGATCACCTAACCAAAGAAATGTGGGCATGGAGACACAATCAGAGAGTTCTCCTCGAAGACCCAGGAATTCATTAGAATCAAAGCTAGTCAATCAAACCCATCTTATACCATAACTTAACCCCCAAGGACATCAAAGAAGAAAAAAGCAAAACAACCCATCCAAAGCACAGCAACTTCAAAGACTGAAGGAACATTAGCCCACACAAATGAGAATGAACCAGTGCAAGAACTCTGGCAACTCAAAAAGCCAGAGTATCTTCTTATCTCCAAATGACTGCTCTAGTTCCCTCACAATGACTCTTAACCAGGCTGAAATAGCTGAAATGTCAGAAATAGAGTTGAGAATATAGATAGGAAGAAGTATCATCCACATACAGGAGCTACTTGATACCCAACCTAAGAAATCTAAGGATTACAATAAAAAATACAGGAGCTGCTAGATTAACTGGACATTATAAGAAAGAATCAAACTGATCTGCTAGAGCTGAAAAGCACACTAGAAAAGTTTCATAATGTAATCATAAGTATTAATAGCAGAATCAACCAAGCCTAGAAAGAATATCAGAGCTTGAAGACTTGCTCTCCAAAGTCATTTAGTCAGAAGAAATAAAGAAAAAACAATAAAGAAGAATTTTTAAAATCTGAGAAATATAGGATTATGTAAAGAGACTGAATCTACTACTCACTGGTGTCCCTGAAAGAGATGGAGAAAAATCAAGCAACTTGAAAACATATTTCAGGATATCATTCATAAAAATTTCACCAACCTCACTAGAGAGGTTGGCCAATATTTCAATTCAGGAAACGTAGACAACCCCTGCAAAATACTACACGAGAAGATCATCTGCAAGACGGTCATAGTCATCAGATTTCCCCAAGGTTGACATGAAAGAAAAAATGTTAAAGGCAGCTACAGAGAAAGGGCAAGTCACAAAGGGAAGCCTATCAGACTAATAGCAGACTTGTCAGCAGAAACCCTTAAAGCTAGAAGAGATTGGGGTCCTATATTAACCATTCTTAAAGAAAAGAATTTTCAACCAATAATTTCATATGCAGCCAAACTAAGCTTCATAAGTGAAGAAGAAATAAGATCCTTTTCAGACAAGCAAATGCTAAGGAAATTCATTACAAGACCTGCCTTACAAGAGGTCCTGAAGGGAGCACTAAATGTGCAAAGGAAAGACCATAACCAACAAAATACACAGGTACAAAGTACATTACCCACAAAGTATACTGAAGTACATAGACACGTGACACTATAAAGCGGCTACACAAACAAGTCTGCATAATAACCAGCTTAAAATATGACAGGATCAAACCTGCACATACCAATACTAACTTTGAATGTAAACAGGTTAAATGCCCCAATTAAAAGGCACAGACTGGCAGGTTGGATAAAGAAGTAAAACCCAATAGTACGCTGTCTGTAAGAGACTCATTTCACATGCAATGACACTCATAGGCTCAAAATAAAGAGATGGAGAATAATCTACCAAATAATCACAAAACACAAAAAGGTAGGAGTTGTTATTCTAATTTCAGACAAAACAGACTTTAAACCAACAAAGATCAAAAAAGACAAAGAAGAGCATAACATAATGGTAAAGGGTTCAATTCAACAAGAGGGCCTAACTATCCTAAGTATATACATACCCAACACAGAAGCACCCAGATTCATAAAGCAAGTTCTTAGAGATCTACAAAGAGACTTAGATAACCACACAATAGTAGTGGGAGACTTTAAGACCCCAATGACAGTATTAGACCACCGAGGCAGTAAACTAACATAGATTTTTGGGATCTGAACTCAAGACTTGACCAAATGAACCTAGTAGACATCTACAGAAATCTCCACCCTCAAATAACAAAATATATATTCTTTTCATCCTTACATGGCACATACTCTAAAATTGACCACACAATTGGGCATAAAGCAATCCTCAGCAAATATAAAAGAACTGAAATCATGTCAGCCATGGTGCAATAAAAATAGGAATCAATGCTAAGAAAATAACTCAAAACCATACAATTACATGGAAATTAAACAACCTGTTTCTGAATGACTTCTGGGTAAATAAAAAAATTAAGGCAGAAATCAAGAAATTCCTTGAAACTAATGAAAACAAAGATACAACATAACAGAATCTCTGGGATACAGCGAAAGCAGTGTTAAGAGGGAAGTTTACAGTACTAAACTTCCACATCAAACAGTTAAAAAGATCTCAAATTAATAACCTAACATCACAATTAAAGAAACAAGAGCAAACCAATGCCAAGGTTAGCAGAAGGCAAGAAATAACCAAAATCAGAGCTGAACTGAATGAAATGAAATGAAATGAAATAAAATGAAACGAAAGAAAAAGAGAGAGAAGAGACAAAGAAACACAATCAGAAATAACAAGGGAGACCTTCCTACCAACCCCACAGAAATACAAAAATCTCTCAGAGACTATTTTGAACACATCTGTGCACACAAGCTAGAAGACCTAGAAGAAATGGATGAATTCCTAGACACATACAACCTCTGAAGATGGCACAAAGAAGACACTGAATACCCTAACAGACCAATAATCAGTTTCAAAATGGAATCAGTAATAAATAGCCTACCAACCAGAAAAAAAACCCAATACCAGATGGATTCACAGCTGAATTCTTCAGATGTATAAAGAAGAGCTGGTAACATTCTGACTGAAACTATTCCAAAAAATTGAGGAGGAGGGACTTCTCCCTAACTTATTCTATGAAGCCAACATTATCTTTGATATTAAAATCCAACAAAGACACAACAAAAAAAGAAAACTTCAATAACCCAGATGAACATAAATGCAAAAATACTCAACAAAATACTGCAATCCTGATCCAGCAGCACATCAACAAGCTAATCCACTACAACCAAGTAGGATTTACCCCTGGTGTATTTGTCTGTTCTCACACTGCTATGAAGAAATACCCGAGAACAGGTAATTTATAAAGAAAAGAGGTTTAATTGACTCACAGTTCTGCATGGCTGGGGAGGCCTCAGAAAACTTGCAATCATGACGGAAGGCACCTCTTCACAGAGTGGCAGGAGAGAGAATGAGTGCCAGTAGGGGAAATGCCAGACACTTATAAAACCATCAGGTCTCATGATAACTCACTCACTATCATGAGAACAGCATGGGGGAAACTGCCCCCATGATTCAATAACCTCCACATGGTCCCACCCTTGACATGTAGGGAATATTACAATTCAAGGTGAGATTTGGATGGGGACACAGAGCCAAATCATACCACCTGGGATGCAAGGTTGATTCAATACAAGCAAATATTAAGAGCCATCTATGACAAAGTCACAGCCAACATCACATTGACTGCACAAAATCTGGAAGCATTCCCCTTGATAACTGGAACAAGACAAGGACACCCTCTCTCACCATTCCTATTTAACATAGCATTGAAAATCCTAGCTAAACCAACCAGTCAAGTGAAATAAATAAAAGGTATGCAAATAAAAACAGAGGAAGTTAAACTAGCTCTGTTTACAGATAATATGATTATATAACTAGAAAAACCCATAGTCTCTACACAAAAGCTCCTTGATCTGATAAACAACTTCAGCAAAGTTTCAGGATACAAAATCAGTATACAAACATCAGTAGCATTTCTACACATCAACAACATCCAAGCTGAAAATGAAATCAAGAATGCAATCCCATTCACAATAGTCACAAAAAGAAGAAAATACCTAATAATACAGCTAACCAAGAAGGTGAATGACCTTTACAACAAGAGCTACAAAACACTGCTCAAAGAAATCAGAGATAACACAAACAAATGGAAAAACATCCTAGGCTCATGGACAGGAAGAATCAATATTGTTAAAGTGGCCATACTGCCCAAAGCAATTTACAGATTCAACACCATTCCTATCCTATTCTTATTAAACTACCACTGACATTCTTCACAAAAGTAGAAAATACTATTTTAAAATTCATATGGAACCAAAAAAGAGCTCAAATAGCCAAGGCAATCCTAAGCAAAAAGATCAAAGCTGCACACATCACAATACTCAACTTCAAACTACACAACAAGGCTATAGTAACCAAAACAGCATGGTACTGTTACAAAACCAGGCATATAAAAGAATGGAAAAGAATAGAGGGCCCAGAAATAATGTCACACAGCTACAATCATTGGACCTTCGAAGAAGCCAACAAAAACAAGCAATGCGGAAAGCACTCCCTATCAATAAATGGTGCCAGAATAACTGGCTAACCATATACAGAAGCTTCAAATTGGGCCTCTTCCTTACACCATATACAAAAATCAACTCAAGATTGATTAAAGACTCAAATCTAACACCAAAAGCTATAAAAAAAACTTGGAAGACAACCTAGGAAATACCATTCTGAACATAGAACCTGGCAAAGATTTCATGAACAAGATGCCAAAAGCAATTGCAACAAAAACAAAAATTGACAATGGGACCTAATTAACATAAAGAGCTTCTGCACAGCAAAAGAAACTATCAACAGAGTAAACAGACAACCTACAGAATCAGAGAAAATATTTGCAAGCTATCCATCCAACAAAGATCTAATATCCAGAATCTGTAAAAAAAATAAACAAATTTGTAAGCAAAAACAACTCCAATAAAAAGTGGGCAAAGGACGCTGACGGACACTTTAAGACACATATGTAGCCAACAAGCATATGAAATAATTCCCAACATCACTAATCATTAGAGAAATACAAATCAAAACCACAATGAGGTACCATCTCACATCAGTCAGAATGGCAATTATTAAAAAGTCAAAAAATAACAGACTCTGGGGTGGTTGTAGAGAAAAGGGACATTTATAGGCTGCTGGTGGGAATGTAAATTAGGTCAGGCATAATGGAAAGCTGTTGAGCGATATCTCAAAAACTTAAAACTACATAAACAGAGAATTACATTTGATCCCACAATCCCATTATTGGGTACATAGCCAAAGGAATGTAAATCATTCTACGATAAAGACACATGCATGCATATGTTAATCGCAGCACTATTCACAATAGCAAAGACATAGAATCAACCTACATGTCCATCATTGGTAGACTGGATAAAAATGGTGCTACATATACACAATGGAATACTATGCATCCGTCAAAAATGAGATCAAGTCTTTTGCAGCAACATAGATGGAACTGGTAAACTAACACAGAAACAGAAAATCAAATACCACATGTTATCACTTATATGCGGGAGCTACACCAAGATAGGAACAATAGACTCCGGGGTCTACTTGAGGGTGGAGGGTGGGAGGAGGGTGAGGATTGAAAAACTACCTATCAGGTACTATGCTTATTAGTTGGCTGACAAAGTAATCTGTATGCCAACCCCTATGACATGCAATTTACCTGTATGACAAATCTGCCCCTGAACCTAAAATAGAAGTTAAGAAAAAAGAATTAACCCCTTCCCTGCTTCGTGACACATCTTAAAATATTGTGTCTTGCATAACAGATGACCTTGAAACTCAAAACATGGCTTGAAAATAAATATTTGTATTATACTCCCTTCAAAACATTAATTTTCCTTATTACTCTGGAATAAATAGGTTTCTATTTTTTAATAAAAAATGTTTTCCCTCACTAATTTTAGAAAGACTTCCTAACTCCCAAGGTTATACACAAATTTGCCTATATTTTCTCCTAGTAGCTTGATTATGATGATGCTAATGATTTAACCTAACATGTATTGAGTTCTTATTATATGCTAAGTGTAATAAAGTATTCCATTTAATCCCGACAATAACATCTACAACATGGGCAGTATTATTATTCCTGTTTTACAGAAACAGAACTAAACCTTAACAGTTTTAAAGGCCTTGGCCAAGTTTTGAAGACCAAATGATTCATATAGACCAGATTGTGAGAGAGTCTGACTCCAAGGACTGAGTTGACGTGCTACTGCATTCTTCCTATTTCTTTTTTTCAAATCTTGTACCAAAGAAGTCGGTATAATTTCCATAATTAATTATAATTTCCCTGCTGACAGTCAGAGGTCGTTTTCAGAATTAGACCTAAAAGCAAAGCTCTATCTTGGAATGAGCACCTAAACTTCACCACTAGAGCCGTGGGCATCTCCAGGTCTGATTCACTCCTTGTGACCAGGTCCGAAGATCACATGGGAAGGGATCTCCCACTCATTTTGTTTTCCTCTGTGGTACACAAGAGATCCTTGAGGATCCTTGAGATTTCCACTGCTTTTTGTAAATCTGAAGGTCTTTGAGAAACACCAGTTTCACTGACTTTTTTCTTCCTTCCCTTATATTTCATGCAACAAGCAGACTCTATCCACTAGGGCTGCAGAGCGTTATTTCAGATCAGGGCAGTAGTGATGCCATAGAAAAAAAGAAAACCTTGAGTTTCCCCTTTTCACCCAGTTGGAATTATTCACAATTTCTAGAAACATCCTTTACAACCTATAGCAGATTGGTGCCTGGATCAGCAACATCGATGGGAATTTACTGAGTAAAAATTCTTAGGTCCTAGACCCAGCAGTCTTTGTTTTCACAATCTTTCCGGGTGATTCTGGTGTTGAGAACCACTGACTACAGTAGTTTAGCAAACAAGCAATTAAAATAACAGCATGACAGAATGCAACATATGTGTTGCTCTTAACATAAGCAGCAGTAGGCAAGTTCAAAGAAGACAGCAAACTCTGAGAACTCATGGATGACTATGATGATCTCAAGTGCTCTGAATTCCCCACTGGGATCTCCTGTATTTGTCTGTAAGGAATGACTTCCTGTATTGATACAGACAAAATTAAAATAACTGCTGCAAAGAATGCCCCCCCCACACAGACACCACATCTGCAGGCAACTCACTAAGCTCTGTGTCTTTTTAATGTTCATTCATTTCAGATGGATTTTCTTCTCATTCATCATCTTGTAGGAAAGACCCCAGTGAATAAGGGGTGGGGATAGCGGGAAGGAGAAAAATTAGGGGAACAGAGCAAATGATTTGCAGTGTTAGTAACAGTACTGAAAGCCAACAGTGTCAAGCAACAGCCATCCAACATGATCTCGGAGGCTTGGTTTGGTGACACTGTCACCAGGGGTCAGCAGGACTCAGCTGTGAAAAATAACTAGGAGCAATTGACTGGTCAGGCTGAATTTGGGCCCTAGGCAGATATCTCAGACCCCTCTTGAAATTTCTTGGCCTTTTCTAAATTTGAAAGCAGGTGAGAACCAGCAGTCAAAAGCTCACGGCCTCATTTCCTTTTCTTCTTATATCCTACCTCATTTCAAACAGGCTACAATCTTAATTAATATAAACGTGCACCCTTGTCTGCAGGAAGGGAGTAAATGGTAAAGAGTACTGTCCCTAAGTAGCCATTATTCTCTGGTCACTCATCTCCCTGCAGGAACTAAATTGTTTTGTAATTTTTCATTAGGCAACAGCTAATTAAAAACACAATTACCAATCATTTTAATTATAAGCTGCTCTCCCAGAAAGGACTTAAACCACAGTTCAAATGGAGACAGTCAGATAAAAGGATTGCCAAGGAAACGCAGAATAACAAAGAAAAGGCTACTTTTCCCCACAGATAGAAGGTTGCAGACAATTAAAGACAAAGTTGATGCTTCTTTTTTAAAGTCCAATGCTAATTTTAAAAATCAATAAATAATATTCTTGTGCAAAAACAGAATAATTTATATGTCTGAAAATTAAAATGAACAATATTGGCTCTATGCTGAGTAAGGAAGTACATTTGGATGCAGGAATACGTTTTCTAAACTTGATATCAGAACGGCTTTGCTAACATATCAACATTCCACTCACCTAAACTTTGTGAAATAAATACTATTTCAGCATTGTAAAACATAAAATAAGCTCAGGACTTGACATTTGCTTATGAATAGAAAATAATTCAGATCCTGTCTATAAATAGAAAAATGATTTCAACATTTTTACTTAATCCCGGTAACTAAAACCTTTACAAATATCCTTGTCATGTTATTTTAATCAACCTAATTGTCCATTAACAGACGAATACATGGCCTGGTGCAGTGGCTCACACCTGTAATCCTAGCACTTTGGGAGGCTGAGGTAGGTGGATCACTTGAGGTCAGGAGTTCAAGACCAGCCTGGCCAACATGGTGAAACCCGGTCTCTACTAAAAATACAAAAATTATCGGTGGTGTGTGCCTGTAGTCCCAGCTACTCAGAAGGCTGAAGTGGGAGGATCACTTGAGCCTGGGAGGCAGAGTCTATAGTGAGCTGAAATAGCACCACTGCACTTCAGCCTAGGTAGCGAAGTGAGACCCTGTCACAAAAAAAATAAATAAAAAAGAATTAAATCCTATCATTTGCAGCAACATGGATGAAACTGGAGGTCATTGTGTTGGCTGAAATAAAGCACGCACAGAGCAACAAATTGTGCATGTTCTCATTCATGTGTGAGAGCTACGGAAAGTGGATCTCATGGAGGTAGAGAGCAGAGTGATGGATACCAGAGGCTTGAAAAGGGTGGAGGAATAAGGAGAGGTTGGTTAACGAGTCCTAGTGTTCTGTAGCAGAGTGTGCGACTATAGGTAATAATAATTTACTGTATGTATCAAAATAGCTGGAAGAGATTCAAAATGTTCCCAACACAAGGAAATGATAAATGTTTAAGGTGATGGAGATCCTAAATACCCTGATTTGATCATTACATATTGTATGCATTACCAAAATATCACATGTACCCCATAAATATGTATAATTATTATGTATCAATACAAAACTAAAAACTGATTTTTAAAAAAATTTGTATTGCCACAGGTTTGGGGGAAACAGATGGTATTTGGTTATATGAGTAAGTTCTTTAGTTGTGATTTGTGAGATTTTGGTGCACCCACCACCCAAGCAGTACACACGGAACCCAATTTGTAGTCTTTTGTCCCTCACCTCCTTCCCACTCTTTCCCCCAAGTCCTCAAAGTCCATTGTATCATTCTTATCCCTTTGCATCCCCATAGCTTGGCTCCCACTTATAAGTGAGAACATGCAATGTTTGGTTTTCCATTCCCGAGTTACTTGACTCAGAATAATAGTTTCCAGTTCCATTCAGCCTGCTGCAAATGCCATTAATTCATTCTTTTTTATGGCTGAGTAGTATCCCATTGTATATATATGCCACAATTTCTTTATCCACTTGTCGACTGATGGGCATTTGGGCTGGTTCCAAATTTTTTGCAATTGGGAATTGTGCTGCTATAAACATGCGTGTGCAAGTATATTTTCCATATGACTTCTTTTCCTCTGCGTAGATTCCCAGTAGCGGGACTGCTGAATCAAATGGTAGTTCTACTTACAGAGGTTAATTTTTAAAGTTTCTTATTCTTCTCTCTTTTTTTAATGGTGTCTTACTATGTTGCTCAGGCTAGTCTCAACCTCCTGGGCCCAACTCCTGACCATCCTCCCACCTCAGCCTCCCAAGTAGCAGGGATTACAGACATGTACCATGATGTTCAGCTTGTAGGTTCTCTAAAAAATTATGAAACAAGTTAGGTCCAAGAAACATCTGCGTAATGCAGTTGAAGCCAGTGAAATTCTTTTTTTTACCCCAAGTTGCAGCCAAATAAAGAGAAAATAAATAACAATTATTTCTCATCACTTGACTTTACTGATTTCACCTATATTCACTGATTTCTCCTTCAATTGCCATTGCATTCTAGTGTCAAAGAAGCCAGGACCCCATCTGCTCTGCTCTTCCTCCTCCTTCTTTTAGGGTAACTGTATCTAAGTTCTTTTAAAATCATTCTCTGAGCCTAGCATTCATGTTATCTTAAGCATTTAAATGACTGAAGCAAAAAAAAAAAAAAGTTTTCATTATTGCTGTCAAGTCATGCAAAGGACAAAAAAAATGTATTGATCAAGCAAAGCTAACTGCATCACACTGACCTCAGGGAAGAATCCCTTGAAAGATACTAGTAGAGTTCTTAATAGGGAAATTAGGGCAGGGTGTTTGCAGGGTTTGATCCTCGGCTGGGTGATTATGCGATGGGCCTCGCAGGGCAGGGAGCTCGTTGAGATTGGGCTCTTGACCCCGCCTGCTGCGACTTGGCCAGGAGCTTCGGCCGCATAAGCCTGACTTGATACTGGTCCATAGAACCAACGGCCAAATCGTTGCATGGTCTCACCTGCCAGGTTTCACTGTCCCTTTCTGTGCCTTTCGAGGAAGTTTGCCCATTTTACAATCATACATAGCAATCTCAGAGCCTCTGGGCCCTTCCGATCTGCTGAGGGTCTCTTTGGATGAGATACTGATGTCCAGGGCACAGCAGAGCATCAGTTTATGATTGTAAAGGTATCATTTACTGCTCCTTGCCTGAGTCCTGCAATCTGTCCATCATGGGTACTTTTGGTCATTCTGCCTGACACGCGATGGGGAAAGGGGATGACCTGGTGAAGTGTTTGAGCATTCTCCCCAGGGAAAGTGATTCTCTGTATGTCTCAGTTGAACACAGTTCAGATGCTCAGGATTGGGTCTGCAGCTCAGCAGATCTGAGTCTTGCAGCTACTTCTTCAGCTTGAGAGACAGCCAACCCTCTCCCTCACCCCCACTGTGGTTCCTGCCCAACATCACCTGTGCACCCACCCTCTGCATCCCAGTCCTGTGCCCCCTGGTCCAGCAGGCCTCTCTCTCTCTCTCAACCTAGCAGGTCTCCGAGAAAGGAACTCCCAGATCGAGAGGCCAGCTGGGGAGAAGTCCCTAGAGCCACAATAGAAAGTTGTTCTTATAATCAAAACACATTCAATTTCCCTGGGCCTAATATGCTGGCCTTTTGCATTAATACTCTAGCTTAGGTTTTGGCTGGGTGGTGTCTCACCCACCGGACATGAAAAGCTTTGCCTGCCTTTAAAACTTCTGTGGTCACAGAACATGGGGTTCCCCTGGGGTTGCTTCTCTGGAGCCTGCAGGAGGGCACCCAAACCCAGCCCGTTCTCCATGCTCTGGGCCCCTGTCCTGTGATGTTGGATTCCTGAGCAGGTGTCCAGCTTGCACTCACAATGGCATCAGAGATCTAGTTATTAAAAGCAGAGTAGGCATATGGATTCTGGTATTCAGCCAGCAGCGTAAGTATTGGACTTGAATTCTTGGTTTGGTGGAAATTCAGGCGTATCCGGGAACTTCCCAAACCTCAGTGCTTACTGAATCCAGAATTGAGGAAGTCCTTTGTTCACACAGCCTTGTCATGTTGAGGCATTTGAAAGTTTTTCAGGGAACAGTAGGTGCTTTGTGGATTCCAGCTTGGACCTCACTAAGAACCAGGCATAGGAAGATCACGGCTCCCAGAGTCCGAGAGAAACCCCTGCTCCTTGGACCTCATAGCTTTGGATGGGTGGGCACAGCAGTGAAAGGTCTTGAAGCAAATCTCACCAGGCAAAGCTGATTCACAGTCTTAACTTCCAGAAGCAGGCGTTTTCTGCAACAAGCATCCAAATGACTGTGCTTGGTCTCCGGACTGTTGGACACAGGAAGAAGGGATCAGAACGGCTCAGTTATAGTACCTTCCATTTCATTTTCTAAGTCGTCCATACATATATATTTGCGTGTGCGTTTATGTGTACTGAAGTGCAACACAGCTCACATTTCCTTACTTATCTTAATGTCACCCAGTTTGGCTCTGCTCTACCCATCTGGTTTGGTAGGACATCAATCCTGGTAATTTTACGGGATGCTTCTTCCCCCGACTGTCATGGAACTCTCTGGATCCCTGACACTTGTTCAAGTCAGATTTTAGTAAATTATCTGGTCTTCAGTCCATCCTGGCCGCTCCTCCTGAGTCCTCCCAAACTATGTGCACACGATCCATTCAGAAACATCAGCGTCGCCCTCTTGTTTTTTTGTTTTTGTTTTTGTTTTTGTTTTTGTTTTTGAGACAGAGTCTCACTCTGTTGCCCAGGTTGGAGTAGCACAGTGGTGCGATCTTGGGTCACTGCAACCTCCACCTCCTGGGTTCAAGCAATTCTCCTGCCTCAGCCTCTCTAGTAGCTGGGACTACAGGCACGCACCACAACACCCAGCTAACTTCTGTATTTTTGGTAGAGACAGGGTTTCATCACGTTGGCCAGGCTGGTCTCTAACTCTTGACCTCAAATGATGTGCCAGCCTTGGCCTCCCAAAGTGCTGGGATTACAGGCATGAGCCACCGTGCCTGTCCAGACCGCACCCTTTAAGCAAAGCTGGGGCACATGCCTGATGCCCACCCTGCCGAGGAAGGTTCCCACCTCCTTCATGTGATGTTCTATTCCCTAAGGATGCTGTTTTTGTGTTAGAAGGTAGGGTGGCCAGCCATACTAGTTGGCACAAGACTCTCTTTATTTTGGTATGGAAAGTTCAGCTTTCCAGAAAACAGCTTAGTCCTGAGTAAACTGGGAACGTTGGGAGGACAGTTTGAAGGACGGCAACTCCTCCATTCTCCAAATTGAGTCACTTCCCTTGAAAACTCTCTCAATGGGCCACTCCCCTCAAATGAACACCTAGAACCCTCTCTTTCTAGGAACGTCTTATACCCACCACCAAGAATTCAGACTCTTGAAAACCAAACCTTTTTATCTAATCTCTGCAGCAAGGAAAATATAGACTTCTAGAAGGAAAAGCTACAGTGTGAGCCTGGTTCTTGAGAGGAGAATCAAAGCACATCTTCTATTATCTTAGGATCACTTTTCTGCTGAGAAAACAAGGCATAGCTATTTTCTCAATCAGATCATCCCAGCTCACGGGGATTTCTCATAGGAAGTGGTTCTCAGACCCGGGTATATGTAAGCATCATCTGGGGAACTTGAACAATTCCTTCACGCCTGGACTCCTCTCCTGATCAATTAGATTAGAATCTGTGAGGTTTGGCTGGGCATAAAAACAGTAAAAACCGTCCATTTCTCAGAGAGTGGTGAAGAGAAGGTTTTGTTTTATTTTAGTCATATTTCCAAGAAATTCAATAAACAGATCAAGTAGATGACTGTTTCTATATACTATGAACCTTAAAATTCCCTTGACTTCTGACCTGTGAAGGCCAAGGCACTACAGTTCATGTAAGACAGGCTGCCCTGCATGCCAACATTCACTGACACGGAGCATTTCTTCATTAACCCCACTGTAAATATTGCAAATTCTTTTGACCTCCATAAATACTAAATGTAAAACTCATGTGTTTCATAGACTGGGCTGACAAATCCCATAATCTCAGGATTTGAGAGCTGGAAGCCTCCTCCACCCATCTTTTTCCATAACTCAATGAAATTAATATTATCAAAATTATCATTATTATTATTAATTTTCTGAGTGCCTTCAAAACCTTCCTTGGCAAACAATGGCTTTACTTTCTAGAGATTTTCTCAAATTGAATTTTAGTTACATCAGCTCTAGAGAGTACACAGGAGCATGTATACTTAAGCATATTTTTCTCATAAATATAATACACTTGCAACTGCTTTCAAATGATTACCATGGACTCAATCTCGAATGTCACACTTTTACATTAGTTTGACACATTTATAATTGCCTGGAAGGATTTCTTAAACAAGCAGAACTTTTACTGGGTCAGAAAATCTTGATGTGACCTAAATTTTATATACGACCTCTATTTATTTCTGTTGCAGACGAAAACGATTAAGGTAATTTAAGACACCACTGAGCAAGAAAATCAGAAAAAATAAATGGCATGATTGCTGCTTTTTAAAAATTCTAATTAAATAATTTAAAGAAGTTTGGATAAAATATGTGATACAAAATAAAATTACCTGGGAAATGTTCAAGACCATGTATTATTTAAGACCGACATATGTGAGTAAGAATATTAATAAGGTTGTGCGGATCTGGGTCTGTTTAAATGCAGCCACTAATGAGACCAAGCTTTGAAGGTGGTGAGTCTTAAATTAATAACTCCTCATCAAGAAACTCTTGAGAATGAGGACACTGAGTCTCCAAGAGGTTAAGTAGCTTGGGGTTAAGTGACTTTTTCAAGAACTCACTGCTAGTAAGTGGCAGGCCAACCCAGATCTCTTCTGATTTCCGATCTCAGCTCTTCGGCGCATGGCTATACTTCCTTTCATCAGGGGAAAGGTTACAACATATTCTAAGGGCAGAAACAAACTTTCTTCCGGATACAGGTCAAACTATACCTATTCATAACCAGTTTCTCAAGGTTATTCTCATAATTTAATCATATTTAAAAAAAATTTTTGTAGAGATGGGGTCTCATTATGTCGGCCAGATTGGTCTCAAACTACTGGGCTCAAGTGAATCTCCTGCCTTCACCTCCCAACAATTATCTTCTTATGAAGTTGGTTTGAACTCCAGATCATGGCTATTATTATGATTTCTTTATACCTTAGAGAAATTTTTCTTTCCCGTTGGGGACTTTCAGGAAGACGGTGGTCAATTCTACAGAACAAGAAACACCCTCTGCCACTGGGTGCTTCACAAGCCGGTGTGGCCGATGATATATGGAGTGGGTAGCATCAGATATTTCCTTAATATTAGAACAACTAATGGCCTGGAGTTGCTTATCACTGACAGGTGGCTGACCCAAGTGAGCAAGTGGTCCCATGCATAATTAGAACTGATACCTGAGCTGCTGTTGTTGGCAGCATTCTTTGCCGTAATATTGGTTGTACACAAAATTTACAGCACAAGTGTTGAGAGGTAGGGAAGCAAGACAAAAAGATTCATCAAAGTTCTCTTGGATATAAGTCATAAAAATCCAACTCAAGCTAGCTTAAGCATGAAGGTCATGTACTGTCTGAAATAACTGAAGTGTATAGGGGTAGGGTTCCTTTCAGGTGTGGCTTGATCCAGGAGACTTGGGTTCTCCTCTTTTTCCATTTCTTGGTTCCTTTTCTTCATGTTGGTTTCATCCACAGAGAAGTCACCATGACTGCAATGGTTACAACCTTATAGCTCTACCTGTTCTAGTTTCTTGGAGAAGAGGGTATCTCACTTTCCACATTTCCACACGGACTTTCGTTCCCTTTAATCCCATATGAATTATTATGAAGCGTCTATTTATAAACCAATTGCTAAGCTCAAGGAATTTGAGTTTCTGATTGGCCAGGAAAGGTTCATATGATCTTTTCCTAGAATGAGGTGAGAAAACTCCCCACCACTAAGAGTAAGGGAGGCATATTTCCCCCAGAAAAGGGTCTGTAACTAGAGGAGAGTACAGCCATTGAGGCTCTCAACAAGCAATAAATGTCCACCATGGTGAACGATGGCCAGATGGTCCATGTCTTTCAGAGTGTTACACATGAGAGGGCATGTGATTAGGTGGGTGCTCCATGACCCCAGCTGCTGGACTAGCACCCAAATCAAACTTTCAGATCTATACAGTGGAGAGCTTTCTTTCCAAATTGGAACAACTTCCTTATGAGGGAGTGAACATATAATTACTGCAGAGGAGAAGTAGAGGCTAGATCAGTCTTACCCTAGGAGATCAGAAAGACTTTTTGGCTGGTAACTAATGCAAAAGTTGTCAGAATCAAAATGGAGTCACTTGTGTCAAACCAAAAGAGGAAGGAAGGAAGGAAGGAAGGAAGGAAGGAAGGAAGGAAGGAAGGAAGGAAGGAAGGAAGGAAGGAAGGAAGGAAGGAAGGAAGGAAGGAAGGAAGAGAGGGAGGGAGGGAGGGAGGGAGGGAGGGAGGGAGGGAGGGTGGGGGGAAGGGACCTTCATGCACACATGCCTATGGTAAGAACTTTTACAAAGACTCTGAAGGGCTCTTACCCACATATGCCTATAACGAGAACTTTATCAAGGACTTTTCAAACTGCAGCTTGCTACCTGAGTCACAAGGACATCTAGTCAGATGTACAAGAACACCTGCCTGTCACACTGTCTCCACTAATGAACTGGCATCACCTCCTGGAATAGCCCCTGTAATCAATGTTCCTCTGTTTCAGAACAAAGTATGTGTATGTTTTCCCTTTTCCTTTAAAAGCTTTCTCTCACCTCAACCTCTTTGGACATGTCCTTGGTCCCCATACCTTGCAAGTCCTGGGCCTGCAAATCCCCTGTGCAAACCCCCTAAGCACTCAATTATAAACTCTTTATCTTTGGAGGATCTTCCTCTGTCTGCTCTGTAAGTGGACACTTAAATATTCAAAAATTTCAGAAAACTCAAAAACTTCTAAGGTTGCTTCTGAATGTGAATGAAGCCATTGAGAGACACTGGAAGGATGAAATGTAGTTCATCAGACATCCTTACACACCTGCTCCCAACACACATTACCTTCAGTGGCCTCTGCAGGGCATGTCCTCACATACATATCCTATCATTATTGTGGTGTGACATTATCATGTGGATGACACAAATAAGTCACATTGCATTGTATGTGTGTTTTTGTGAACATATCAGTTTGTGTTGTGGAAATCTTTAAGCATAGATTAGAACTTAAACCTCATTTTTGTATTTCTTATTTCTTCCAAGTCTACTTGAAGCCACCAAAGTGGGGGAAATCTCAGCATTGGATGAGGGGGTGACCATCTCATGTGCCTTCTGACTCTCACTCATTGTGACCGGGGAATGGGACAATGGTTGAGACTGAGGGTTCTATTTTTTTTTTTTTTGAAATGGAGTCTCACTCTGTCACCCAGGCTGGAATGCAGTGGTGCCATCTCGGCTCACTGCAACCTCCGCCTTCCCAGGAGGTGCAATTCTCCTGCCTCAGCCTCCTGAGTACCTGGGACTACAGGCGCCTACCACCACACCCGGCTAATCTTTTTTTTTTTTTTTTTTTTTTTTTGATTTTTAGTAGATACAGGGTTTCACCATATTGGCCAGGCTGGTCTTGAACTCCTGACCTTGTGATCCACCTGCCTCAGCCTCCCAAAGTGCTGGCATTACAGGTATGAGCCACCGCGCCCAGCCACGACTGAGGGTTTCCTTGACACATCACCTAGAGTAAGTTCACAAGTCACAGGACTCACAGTTTATAGTCCCTCCTTGTCCTCCTCTCTGTGTCATGGAATTCCTTTTACAGCTTCCACCATGGAGACACCCAATGGAAGGCAGAGCACAACTGGCTTCTAAATAATCTCACTGTATTAAGTGACAAGTTTAGTGCCAGTTGCAGACAGTGCCAATTTCTAGATCCACAAATTCATAAAATAGCAAAAATTCTATAAAAAGGAAAAATAAAATTAGACTATGTTGAGCTCATCTGCTGTTTTTGGCAATCAGAAACCACTCCTTTTTCAGATATAGGCAGCTAATTTTTCTTTGAGGAACCATTCTCAAAGAGAAGTTCAAAGAAAAATTAGCTGTCTTTATCGGAAAGATCCTCCCTCTTGCTCAATCTGCGGGCAGTGGGGACCACACTTATTTCTGCCCCATTCCTGTCTTTAAGACCATTCATAAGACCAAGAACTTTTTTCCCCATCTATTCCTCCCCTCTTCATACTGATTATGTGAGGGATGGGCATGGGCTGGTCTAATCCTAGTCCATCAAAAGTGGCTTCTGCCCTCATGGGTGTGTACAGCAAATCAATGCAGATGCACTGGGTTCTACAGAACATGGGCGTTATGGGGGTGCATTATGGAGGCACATTGCTTACTGTGGATGATGATGAAAAGGTTCCTGAGAAGATGCCTGAAAGATGAGTAGGACATAGGTACCAATGTGGGCAAGGGTTGGAAGACAGAAGTAAAATACACAGGAAGTTTGATTAAATAAAGATAGATGGGTACTGTATGAATGGAGCTATGGGAAGGAAGGGCTGCAGGATGAAGGACTGGTGAGGATGCCAGGAGCAGGTGACGTGGAGATTGTGAACTGCACTGGAAAGAGCCTTCATCACTTAAAGTGCAATTGGCATATGCAAAACTAGACCCAAACGATCATTTTCAACCAGATGGAGGAAGGTGCCATTGATGGGATTCTAACTAGCATCATTTGGAGGTCAAAATTATGAATATATATAGTCTGATATAGCCTCTCCTTCTCCTCTGTAGTAATCATTTGCTCACTAACTTATAAGGAGATTGTTCCAATTTGAAAAGAAGGCTCTGCACGTGTAGATCTGAAAGTTTGACTTGGGTGCTAGTCCAGCAGCTGGGGGTCACGGAGAACCCACCTAATTACATGCTCTCTCATGTGTAACACTTTGAATGGCATGGACCATATATTTATATATAATTGTTATATTTATATATATGATTCTTATATACATACATACATATATATGAACATATATATATAATTGATGAATATGAATATTGATGAAATTAATATACATAATTGTTATATTACTTGAACTCACAATTCTTCTATAACTGTATTCTACAGCAATATTTGGACAAATATGTAGAAAAAAGCATGTTAAATGGAACACCATTGAGAGTAAGAAAAATGGGCTCACCAAAAATGTACATCACCAGGGGTGAGTTAAATTAAATGGGATGCATTGCAGTCTTTAAAATAATGTAGTAGGTTTAGGTGAACCCATATGCAAAGATGCACAAGAAATATTATGTGAAAAAAGCAAGTTATAGATAAGTGTATTTGACCACAGACAGACATGTGCAAGTGTTCACACACAACTCCAAAAGGATAAATTCCAAATTGTAAATACTTTAGGATGACGGGGTGGAAAAATAAAACCATTAGAGACATTTTTAAATTATAAATTTATATATCATGGCACTATTTTAATAAGCAAACAGAAGATGTTGTAACCATTTTTAAACTTCAAAAACTTAAAGAAATAACTTGCATCTGGAAAAGAAATGCACACTGAGGCATTTATACAGGCTTAGTTCAAAAGTGCTGCACTTATTTTATTTTATTTTATTTTATTTTATTTTTTGAGATGGAGTCTCGCTCTGTCCCCCAGGCTGGAGTGCAGTGGTGTGATCTCCACTCACTGCAACCTCCGCCTCCCAGGTTCAAGTGATTCTCATGCCTCAGCTTCCCAAGTAGCTGGGATTACAGGCATGTGCCACCACATCTGGCTAGTTTTTGTATTTTAGTAGAGACAGGGTTTCCTTCTGTTGGCCAGGTTGGTCTCCAACTGCTGACCCGCCTCGGCCTTCCAAAGTGCTGGGATTACAGGTGTGAGCCACCATGCCTGGCCCCAAAATATTGTAGTTTTGAAATAAATCTTGTTAATCACATGAAACCCCCGTACAACATCCACAAGACATGCAGCATGTGGCTGAAAGTCCTGGGCAAGGAGAATCCATGCTAACCCAGTCCATGGGGCCAACCTGGGGACTTACAGTGCAGAGGTCAGAGCCCCAGGTGCTCCCTGACTCTTCCCTGGAGGCCTCTGCATAGAGTAAGCAGAAGAATGACTGCCTCTGCTGGTTCCCCAGGCTCTTAGCTGCTGAAGGAGCCCTGAGGAATCTTCTGGAAACAGCTTTCCTCAGACAGAATGAAGAGGACACAGGTACACAAGGTGATAGCAATGTAAGCCTGCTACTGCCTCTCTTCCTCCACCACATGCCGACTGAGTATCCCCAAGGGGCCTCTTTAACTTTTTTGGGACTTGTCTCTCTGCCCCGAAAAGTGGAAACAATCATTCTTGCTCTGCTCACCATGCAGGTTGTTGTCAAGATTGTTTGGGTTAATGAATGTAAAAGAGATCTTGTAAACCATGACGGGCTGTCTGTGGGTAGGAAAAGAACCACTTCCCTCACATACGGATGATTTTCATCTGATCTCAACCGTAAGGGAAAGCTTTCAAAGGCTAGGGGTAAGATGATCGAGCTTTCTTTGTTTAATAAAAAGAAGGGGCTGGGCACAGTGGTTCATGCCTGTAATCCCAGGACTTTGGGAGGCTGAGGCGGGTAGATCACTTGAGGTCAGGAGTTCAAGACCAGCCTGGCCAATACGGTGAAACTCTGTCTCTACTAAAAAATGGAAAAATTAGCTGGGCGTGATAGCAGGCACCTGTAATCCCAGCTACTTGGGGGACTGAGGCAGGAGAATCACTTGAACCCAGGAGATGGTGGCTGCAGTGAGCCGAGATCACATCACTGCACTCCAGGCTGGGTGACAGAGTGAGACTCCGTCTCAAAAAAAAAAAAAAAAAAAAAAAAGGATATTTGAGAGGCTGAGACCAAAGGATTCCTTGGGCCTTGGAGTTTGAGACCACCCTGGGCAACACGGAGAGACCCTGCCTCTGCAAAAAAATAAAATAAAAAATTAGCCAGGCATAGTGTCACTCACCTGTGGTCCTAGCTACTCAGGAGGCTGAGGTGGGAGGATCACTTGAGCCCAGGTCAAAACTGCAGTAAGCTATGATTGCCCTACTACACTCCTGGCTATGCAACATAGGGCACACTGTCTCTGAAAAATAAAAATAAACAAAATTTTTAAAGTCTGGCATTTTGATTTTGCAAAACAAGGTCACGAGCCTTCCGGCTCATGGGACTGTTAGCACTCTGCTTCAGAATTAGCTCAATGATCTCTCACAAGATACAAACACAAGAAGACCATCACAGAGGCATCCATTTATCACTCAAGAAGATAAGAGAGGCTTTAATTCTTCTTTCTTCCATTTCATACATACATGTGAAATTCTTTCCAGACTTCACTGACACCGTTGAGCCATATTCGCATCCATGTCCATGTGTAATGCTTACCTATTCCTGAACTGTATGTCCTCTCACATTGGTATGGAGGACAGTTTTGTTGGCTTACCTCTTTAATTTCCCCAGCACCAGTCAGTCTCAGACTGAATCCATGACCTGCAGATTTTACACTTTCAGTTTCTTAAGTGTGTTTTAGTGGATTGATTTAACTTTGGCAGAAATTTTATTTAAATGTATTTGTTTGAAGTAAATATTTAAATACTAACATTTACTAGGGAAGGAAGAGGCTTATGTATATCTGGTTGATTTCCTGGGAGAAGCTTTGGTTTTTTTTCTCTCTCTAGGTTTATTAATCATTTTTGGCACACCATCTTCTGTCCTGGAGGGGCCACACTGAAGTCAACCAAGCCTCAGGCCAGACCAAGAACAGAACAACTTTGTATGTGGTCCTGGGCAGGGGATGAAAGTTAGTAAAGGAAACATTCTGACATCCAAAAGGTCAAGGTCTATTTACAGACACAAACATGCCATGTATCAGGATAATATGACCAAATATGAAACAAAGTGTGAATTTTCTCACTCTTCCTCCTACCCATACTTGTCTCCAACCCTAGAAGCTAGGACGTTCCTGTCATATTACCCAAGGTAGGAGCAAAACCAAGTCAAAAAGAAAAGTAAGTAAATCCATTCTGAGTTTGGGCTTTCACAATAGAATACTGAAACCCAAGAGAGTGACTGCTCTTGAAAGAAACAGATTTATATCCTTTGAACCTACATGGTGTTTTAGTGGGTTGATTTAACTTTAGCCTTAAAATTTGACCTAAACAATAGGCAGAGAACATATATGATCTGACTGGGCGCAGCGGCTCATGTCTGCAATCCCAGCACTTTGGGAGGCCAAGACTGGCTGGTCTTTTGAGCCCAGAGTTCAAGACCAGCCTGGGCAACATGGCGAAATCCCTTCTTTACAAAAAAATACAAGAATTAGCTGGGTCTGTTTTTGTAGGAAACAGGGTAGGAAACAGAGGAAACACCAGGAAACAGAGGTAGGAAGATTGTTTGAGCCCAGGAGGTCCAGGCTGCAGTGAACCAAGATCATGCCACTGGGCTCCAGCCTGGGCAACACAGTGAGACCCTATCTCAAAAAATAAAAATAATATACATACATATGTGTGTGTGTGTGTGTGTATGTATATGTGTGTGTGTGTGTATATATATATATAATGTGTATATATAAAATATGTGTGTGTATATATATAAAATCTATCAGAATGGACTCTTCTAGTTTTCCTGTAATAAATGCCCGCATGTACTTGAGGGTAGAATGTGTCTGGAGGGAAAGCAAGGGAAGGTATATCGTTCCCACCCACTGGTCTTGGTCCTAAGTGGTGATAATGGGATCACAGGTCTTCCAGATGGTTTAGGAGATCTGGAATATAAGAGACTTGGATCTCTCTTCTTATCCAGTTGCCATAGAGTTCCTCACGCCACGTTGGTTTTAGAGAGTAGACTAAAGATGGCCCCATGTGAATTCAAGGCACAGAGACCTGAAAGGATCACCCAGTCCAGTGTTTCCCAGGTGAATGGAGAAGCCAAACAGTCTTTTGAGCCACCAGCACTAGAGGACAAGGATGGGCCTCATGACTGGGTTCAGGGTGCACCATTATGGGTATGTGGCAAATCTCATACTGGGGACCAGCTGGGAATGCAAACTTATCAGGGAAGGTTAAGGAAGGAAAGAAGTCAGACAGGAAAACCATCTCTGTGGACACCAGCATCAGACAGAGAAGAGCTGAGAAGTTATTTATGCATCCGCCACAGTCCTGTGTGAGCCTCCTGGTGCTTAGACTCAACTCCATGAAAAAGAGGAGGATGGAATTACAAATGGATTGAGTGTAATGCATATTTCTTGAAATAAGTTAGAATCGGTGAGCTGATGCTTTGTGGCATCTGACTAAACAAGGCTAGAAATAAATGTTAAGTTGATTAGGTAGACTGAGAGTGTGTACCTAATACACACAGAAAGAATGAGAGATAGAAATGGAGACAGATATGGAGAGAGAGAGAGAGAGAGGAAAGAAAAAATAGAGAGAGAGAGAGTGAGCGTGCACATGATCTATCCTGGCACGCAGGCATGACACCGGTTAGTACCTGGCTTGTACACAGTACGTACTACTCAATAAATGATTGTTGAACACATTAAGCTGAAAAGGGAATCTGAAGTAAGGAGATGAAGTTAGAAATGGATGGTGCAGAATGAGGTATGGGAGAGGTTGTTCCCTCTTTTTTAAAATTTCTATCACAATTTTTCCTGCAGTAGGACCTAAGTTTAAAATAAGATTGAAATACGTTCTCTGGTGTCCTCAAAACTCCACTCCCTCACTTGCAATGGGAAAGGCTGGGTACCCTAGTCTGACACACTGCGAGGGGATGGTTCACAGGGTGTCCAGCTCCTTCCAGTTTGCCTGGGTCTTTTTCAGCTTTAGCACTGACAGCCCCATGTCTTAGGAAAGGCCCAGTCCCAAGCACATCGGGATGGTTGGTCATTCTGATTCAAATTCCACATATCCAGTCATGGAGGGATAATGTTCACAGCTCACAACTCTCCATTTTCAGGATTTGAAAACCAAGACAATGGAACTTGAGGTATTCAAAGGAAGAAGCACAGCCTGTTGTATCTGCACAGTAATAGTCAACGTTCAAACAAGAGGGTTATTGAAAAATAAATTAGCTCATTATGGTTGGGGTCATTGAGAAGGATGTGATCTCACCAGTCTTCAAATCAAGAGACACATTAGGGAACCAAATGCCACAATCTCTTTATTGCGTCCTCACCTGAATGCAAAGCTCCCCTCAACCTGGGCGACATCAAGATGAGATCTTATCAGGAGAGAGGAGACTATTAAGTTGGCCATGTTAATTTATCATGGTAGAGATATGGTGCATAATTTAACATTGATCTCATTAATTTCATAGGTACTCTTTATAGCTCTTACAACAGTTAGAAATGTTCAATGGAAAAGTGAGCTCTCCTCACCTCCTAGGCATTCCGTGAGATAAGGTTTTGGGAAACCTTTTATGTCACATGTTTCTCCTCCCTGACCTCTGTTTCCAAACTGCTGCAAAGCACAGTGTGCCCAGAAGTTTTCTGGAGGATGGGGAGGTGCAATTCACAGCATCAAGTCCGCAGAGGGGAGGGGAGTTAACTTGTTGGGTGTCTGAGATGGGCTGATGAAACGCAGCATGGAAAATTAGCCCAGTAAAACAGCTATAAAACTTGAATCACAGCATCATAAAAATGCCAACAGACCAAGAACAATAAATATCTCAGGCAGCCAAGAACAAGGCAAGTCGCCCTACGCACAAACCTGGAAATACACATTACCTTTAATAACCTTCCAGTAACGTTGTTAATTAAGCCATCTCTGAAACAACAGTCAATGTATTGAAAAGATGATTCTACCATAGAAAGTGGAGACAAGTTTTAACCCTGATGACTTTCTATTGCTTTGCATAAAAAAGCTGCAAAAGTGGAGAAACATTACGGATAGTCTAGTTCACTGCTTTCCCAAGTAGAAATAAATTCTTATTATCTGCAGCAGCTATTTTCTTTTTTCTTTTTGAAATTTTTTAGTTGACAAATGAAAACTGTATATATTGATGATACATAACCCAGTATTTTGAAATATGCATGCCATACTTTGTAGAAATAAATCAAGCTAATTAATGTATGCATTGGCCCATACTCATTTTTTTGTGGTGAAAACATTTAAAATCTACTTTCTTAGCAATTTTCAAGAATACCATACATTGTTGTGAACTACAGTCACTATGTTATACAATAGTTCTGAACTTTTTCCTTTTATCTAACAAAAAATTTTTATTCGTTGATCAATTTTTCCCCAACTCACCCCCCATCCCACAGTCATTATGTTCTGTAGAGTCACCATGGACATGGAATTATCATGTACTGAACATTTTCTAGGAGAAATAGAGATAAATTTCTTCAAGCCTCTTGTCACAACATTATTATCCATCAATGAATACATAAACTTGTCTTACATGTGCTTCTGTTTAAAGACACCTTATTTAATATATAGCACCAACTCATGAACACTGAACTCATGACCAGCCCCGCTGTCTGTCACTCATGCCTGAACGAAGCGTCTTTGCATTTTCTCCATCAGGTACCTCACACTGCCTTCTTGTGGCAGACGAGACTTCAGCACTATACTTGCAGTCCATGTTAAACAGCAAAATCATCCATGAAAGAAACACAAAAATGCAGTCTGGCACTAAACAGACTACAAAAAGGACACTTGTTTATGGTATGAGAGCGAAAACAAGAAAGCCGAGTGTCACCTTGTTCCATCTAAGGTGAAAACTTAAATTTTTTTTTCTGTTCCATGTAAAATGAGCATAAAAGCATCAGGAACATTGATTTTGGAATTATAAGTACATTTTAGCAAGTACATTTGCAAACACAGTATCTGTAAGTAAGGAGGACAGAGAGTGACTTTGTTTGCAACTCCCAATAAATTAATGCGTTTTTCTGTATCTCTCTGAGTCTCTGGTTGCAATAAATAGGAAGTGATTGTGACTTTCTTAGAAAAGCAACATAATGGAAGGATATGGGAAAACAGAAAGCCAAGGCACAATGTAAAGGAAGAGAAAAGATACGAAAGGAGAATCTCCTAGGATTAGGTTGCATTCATTTCTGCATTCCTACATATTTACAGAATTGGTATGTGCTAGGCACTGTTCGTGTCTGGGATACAAAAGTGAACAAACCAGGTCTCTGTCTGTGTGGAATTTACAGTATATTAGAGAAGACAATAAAATGTTAACATATGTTAGAAGTGATATGTGCCATAAAAACTAAAAGCCATGTCAGCGGGCATCTGGTCTGCCAGGGATGAGAGTAGGCAGGTGGCAATTTTAAGTCCTATTTCTGCTTCTTTAGCAAGTCATGTGAACTCAGCCAATTTTCTTAACTTCACTGCATCTTACATGGTTTCAACATCTGTGGCTTGGGTATAACAAAAACACCTAACTCATAGGGTTGTTTGTAGGATTTTTAGGATTATTGCAGGTGAAGAACTTGGCACGGCGCTCAGCACACAGTAGGCGTGTTTTCTGTTTCATGCTTATGAGGATATGCTATTACAATAATGATCCAGTTGCTGCATATCCCCTCTGAATCACCACCAGTGCTGGGCCTGCTGAAGATTTGAACTTTCCTAACATATTTGTCAATGGAGAGATTGTCTTTGTCTTAAAGAATATGTTTTCCATAATTGTAGAATAAAGAAAAGGCGGTAACAGAAAACCCAGTCTTGAAAGATATTTAGTGTCTCAACTGATTTTTTTCAAATATTTTACAGATATTTTTCTTTCTCATCTTAGGAGAACAAAATGGCTGTGTTCTACTATGCAGCATTTATAACTTTCTTGCTATAGAGAATGCCTTATGACTAAACCCGATAAGGAACAGAGCTTTCTCTTTGTGGTTTTCAACAACATAACCCAGATAGAAACAAAGCTGCAGATATTTATGCCTCTCCTTTGTCTCTCTGAAAGTTTAAAATCAACCCCTAATTAATCCGGAATACACTGTGCATGATTTTTTCTAAAGGCTGTGACAGCAGAGACAGGCTAGCTAGCTATTCAGTTATCTAGTGAATAGCTATTTACCAAACCTCTTTTTTTTTCTTCTCAAGCTCACAGTTATACTCTATTTACAGCCTCCCTTGCAGAGGGACTAGGACCTAGCTGAGAAAGGTGAGTAGAAGCCATATCACCATCTCCCAGCCTGACCTATAAAACATCTCATGGGTAGTCCTGCACACTTGGTTGCTGCCACTCAGAAGATGCTTGTTAAAGATGGAGAAGTCACAGGATGGAAAGAGCCTAGGTTCTTGGATTAGTTCTTGGTGGATCTACTCACCCATCAACAAAAACAACCAGATTGGACTTTCAATGAGTGAAAAGTAAACTTCCATGGGGCTCTAACCATTATATATCTTGAGGCTCATTACTACAGCATAGAGCTTTACCCTACATGAGAGATTGGAAACACCTAAGAATTGACTTTAGTGACAGATCTTGATTTCTTCATGTAGTATAAATGTCTCAGATCTTTACTTACTGATTTCAAAGAAACAAGGACATCACTGCTCCCATATCCTCATAAATATTGCAGGAATTGAAAACATTTTTGGGATTGCAACCTAGTCACACTGATAGTAGAGAAAACGGCTGTGCAGTTGATTTGGTTGTGCTGTGTCCTGGGATGGTCCCTTCCATTTCTGTTGAATTTACAGTCTGTTAGACACACAGTACATCCAACGAAAACTGACCTTACATCTATAATTATGCATTGTTTTTAGTAAACATCTGGGAGATGTATTGGCTTGATAATTTCCATTGAAAATGTGTCCTTCCCTTCCATTCTCTAAAACTTCCCTGAATCTGTTAATTAACTTACTTATCCCTGACCAAGCTGTGAATTTGGGGAAAGAATGTGTAAAACCAATTCAAAAAGCATAAAGGGCAGTCGGGATGCTGCTATTAGGAGAGAGAACCCTGCATATGCTTCAGGCCTGAGAGAGGTGTCCCAACCTTACCTGCAATTGTGAACCACAATCACATCTCCTGCTCCCAGCTCTCCAAATTTCCAGAGACAGACACTCCACAAGCCAGACTCCTTTGCCATGACACTGCTCAAGACGTGCTTCATCTATTTCAATTTCTGATTTGCACTGAGGAGAGAAAAGCAATCTATCATCTCTTAGGGGAAGAAAGCCATTTGGAAGAATCTATTTTGTACATTCATAACAGCATTGCTGGTTCTTAATGAATATCAAATAACGGCAGCAAAAGAAAGAAATAGGGAGACAGAGAGGAGGGGAGGAAGGATGGAGAGAGGAAAGATGGGAGGAAGGGAAGGAGGAAAAGAAGGAAGGAAAGAATAAGGGAGGGAGCAAGGGAGGGAGAGATAATCCTATGAAAGAATCCTCAGAGTTGCCCATAGCCCCAGACACCCTAAGTAGTCAACAGACAAATTTATTTACTTCTTTTCATAGGTGGAAAAACAAACCACGTAAGTAACTTTTCACATACAAGTGAATTTGAGGCACCTGAGACTTTAATGTGTGGACAGATAATAAAAATTCTGTTGAAATTTTTTTTCATGTATCTGTGCCTAAATTAATATTCTGAGATGTTATCATCTTTTAATTCAGGTTCTCTTTGTAGTTTTCCTTTTTCCACCCCCTTCCTGCCCAACAGAGTCAGATTTCTGTTCATTGCCTCATGGAAGGTATGAGGAAGAGTGGAAAACAGAAATACCTTATTATTTTTTGGCACTTAATTTATAAGGGGCTGGTTCTTAGGAGGCAATGATAGCTACCACGTACACCGTTAGCATGTGCTGGGTGTTATTTCAAGTTCTTTATTCTTAACTCATTTAACTCTTACAGCAGTTCCATATCATCCCTATGCTACAGAACGGGAAAATGAGGCACAGAGATGTTAACGAAGTTGCAGGTGTGTACAGATAGTAAGGGGCAGAGGCAGGGTTTGAACAAAGAAGTCTGGCTCTAAAGTCCAGACTCTGTGTCACCCCACTGTAGGGTTTTATAACACTACGATGCCTCACTATGCTAACATGCTTTTCTCAAAACCTAAGTTGAGTTTTTGAGGAGATAAATGGAATATGGTTGTCAAGTTTTGGTAAGATCTTTTGCTTACCAACAGTAAGAGAGAAAGACTTGCACACTCAAAAACAGTGTCCTCCTCCAAGTGCCTGGGGGAGGAATGGACCTAGGAACAAAGAGGACCTCCAACCAGATCTTGGCAGGGCCTCTGGAGGAAGAGGGAGAGAAGGAAGGGCTCTGTGTGCAGCTTCCAGAGGTCCCTAGTCCTTGAAAGAAGCCGATTTTCCATAAAACTGATGAGCTGCTGAACCTTCATTGGCTTAGATCTATCTCTCAGTCCTCAGGAAGATGTGCTGGCCATGTGTTCACACTGTGACATGCAAAAGATGCTTTAATTACGGTCCATCAAGACCTTTGTTCAATGAGGTTGATGCAAAAGTCATTGTGGTTTTTGTCATTACGTTCAATGGCAAAAATCTTAATGACTTTTGCACTAACCTAACAATTTCTCCTCTGTCACGCATCCCCAAGTTGCATGATGGTCCAGTGGCTGCAGGCAAGTTTGCCATGTGGCTAAGGGTTCTTTGAGTTGTGTGTGCATTTGTCTGGGTTTAGTGGGATGTATTTATATGGCTGAACTCAGTTATCAGTATAGCTATGGCATCTGTCCTGCTGTAGGAGGAACTTCCAGGAGTAATTCCCCCCCACTGTGTCAACCCACTCAAAGGTGCTGGGTCAGGGTTTATTTCCTAATATGAGCTTGTTCTAGAAGTGAGTCTGACGTGGATAGTGCAGGAGAAACAAGTTTTGAAGTGAATGGAGGGAGAAACTTGTTTATAATTATTGCTCCAATCATCAAAGGTATAAAACTATCCATTAAAGATTTGGTTTTCATCAATGCTTAGTCACAACAAGATTTCTGATGATTCAATGTTATCTGCAACATGTTTGCGTTTCCCCACAATTCATATGTTGAAGCCTTAACCTCCAACCTCCCCCCGTGGCTGTATTTGGAGATGAGGTTTCTAAGGAAGTAATTAGAATAAATGAGGTCATAGGGTGTGGCTTGGTCATACAGGATCAGTGAATTTACATTGAAAGGATTGGATGTCTTTTGGTAGTAACATATTTTGACTTTGATTGTCATCAAAAGCATCTTGAAGCATCTCGAAAGCAATTCTTTAAAATTCCTTTTTAATTCTTCTGTGTTTGTTTATATGTTTTTTTAAAAATCAGACATTCCCAGTTACATCAGTGTATATGTCAACTTCCTGGCAAGGCCACCTGATTATCGTGGTATTGACGAGAAAGCACCCTCCTAGCAGCACAGAGCCTCATTCCTTTGTGTAGTTCATGGGTCTCTGAAAAGCCTCCTGCATGGGCATTAATTGCTATTCAGAGCTAACTCTGGAGATTTTTGTCTTTCTGAAGGTTTGCCTGTCAGTGTGACTGGATTATCTGGCTATTAAACTGTGGTCCTTTCAGCATGCCAACCCTCTAAAGAGACAGTGCTAGCAACTCAAGAGATAAACAAAGAGGTGACTTTCTGTAAGTGTAAGCAAACTCCAGCCTTACTCTTAGAAACAACTGACAATCCAATGTGCTACTTAATCAATCTGCAAACAGCTACTGCGTGGCCTCTGGGTGCTGGACACTATCAGAACATTAGCACTGTGGGAGTTCAGTCAGGTTGGTGGGAAAAATATTGCTTATAATAGCCACAAACCCTCTTGGAAGGCCTGAGAGTTTGCATAACTTTGGTAATAGATCTGGCTGCAGGTGGCCTGTTCACTTTACCTTTAGTTAAATAAATTACAGTAGTAACAAAGGAATGTGGGAAGTTATCTATCTAGATTGTTTACTCATGTGGTCCTAAGACTAACCTTTGATCTACTGTGGGTGCTTAATTGCTTTCTACTCTGGAAGTCCACAATGTCAATTACCCTCTAGTGGTGTTGACTCAAGCCTTCGTCAATTAATCTTTATTGAATAAATGCGAGTCTCGCTGGCAAGTCGAGGCCGCGGTCCCAACTGTTTACAGAACTCTGCTTGGAGTCTGTAAGCAGCTCAGACACTCAGCCGAACTCGCAAAACAAAATATCTGTGTGTCAGCGTACTTCATTCATCCGTCGTTGGGTCAGGGTCTGCGGGACAGACCCCCGCATAGCACCATGCTGGGTAACATCTATCAGATGAGGATTTTAAAAGTTAGGCTGTTGGGTTTGTTTTAAGGTGATGTGCTTTCTAATTTTGAAGTTTGAGAATTTGGAGAAGAGAGGAATTGAGGAGTTGGGCCAGAGATTAAGCACATTTCCTGCTTTGTCATGGAGAAGAGGATTAATAAAACATAAATTGTGAACAATCAGAATAGAAATGATGTAATACTTAAACATTATGAGATTAGAGGTGATTGGCGTTTTCTTTTTATCCTTTTTATGTTTTGGCCAATTATTAAATATTACTTGCATAGTTAAAATAAGATGAAGGTAAAATAGTACCTGTATTACTTAGGATGCTTCAGCTCTAATAGGATAAATACCCAACCAGCAGCAGCTTCACCCAGAAGGAATATGAATTGCTTCTTTCGCAAGAATTGGGAAATCTGTGGTTCTGTGCCTTTGTTCAGATTTCCATGATGTCACGTCAGGTTTAACCACTTTTCCTCTTTCTTCACTGTCATCCTCTCCGTTTTGGCTTTTTCTCCTCTTGGCTGTCATCTCATGGTGACTAGATGGCGGGAGCAGTGCCAAGCATTACATGTGTGTCCCAAGCAGGAAGGAAGAAGGTGACAAAGCGGCTTTCAGCTTAGGGGTTTCTCCAGCAGACACTCCCCCTCTGGCTGAAGAGAGGCCACGAAAACCAGTGTCTGATAAAAGGGAGCTTGACGGCCATGATTTTCAGCTGTGGCCAATCAGAATCTATGTACTGTGGGTGGGCTGTGGCCAATCAGAATCTATGTACTGTGGGTGGGCTGTGGCCAATCAGAATCTATGTACTGTGGGTGGGCTGTGGCCAATCAGAATCTATGACTATGGGTGAGCTGTGGCCAATCACAATCTATGTACTGTGGGTGGGCTGTGACCAATCAGAATCTATGTACTGCGGATGGGCTGTGGCCAATCAGAATCCATGTACTGTGGGTGGGCATGTTGGACTGCCGTCACGTAAGGATTCTATCAGCAAGAAAATTCCCAGATGGGTAGACAAGTAAAAATGTCAGCCCCTACCTTCACCACCCTCCTTTCCTCTCGTGTCGAGAGCCCTAAAGATAACCCGATTCTCAGCTGGGGCTCTTTTATGAAGAGCCGGTAGCCATAAGAAACAGGAGAGAAAATTCTGATTCTGAATGCATGGACTTAGCCTCTGACACTGCACACAATGCTGCACCCCAGAGCCCCCACTTTTTTTGGGTAGACGGCCGTCAGAATCCAAAAGTTATATTATTCTGAAGATCTGTTTGTTGTAAACAACAAACATATATAAATAGAGGCCCATATACAAGTAAAACAAACAGAAAAGGTTTGTTTATGCTTCTAAGATTCACTCTAAGGGGTTTTTTGAATTCAAAATTGTTTGTTTTACTTGTATATGGCCCTGTGAATTTTCCAGTAGAAAAGAGTCATGCTTCTGTGTAAGTGCAGAATAATAGCAAAAGAACATGTCCCTGGAGAAATTGGAGACAGCCAGTTCTCTGCTTGAGAAAATCTTATGGAGAAATGTATTTCTTTCACACATCTGTGGGAGAAAGATAAATAAGGAACCGGGGAATGGAAAGAGCCGCTTCCAATCAATTAATCCACCAAAGCCACCTTTTGCAGATGGCCCTGTGATTGGTGTCCTCCATCCTGCAGCCTAGGCTTGATGCTTAGGTCTTGTATGTATGTGAGCTGAGCAGTCTTCTCTTAAGATGCCTGAAGTCCCACTACTAACAAGATCTTTAAGCGTTTCACTTTCTAATCTTCTGCTGTGAAAACAAAAACAGTTCTTCTAGGGCACAAGAAGAATAAATAATACAAGGGGACCCTAATGTTACATTGGCGGGATGAGATTAAAGACACTGTTTTGTTTTTTGGTTTTTCTTTTTTGTTTTTTTCTGTGTGAGACGGAGTTTCGCTCATCAACCAGGCTGGAGTGCAGTGGTGCGATCTCGGCTCACTGCAACCTCCACCTTCCAGGTTCAAGCAATTCTCTCGCCTCAGCCTCCTGAGTAGCTGGGATTACAGGCATGAGCCACCATACCTGGCTAATTTTTGTATTTTAATAGAGACTGGATTTCACCATGTTGTTCAGGCTGGTCTTTAAGTCCTGACTTCAGGTGACCCACCCACCTCGGCCTCCCAAAGTGCTGGGATTACAGGCATGAGCCACCGTACCCGGCCTAAAAATGCTTTTATTCCTTGTGAAAGAAATTGACAGAAGGAGCATCCTGGACAAAGTAGAACAATCAGAGAGGTCACACCTTATGCTGCTGTGTGCTTCTAAAAACCGCACAAGCATGAAAATTACGCATGGTCAAAATGGCTCAATAAACTCTACAGAAATAGTGTTTTCCTCCAAGGTCGCAGATCACCAGTCATTTGTTGTACCAGGACCTGACATATATCTTCCTTTACCACCCCCTTTTTGAGAGATTACCAACACTCAATCAAGGTGAGGTTTTCTTGATGCAGCTATTATAACAAACTCAGCTTTACTTCATCAGCATGTTTGTCTGACGGTATTTCTGGGGTAGCTGATAGTTGACACTAGGAAGCCTAAGATTAGAGCCATAATTACACATTTAAGGTCTCTTGGTGTCATAACCATACTCTGCCCTTTGAGGAGAGTAAATCAACCACTGGTATTTCAGCCACTGCTTTATGGCTTTGTATTGGTATTTTCCCATTTTGCCCACTTAAACTCTTTCAGCAGTGGTGTCTGTGCTCAGGTCAGAGGCAAATCTGTAATTCCTATGGATGGTGGATAGGATGTCGCCATTAGAATTTCATAGACAGGAGGGAGAAGAAACACCAGTGAAGAAAGAAAGTCTTTAGAGGACCTCAAGTAATTTAATACCTCAGAAAGCCATAATGTAAGACATGAGAGATAGATTTTAATTAAGCTGATATCCTCGATGTCAGGCCAGACTGCAGTGTGCTCTCCCATGAGTGTTTATTGTCCCACTTTCCCACATAAAATGCAGGGCGTTTCATCTGTGGAAATTCCTTGAAGGGAGTTGGCTCTCAGCTGTTCTCAGCCTGAAGAGGAGGTTCAAGTAGGTATTGGAACCCTTGTTAAAAGGTTAAGTTTTCGGCCGGGCACGGTGGCTCAAGCCTGTAATCCCAGCACTTCGGGAGGCCGAGACGGGCGGATCACAAGGTCAGGAGATCGAGACCATCTTGGCTAACCCGGTGAAACCCTGTCTCTACTAAAAAATACAAAAAACTAGCCAGGCCAGGTGGCGGGTGCCTGTAGTTCCAGCTACTCGGGAGGCTGAGGCAGGAGAATTCCATAAACCCGGGAGGCAGAGCTTGCAGTGAGCTGAGATCCGGCCACTGCACTCCAACCTGGGCAACAGAGCGAGACTCCGTCTCAAAAAAAAAAAAAAAAAAAAAAAAGGGTTAAGTTTTCTAGAAATAATGAGTGGTCAGCAGATCCTACTAGGTAAGAAACAACCTTCTAACTGTTTCTGAAGAGTAGAAAAAGAGGACTAGAAGAGGCAACACTTAATCTAAAAGATTACTCATAATGAAATTTGAGGCACGTCAAGAGGTTGCCACTCAGATCGTAGCAGACCCAAGGCCCAAGCAGAAGATTGCGGCTGCCTGGGTGGAGGATGTCAATCATGAGAGGCAGGTGCAAAGTTGGATTTCCAGAAATAACACAAGGAGCTAGGGAGTGTGCCAGACTCATTTATGACCTCTGGATTCATGGCCAGAAAAGCAGGTAAAGAGGCAGCTGTGGCTACCAGCTGATAGGCCTCCCAGCAGGCAAGATGTCCCTAGGCGGTTTGTGGTCCACACTGACTGGGGTCTCACTGAGGGTCACACCTTCACTAAGTATCTTCTTTCACTTTCCTCCCCAACAAGAGCACTGCTCCCTGTGGGTTGCCTGAAGATTTAAGCTACTTATATATACTTAGTTGTCATAAAATACCATGAGGACTGTGTCGCTTATTGGGTATGCTCACTCTCATTTTTACAAGGATACAAATTGGCTTATTTTTATTTTGTTTTATTTTATTTTATTTTGGTGAGTCAGTTCCTGCCTCATGAGGCACAAATGTAAATCCATCCCAACCCACAGAATAATAGCAAATCAACAATGAACCTCCCCACCCCACTGGCCCCAGGATGCTGCTCTGCAGCTGGTTCATACTGAAGTTCTATCTGAGGTCAGAGACTTACACATTTTAAGGATTTTGTTTTATTCCAAGCCATTTGTTTTTCCTTCTGTATCAGATTTGCCTATATATGAAAATATGCTGCATAAATTATAATCTTTGCTCCTAATGTGTATTGCTAAGTTGCTTGTCACTTTTAGCAGCAGTTTCTGTTTAATGACCATTCTCCTTTTAATTCAAGTGTTAAGAATCTGTAAAAGACAAAGTGCATATGGTAATGCTTCCTAACCCCTTGTTAATTTATTATGTATTAGTATGCTCAGTAGCTACCGTATATAGCCTGAATAGAGCCTACTCTGTTACACTCTCCAAAATTATTGTGCTAATGCAATGAGACAATCATTGCTCAATAGCAAAACAGTGTCTGACATATGCTAAGTGATCAATAAAAATCAGCTAGTACTTTTATTAAAGATATTTAAGTTATTCACTTATTAACTCTGCAAGGAACAACTGTACAAGAGGCTCTGTGTACACCAGTTGAGAGAAAAGGCATGTTTATCTAGACTAAACTTAGTCTAGGTTTTGAGATCCCAGGAGCATAGACAGATACTGGGGAAGAATAAGATAAGTTTACACAGTCTGGCCAAGATGGTGAAGCCTCGTCTCTACTAAAAATACAAAAAAAAAATCTGGGCATGGTAGAGGGTGCCTGTAATCCCAGCTACTTGGCAGGCTGAAACAGAGAACTGCTTGAACCCAGAGGCAGAGGTTGCAGTGAGCTAAGATCGCGCCACTGCACTCCAGCCTAGGCAACAGAGTGAGACTCCATCTCAAAAAGAGATAAAAAAGAGATAAGTTTACACATGTTGCTTGAGCTTCTCTTTAATTCATTTAATTTTGTAGTTATACAACAATAGATTAGCTTGGTTTTATCTGTATTTACTCTTGGAGTTTAACCCATCAATGGATGGCTCATTCCTGGGAGAACAGGAAACGACAGCACACTGTACTATAACTGGTGACAAAGTGCTTAGTGGCAGAGCCAGAATCAACAGCCATCTGCTGCCAGTGTTAGCATTTTTCTGTGTCAATAATAGCAATATGCACTGCGATGTATCCATGAGTGTTTACTCCATCACAGATAATTTATTTAATTTGCCCAAGACCCTGGTGAGGAATTAGCCTCATTAAACAACTCTTTATGAAACAAATCTTAAATCAATATGGGAGATCCTCAGACTCCAGATTTTGTGCTCATTGTATATAGTTTTTTTCCAGGTCTTGCTACTTTTCAATATTTTAGGTGACAGAATTATCATTTTAAAAAATGAACTTAACAGTGCTAAGCCTTAAGTTCGATATTATGTTCAGAGAAAGCTTTCCAAAAAGGGAAAAGCAATGAAAATACAACCTTGTCAAATTTGGTACTTTTTTTTTTTTTTTTTTTTTACTAATCCTCAATTTCGTTTTCTATTATGGTTTTAAAGTTAGAAAATATATATTTTAACCTTTTTGTTATTTATTTGCTTTAATATTGAAAGCCTCTCAGGGGTGTACTACCCAGAATCTCTGCTCACATTTGCCTGCCGTACCTTTTCCCTCAGAGACACAGGCGTTTGTATCACCTGCCCCTCTCTGAGCTTTTGCCAAACTGCCCCCCACCAACAACCCCACACACACACTGGTGCAAGGCTTCACATTTAGCTGCAACATTACCACAGGTTGATTGAAGGATCTCCTGGAAGTGCTGCCTCATCTCTCTTCCACATGGCCAAAGTCAAAGCAAGCAGAAAGAGGTATATAGAAGCCCCTCCACTGAAAATTCAGAAATCCCACTGGGAATTTATTTTTTCTCATTCAGAAAAAGGTGACCTTTTACTACCCTCACAGAGAAAGTAGAAATTTTCTCTTCTCAGAAATATCCATGAGGATTGATACTGGCTATTGATTGAAGTTTAAATCTGACATTCACTTCTATTATTCCATGAATATCACATGTTCCATGGATCTTGACATGTTGACAGTGTCTAGTACAGCCTTAGACTGCAGTCACAGCAAGAAGCTGAGGACTCGCCAGTAGAACATTCTTGAAACAAACTTCTTAAATGTTTTCTGAAATGCATTTAAGGACATTTCCTTGCATATCCTCATTCATTTATCTAAATCCCTATTTTGCTAAATTCAAACCTTAGCAGTACAAACTTTGAAGACAATATGTTTTCATATATTCACTACTCACTGGAAAAATTCGTGCTTCCTACTATTTTTCCTAGAACTGTATCCTTTAAAGGTCTGGAAAGCAGTGGAAAGGCAGAACAATGGGTCTAATTACAGAGATGTTCTAGTTTTAATTTTAATCACTTAGTAGTACCCAGACTATTATTTATGTGATCATGAAACATAAAAATAAAAACTAATTGTGTGGGTAAACTCTGATTTTAAAAACCATTTTTCCAATATTTAGCCTTGTCAGCATACATAAAAGAAATATTTTTGCATTTATAATATTTTAGGGGCTAAAGTACACTGATTAAATGTACTGTTTTGAGTGAATCATAAGTAATGCAGCCTTTACACTTTGGACTATAAAAAATGCCATTCACATTTAATTACATCTCATCACCAATCTTTCTTAACGACCACTTAAGGCTTTAAACTCATCAGAGCAACATCCGGTTATAAAAAGGGTCTTCCAGTGTGGCAATTCCTCAAGGATCTAGAACTAGAAATACCATTTGACCCAGCAATCCCATTACTGGGTATATACCCAAAGGATTATAAATCATGCTGCTATAAAGACACATGCACATGTATGTTTATTGTGGCACTATTCACAATAGCAAAGACTTGGAATCAACCCAAATGTCCATCAATGACAGACTGGATTAAGAAAATGTGGCACATATACACCATGGAATACTATGCAGCCATAAAAAAGAATGCGTTCATGTCCTTTGTAGGGACATGGATGCAGCTGGAAACCATCATTCTAAGCAAACTGTCTCAAGAACAGAAAACCAAACACTGCGTGTTCTCACTCATAGGTGGGAATTGAACAACGAGAACACTTGGACACAGGAAGGGGAACATCACACACCGGGGCCTGTTGTAGGGAGCAGGGAGGTGGGAGGGATAGTATTAGGAGATATACCTAATGTAAATGACGAGTTAATGGGTGCAGCACACCAACATGGCACATGTATACATATGTAACAAACCTGCACATTGTGCACATGTACCCTAGGACTTAAAGTATAATAATAAAAAAAGAGAAAGCCAACTGTAGAGCAAGAGAAATAAAATTAAAACAAAAACAAAAAGCAAAAACAAATGAAGAGGGTCTTCTAGTCCAGTAACACCCACTTTCTAGGTGTATGTCAACAATGAATTCATTCCCTAATTACCTTAACAAAGGTGGGTTGCATGCTTTCTAAGGGCCGGGTGTTTTGTTAGGTTTATTCATACTTGTTTTATAACTTCACATATGTTAGCATCATCACTTTGTAGGAAAGAAAACTGAAGATTAGAGAGTTTAAGTTGTTTGCCCAAAAAACACTTATCAAGTTTTAATTTGGATCTGTGGCTTCCTCTGTAACCAAATACTACAATTTCAGTGTCAATTTTTCTCATTGGAAAGTGCATTGAAATGGTGTTTTAGTGGGTCATCCTACTAAATGCTTCCTTCCTTCCTTCCTTCTCTTCTTTCTTCTTGACTTTACTGGGGTTTAAAAAAATCTTTTTCTAGCAATACAAACGTTTGAGTAAGCAAAATATTTCTGTCAAAGTGATAATTTGTGTATGTGAAGCAAAACATTTCAACTTACTGAAAACTTGATTTTTAAATTCCAAGCCTGCTCTCCAGTTGTTGACACACATCTGAATCTCAGAGGAACGTTTTGGCCCAGGGAAAGATGTGTCAGTCATCAGCCTAAGGACAGTACCTGGAACGAACAAACAAAAAAGTATAAAAGTGGGTGAGATATCAAAAGAGGGTGTGTAGATTGAGAAGACTAGTTGGCTGAGATAAAAAAACAACCAACCAACTAATCAACCAAAAAACAAGACAGCCCTCAGGGAACAGGCTTATGCAGAAGGCAGGCAGAGGCCCGGGAACCATGCCGGAGTAAGGAGATGGCAGCTGAAGTCAGAGAGAGGCCTGGTGGCTGAGAAAACCGCAAGAAATAAAGAAGAGTTGGGTATAAATCTAGTATCTTAAATCTGAGTTATCAAGGTCAACCTTTAACCAAAATCAATATCTAAATGTTGCCAAAAAATAACAGCAACCCATTGGACAACCGTCAATGCCCATTGGATCCTGAGATCCTGGTCTCTAAAACTAACTCAGCTGGAAGAATCCAGGACTCATTGGAGACTGACTTGTTCCAAGTCTTGGGGCAAAAATAAATTCAGAAGGTGGTACCAACTTGCCGACATTGCTGGAAAGCAAGAATGCATTTTAAATTTCAAAAGAAATGCTAAAGGAGCAGAGAAATTTAATAAAGGGCTTTTAGGAGCCCAGTTGTTCAAAGCTTTAAAAACAGAACTCACAGCAATGAATTATTGAAATAAGTTGAGTTAATGAAAGGTGGTGAGTTAATTATATACAAAGGAAAAAAGGATTCAAAAGGGAGACTATAATAACATATTTTTATTGAAATAAGTATGTGGCATTTGTGTGTGTCTCTCTCTAAGTGTGTGTGTGGGTGTGAGAGAGAGAGAATTTTACTTATTCTGTTAATTACATGGCTGTATGTATGTGTGACAAAATTAATGATATCAATTGTATGATGTTTTAGAATATGTTGAAACGGAACTATAGTAATATGTTTTATAATAACTGACATTTTATGTATTCTGTCTATTATTTAGGATTTATTAAGTAATAAGACAACAACAGCCATTTTAAAATGTCATTTAATTTCTCTAAGGAAATTTAATGACTGTGGAACTGAATTTGGTACTGAATGTTCAAAAGCCTAAAAGTTTTTTCAAAGTCTTTATGTATATTTAAACAAAACCACGTCAATTTTGTTGTGAGTGTTCCTCATTTTCTACTCCTGAATGCACTGAATGACTGTTTTTTATTCTAGTAATGATATGGCTATATGTGCATGCAACGAAATTAAAATTAATTGCATCAATTGTATGATTTTTTTGTCCCAGAGGGCCTGGATTAATAGAAGTCCAGTTTCAATCAGGCAATTATCAACAGTGCCCAAACAGGACTGAAATATTTATTTGATTTGTCAGTAAAGGTGGAGTAGGATGACCTCAGCGGAGCCAATTCAATTGATTGAGCGTTGAGGCAGGAATACTGGAAGGTGTGTGTCCTTGAGAGCATTAGTCCCTAAAACGAAAGAGCCAGACAGAAACACAAGAAGTGTGCAGAATGCCAATGTGTGTGTATCTCATAATGTCTGGAAGATCAGTGTCCCTGCCAGGAAGGAAGAATATGGAAAACATGCAGAACAAAATCAGTAGCTAATGCATCAGTCTCACCAAGGGCTAAAGCAACTGAGCAGGAGGTCTGACTCCAATCAGAACTGGGCAATGTGGGACTGGAATCCAAGGTGCTGGGCTGTAAGGTCATTGCGCTTTGAAACAGGGACAAATAAAACACTTGAAAAGGCCGAACAAGGCAGTCCATGGGGTGAGAAAAATCACCCAGTGTATCTGCTGCTCCAGAGCTGCTCCCAGCTGAAAATCTCTAATCTTTAGCTAATTGAATCCCACTGAGGAGGTAACTTGTACAATTTTTGAAGAATAAATTCCAATATGTCTGGGATAGTAATTCCAATTTTCTGGAAATATTAAAATGATTTCCTTAGTATCTCTTTAAGCTCAGGAAAATTTAGAATCAACAAAACAGATGATGAATTATATCAAATCTGTATATGGTATTTATTTGCTAAGGTAAGAAGTAATTGGGGAAGTTTTTGGTACTTAAAACATTTGTAATTGTTAAGACAATTTGTCTTATTAGATTACAGATTCATCTTTCTTTTCCAGTTAAAATGCAATTTAGAAATCAATTTTTGACTTTTGTCTTTAAGTTGAAAAGTATAAGAAATTAATCTAAATACAAAAACAATAATAGAATGTAAAAATAACATTTATTTATTATATTTCTGGGCTTGTTTAAATGCTTAAGATAGTTTTGCTTATTAAATAGCATATGAATTGCTTTACAAGAGAGTGGATATATTCAATTTACAAATACTGTTTAAAATATTTAAAGAAATTTAGTTAAGGCTTTCAAAATTGTCTTATAAATATTGAAATAGATTTGCAAATAAAATATTAAACTTGTAAGTTGAACATAATGACTTATGGAAAATCTTAAGTTTGGCATTTTATTTACTTGAATATTTTGATTAGTAATTTAAAAGGCAAGGAGCCACAGATAATCTTCTCTATGCACTGAAGCCACCCTTCAAGGCAACAACTCATACTAACAAAGTGGAATGAGCTGCTACTGGGACACGGACCACTCTGGGAGGGTAGGTGGAAAGAGAGGAGCAGGAAACAGAAGCTCATTCATGGAAACCAAAAGGAACAATAAACCAGAGCTGCCAAGAGAAGCACAGAGGATCTTCAAAATATAATACTAAGGGGAATATAGATCTAGACCGCGGTGCAATATTTGTGAATTTAAAACACATGCATACACAACCTGTAATTATACACTATGCAAAGATTCAAAAATACCACACAAGGGCATATGTCAAGCACATGGGCACCTCCGCAAGGAAGGGGTAATGGTAGATGAGAGAAGGGAGAAAATGAGAGGGCCTGGCAGGAACAATCGTGATAGGACCATAAACTAAGGAGTAGGATCAACCAAACCCATGGCTGCCTGTGTTTTAAATTGTTTTAAAAGAATAAAGAAAAGAAAACAAGGACAGAAAGGAGAGAGGGATGAAAATGAACTAAGAACCATATACTGGGGTTGATTCTATCCTGATCTGATCTGCAAAAGGCCCTTCAACTCAGCCTTCCTGTTGCAGGTTGGAAAAGATAGATAGATAGATAGATAGATAGATAGATAGATAGATAGATAGATAGATAGATAGATAGATAGATAGATAGATAGATAGATAGATAGATGGATGCACAGTTGGATGGACAGATGGACAGAGGGATGGAGGGATGGATGGATAGATACATAGATAGATAGATAGATAGATAGATAGATAGATGCACAGTTGGATGGACAGATGGACAGAGGGATGGAGGGATGGATGGATAGATACATAGATAGATAGATAGATAGATAGATAGATAGATAGATAGATAGATAGATAGATAGATAGATAGATAGATAGATGCACAGTTGGATGGACAGATGGACAGAGGGATGGAGGGATGGATGGATAGATACATAGATACATAGATAGATAGATAGATAGATAGATAGATAGATAGATAGATAGATAGATAGATAGATAGATAGATAGACAGACAGACAGACAGACAGATAGATAGATAGTTTCTAGTGGGAAATATATATATATCTCTCTCTTTCTCTTCAGACTCACCTGGCTCAATAAAATACCACACTTCATGTAGTTACTATTATAAGAGCGACTTCTTTCTTTTGCCTGTCCCTTCACTGGGATCTGATAAACACTAAATACTGGTGATAATTATGAGAATAGTAACTGGAGTCTGCATTTCCAAATGTGTGGATGAAGATAAGGTTCCCTTCTCAATTTTTTTAATATTACCATTTCTCACCATCCCCTAAATTTGTACAAGTCATTCTGAAATGAAACACCAACTATTCACACATTAACTGAAGCAATTATTTTTTTGCCCCTTCTTCCCTCTTTTTGTTCCAACCATTAAGAAATGTGAGAAACTAATTAGTCTTTATGTAAATTTAAATTAAACCATGTAAATTTTGCTGTGGGTGTTTCTACTTTTCTACTCCTGAATGCTTTCAATGAATATTATTTATTCTGGTAGTTAGATGGCTGTATGTGCGTGTGATAAAATTAAAATTAATTGCATTGATTATATGATTTTTTTTTTTGTCCCAGGGAGCCTGGATTAATAGAAGCACAGTTTCAATCAGGCAGTTACCAATAGTGCCCAAACAGGACTGAAACTATTCATTTGATTTGTCAGTAAAAGTGGACTAGGGATTTCTACAGAAGCCTCTGACATTCCCATACTTTACCTCAGGACAAACTGCAAGGTGGGAAACTAGTCAACAAAATAAAGGTAAGAGTTTCCAATTTCCAAAGGTGGGAATTGTCTCTGTAGGATAGAAGTGCAGAAACACTTTCCCATAGAGGACCAGATGGTGCATATGTTAGACTTTGTGGAAGAAGAGGCAGAACTGAGGATATAATAAAAGTACAAGAAAGAAAACTCCTGACTTCTCCACGCCATCTGCTATTTCCATGTTACTCACCACTTCGGATGCTGGGCTGCAGTGCTGTGAGCCTGCCAGCTGGGTGGAACCTCTGGGAGTGGAGGGGGAATCAGGGTGGAGCATGGTGTCTGCAGCCCACAGTGCTTGCCCACTGAGTCCCTGACTGCTGGACCTGACAAAAACAGGCAGCTGCTTGGAGTTGGCTCACAGGCCATGGTCCACTGATCCTTAGTCTAAGGAGTCACATCTACCCATAAGATGAACCATCCATGGCTAAAGATGCTTAATTGAGACAAGGGAGTATAATAATTACTGGATGAGACAGCAGGTCTTTAGTCTGGTGATGGCAGGAGCAATGGATTCACCAAACCCCTTTAATTTTCCTGCTAGCCACACTACTGGACTATATTGCCCAGCATTCCTTGCAGTTAAGTTGGGGTCATGTGACTGGGCTCCAGCCAATAAAAATGATGTGAGCCTGGCAGTAGAACTTTCTGCAAGGTTCCAGATTCCAGGGTGACCATAGCAGCTGTGTGTTATGGGGTCATAATGCAGAAAGACCAGGATCTTCAAATGACTACATAAGGCAGAGGTTTCCCCACTGCCCCCCACACTTGGGATTGTAATGCAAAGAATAAATAAATGTTTACGATGAAAACCACTGGCAGGGCCGGGCGCGGTGGCTCAAGCCTGTAATCCCAGCACTTTGGGAGGCCGAGACGGGCGGATCACGAGGTCAGGAGATCGAGACCATCCTGGCTGACACGGTGAAACCCCGTTTCTACTAAAAAAAAAATACAAAAAACTAGCCGGGCGAGGTGGTGGACGCCTGTAGTCCCAGCTACTGGGGAGGCTGAGGCAGGAGAATGGCGTGAACCCGGGAGGCGGAGCTTGCAGTGAGCGGAGATCCGGCCACTGCACTCCAGCCTGGGCGGCAGAGCGAGACTCCCTCTCAAAACAAAAACAAAAACAAAAGAAAACCACTGGCAGCTGGGGGTTGTTACAGCAGTGAAAAGACTGTGACTAACAGAGGCAGCAAGAAATAGAGGGGAGAGAGAACGGTGCCCATGTACGTTATCCTGCAAACCGGGCTCACTGTCCAATGTGCTGGAAGCCAGTACTATGACACTGGGTTTCTGAGAAAAGGAAAGCTTTATACTGCAAGTTGACTCACAAGGAGACAGGAGTGAAGCTCAAACCTGTGCTAGTTTCTATTGGGAAAAGTTCACGGGTTGGATTCCGAGATTAGTAGGTAATTGATGGAAGGAAAGGGGAGGTCTGGAAAGTCCTTGGGTGTGTACAGTTATCTTTTTGCACTAACTCATGTGCAATTGCAGGGGAAGTTAGTATGAAACATGCAGTGAAAATTCAGGCTGTGATGTCAGTGGGCTTGTCCTATACAAACTCCAGTCATCCATACCAGTTCCAGCTGATTTCAGTCAGGTCTTTTACCTCATAAGTAAATTTTCAGTGCTTTAGCAAGTTGCTTCTTTTCTTATCTGCCATCCCACAACCTCAAGAATTTCTGTAAGCTACTGGTTTCTTCAACTTTTGGGGGCAGAGTTTCGTGTGCAACCCACAAAGTTCTAATAGTTCCATAATGAGGGACCCACACCTCCTAGAAAGGGGATGTTTCTGAGAGGGTCATCACTGAGGAGCAGAGCTGGACTAATACAAGATGAGACAAGACATGCCAACATAGAGGGCAGCCTTCTCAATGAGAGGCTCTCATTTTCAGATAGAAATAAGCTGTGTTTTCTCCATTTCATCTGCCTCCTGGTAAGCTATCATCCTGTGGAATCTTTGAGATGAGGCACCCATACTGTGCTCTGAAAGGAACAATAAAATTACCTGAGAGTCTTCAAAATAGGTGAGAGATAAAGGACGATGTTAGAAGAGGAGTATCCACAAAACCATGAGTATACAGAATAAGAAGAAAATATAAACTGAGAATAGAGAGAGTCAGCAACAGTGGAACACGTGGATTTTACATGAATGTGCCAACCTTATGTTGTCTATCATAGAGGAGTCACTGGGGAAATATCCTAGCAAAATTACCATGTTTAATATGAAATTTTCAACAATCAGAACTTACAGAGTACAGTAGTTAAGAGTGTGGGCTTAGAAGGAAAAAAATCTGGTATCATTTGCCAAGTCTGGGACCTAGAGCAAATTTTCACCAAGCCCCTTTCATTTTCCTGCTAGCCACATGACTGGACTACATTGCCTAGCATCCCTTGCAGTTAGGTTGAGATCATGTGATTGGGTTCTGACCAGTGAAAATGATGTAAGACTGGCAGTAGAATCTTCCGCAAGATTCAGGATTCCAGGGTGACCATAGCAGCTGTGTGTTATGGGGCTATAATGCAGAAAGACCAGGGTCTTCAAATGACTACATAAAGCAGAGGTTTCCCTGCTGCCCACACCCCCCCACAGATCCCTGCCGCATTTTCTCATCTGCTAAATGGGGATGATATTATTCTTTAATTCATAGAGATCTTGTAAGAATTAACCTAAATATTTAGATACATTTTTAAAATGTGGCATTTATTAGGCAGTTGATAAATGCTAATTATTACGGCATTTAGTAATGCTTTAATAATAGCATTGGAGGTGTGAAAGTTGATTTGGCCGAGAAGCTCAATTGAATGGAAGCTCAACTGCCTGTTCCCATATACAATATCAGAAAAGTTATTCTGAATATTCATGGGATGCCAAGAATAATCCAAATGGGAGGATGAGAGCCCCAGCCCAATGTCAGTACCTGTTTTCTATGGGAGGCTTCTTTGGAAAACCAGATATCTCATAGTTGGGCAGGTCTCCGCACATAGGCTTTACAGATCTTAGATTCTATGCCTTGTCTCTCTCACGAGGTCTCAATTCTCTGAGCTGAGTGCTGTTCTGCTGTTCATTTAAGAGTCTCCAAGTGGAGCCCATCATAGGCTAAATTGCCAAAACCCCTGGTACAGGTGTATGACTTTAGCTCAGACACCAGCACAGCCTCTGCTCTCTTCCTGTTAGCCCTTGATGTCATCCAGAGATCTGAGCTGTTGCATCTTGACCTCCAGGAGTTGGTTCCGTTGGGCCTAGGTCTTGTTTCCCAGGCCTGTCTCCATGCATGGCCTCTGCTCTGGGGCTCTTCCTGCCAAACTGCAAGATCTTTATCATCGAAGTATCCTGGGGCCAGGTATCGTATTTACACAGGAAAAACCCAACACATGGTCATGACATTGTAGTAAAGAGTCTTGGATTCAGATGGAGGAGGAGAAAGAAACCTGTCCTGGGAGTCAAGATTCCCAAAGTGCACCTTCATCTCAATTAAGAGGCATGTTAGCTCTGCTGTCTAGACATTCCTAGAGGGGAGTGAAGGGAAACAGATTTCAGGTATAGCGTTTTCTTTTTCTTAACTTTTATTTTAAATTCAGGGGTGCGTGTGTAGGTTTGTTACATAAGTAAACTTGTGCCATGGGGTTTTATTGTACAAATTACTTCATCACCCAGGTATTAAGCCTACTACCCATTAGTTATTTTTTTTTGATCCTCTCCCTCTACCCACCCTCCACCCTCTGACAGGCCCTAGTGTCTGTTGTTCCCCTCCATATGTCCATGTGTTCTCATCATTTAGCTCCCACTTATAAGTGAGAACATATGGTATTTGGTTTTCTGTTTCTGTGTTAGTTTGCTCAGGATAATAGCCTCCAGCTCCACCCATGTCCCTGCAAAGGACACAATCTCATTCTCTTTTTTATGGTTGCATAGTATTCCATGGTGTATATGTCCCACATTTTGTTTATCCATTCTATCATTGATGGGCATTTAGGTTGATTCCATGTCTTTGCTACTGTGAATAGTGTTGCAGTGAACATATGCGTGTATATGTCTTCATAATAGAATGATTTATATTCCTTTGGGTATATACCCGTAATGGGATTGCTGGCTCAAATTGTATTTCTGTCTTTAGGTCTTTGAGGAATTGCCACACTGTCTTCCTTAATAGTGGAACTAATTTGCACTCCACCAACAGTGTATAAGAGTTTCTTTTTCTCCACAACCTCACCAGTATTTGTTATTTTTTGACTTTTTAGTGATAGCCATTCTGACAGGTGTGTGATGGCATCTCAAAGAGCTCCTGCACAACAAAATAAACTATCAACAAAATAAACAGACAACCTACAGAATGGAAGACAATTTTCCCAAACTATGCATCTGACAAAGATCTAATATCCACATCTATAAGGAACTTAAACAAATGTACGAGAAGAAAACCAACAACCCCATAAAGAGTGGGCAAAGGACACAAACAGACACTTTTCAAAAGAAGACATACATGTGGCCAACAATCATATGACAAAAAGATCAGGTATAGTGTTTTCAGTGATGGGACAGGCATGGAGGAAGATAATCAAAGTCCTCTCATGGGACATGGCAAGGAGATTAGAATGAAAGAGAACCAGGAAGATGAGGAAAGAGGAGCAGAGACAAAAATGGAGAAAGGAGGGCAAAGAAGAGTTGGGGTGGAGAGAGAAGACTCTAAAGACAGAGAGGATGGACATATGAAGAGAAGTTGAAGCTCAGGACCTGTTGGAGAGCCATGGGGTTTAACCTAAGGTATGAATGAATGTAGAGGACTACGTGCTCGCAAACGAGACATTCCGATAAGTCCTGCTCTTGCAAACAAAGCAGGGCGTTCCTTCCCTGTGAACAGGGAGGACAAAGGAGCCAGCTGCAAACAGCAGACCCTGGGGGCTTGTTTATGTGTAAACATCTTGAAAATCCAGAAAGTCAGGGAAAGGTCAGAAAAACAACAATGTGTCTTGTGACTTGGCAAGATTTCACAAACGACTGTATAAAATAAAGCAGAGCGTGCCATTCGAGGTGGCCGCCATGTTTGTTTTGTCTTGTGTTGTCTTGTGTGTTCATTCCTTTGTTTAGGAAACACACGGACCCCAACAATGAATGGAAGCAAGCCATGGCTATGGTTGCCACCAAGCCAGGAGATGTGTTTCCCCTTGATTGAGGGGTGTGAGACCCCCAGGGTCAGGGCTCCTGTTCCGTCACGGGACTCTCCATCCCAGCTCAGATGCCCCCAGAGAGGATATAGCAGTCACTCCTAGAGGCCACTGCAGGGAACTGAAAATTATTCTCTGCTCCATTTTTTGTTGGTGGGGAGAAAGGATGAGGAATTCGTCACCCCCTTGTGGGAACCCAAAATGTGCTTCTCTTAAGAGCCCTGCAAGGCCACAGGGACTCTTGCTTGGGTGCAGGAAAAATGCTGCTTCCAGGGAAGAAGCAGCTCTGGCCCTGGCCTCCATTCCTTCAGTCCTCTTTAGTCTTCAGCCAGGGACAAGGACCCCAGGCTGCCCAGAGGTGAGAATGAGTCCTTGCTATTGCAGAGAACATAGGTTTGGGTTGGTGTGACTGGGGATAGGAATGGGGGTGGTCACAGGAGGCAGGAGGATCTGAAAGAGGTCTTGTTCACCAAGCACCCTCTTCTGTCACATCCCACTTGTGTGCTCACCAATGCATCATGTTAAGTAGTGCTGGACACATGCAAGATGTTTTTCTCTTCAGAGTGAGCCTCACAGGAGTAGGAAACGGGGGCTTGGGGAGGAATTGGGAGGGGAATAGGCACTCTCCTTGCAGCGCGTTGGCCCAGAGGAAAGAAAAGAAGCACTGAACATATGGTGCAGCCCTTGGCCTCTCAGGGTTCTGAGAGCAAGACCAAAGGAAGCCAGGGTAGGCATCTGGGGACAGACAGGCAGGTGGCCCCAGTCCCAACCTCCTCTGTCCCACTGTGTCTCAGATCACTGAAAAGTGGTGATGACTCTGGGAACCCCCTGTCCAGCCCCACAGTCTGGCAGCAAAGAGGAGCATGGGATTGGGATAGACCACAAGAACTCCTCTCAGTCTGCCTCCCCACCAACTGGGTGACCTCAGGCAACATGTTTCCCCTCGGTTCTGGGTCTAAAAACACCATTATGAAGAAAATATCAGAAGTAAAAATGTAATTATAAAGTGTTTACCTCAGTGCCTGGCACAGTGCAAGTGCTCAAAAGCTGAGAAACTTCAGGAAGGATGGAAGAGGGAGGAACAATTCTGAAGGAGGGAGGCTGGGCCTCCGCGATCGCTGCTGTACAGAAGCGACGTCCCACAAGCTCAACACCTGAGCCACCAAGCCCCTGTTGTGGGAGAAGAGTCTTCGTTGTCCTCACTTTGCTGTTCTCATCAAAATCTGCCCCCAAATCTGGCTGTCTTGGGAGTATAGTCACTTCTTCCAGGCTATTTCCAAGGATGCTGAAGACCACATTGCTAGGAGACCAGGTCAGAACTTGCCCATAAGGTGATTCCCCTCCTCCCACCAACTTAGAGAAGAGCAAGCTCCCATTTCTGCTTTTATAAAACCGCTGCTTCTAAAACGTATATGAAACAGCTGTTTGCAAGACACTGGGCATCAGGCAAAAGAGGATGTTGGCTCCTGAAAGATGAGAAAAAAGCAAGGCAGGCCTTACAATTGTCCAGCTTACTACAGGGATAGAGTTTCCGGTTGTAGGGCCTGCCTTGCTTTTTTCTCATCTTTCAGTGACTATTTCTACTTTGTTTGGTTTGGTTTGTTTCTGGTGGGAGGGCAATTCCATTCCCTGTTATTACATCTTGGCTGAAACAGAACCTCCTCATTGCAACTTTAATTGCAATTTTAAGTAATTTTTACTCGATGTCCAATTTTGGCCACTTATTAAACAAAGTCTGTTTGAACACAGTAAGTCCACTTAACACTTAGCCATTTTATAAGGAGTGTTGCTTTGTTTCAGTGACTATTTATCCTACCCTAGGCACTGACGTATGATATTTATTCATCCATTTAAAACTCAATGATTGTTTGAGGGGTGTGCAATTATTTAAGATCTTCATTGTGGAAACAGAGGATTAAGGGATGAAGAAATACACATGAATAGCGTAGCTTGCAAATGATGAAAGCTGGATTTCAACCGAGGCAATGTCCCTAAAACCTGCACTCTTCATTGAAGAAGACGCTATGCTGCCTAGCCCAGGGTGGAGTCGTATCAACCATGACTAGAAACTTATTTTCAGAGCAATACCCCATTGGGATCTTTCACAAACAATAAACCTCTCATTTCAGTGTTAAAATATGAACCATGTCACACAGCACACTGAACGGACAAAGCTTCTTTTAAACAGAAGAGCAGTTTCCTGCTCTCGCATGGACACAGATAAGCAGGTTAATGCTTGTCAAAGGCCCAGAGTAAAACATGCTAGAGGAGGAGTCAGGAGATCTTACATAAGACATTGCACAGTTTGCTTTTCACACTGTGTGGATTAGTAGAAGGAATAGGAAGGGCCAAGAAAGGGACGGTGGGAAAGAGTGCTATCAACGCCTTCAATAACATCCAAATAGCCACATCAAAAACCAACCACTTCTGTGCACTGTCCCTCACTGTTTGCATGCCTGACATTTCACTCCTACCGTGACTCGATGAAATAGAGGTGCTCTCACTTCCCCAATTCAAAAATAAGGAGTTTTGACGCTCAGAGAAGCTGAGAGGGTCACAACCCAAGATCACATCTCTAAAGGCTGGTGAAGGTGGGAGTCATACTTAGTTAGGCCTCTGGCTGCAAAGTCCTCATTCTTACCCAATATCTTCCATTGTCTCCCCAAATGCTTTATGGAAATTAATTCATTTTCTTTCCCTAGCAGCACTCAGAGGTAAGTACTGTCATTAACTGAGGTAAGTACTATCATTAACGGATATAATTTGGATCTGTGTCCCTGCCAAATCTCATGCTGAAACGTAATCCTCGGTGTTGGAGGTGGCCTGGTGGGAGGTGTTTGGATCACGGGGTCGGACCCCTCATGAATGGGTTAGCGCCATCCCCTTGATAATGAGTGAGTTCAATTCACACAAGATCTGTTTTTTTAAAAGCGTGTGGCATCTCCCCTTTCTCTCTCTTGCACTTGCTTTTGTCATGTGAAGTGCATGCCCCCGCTTTGCCATGAGTAAAAGCCTGAAGGCCTGTCCAGAAGCTGAGCAGATGGCAGTGCCATGCTTCCTGTACAACCTGCAGAGCCGTGAGCCAATTAAACCTCTTTTCTTTATAAATTACCCATTCTCAGGTATTAATTTATAGCAATGCAAGAATGGCCTAACACCTTACCCCAAGGTTTAGTTGAAGAATCTGAGGCACAGACTGGTTAACCAATTCCTAGGGGGAAAAAATTCACCTGAACTTGATATTGCCAATTATAACAGCAGCAGCAATAATAATAACCAACAAGTACAGAGGATTTATTATGTAACTGGTACTATTCTAAATGCCTTATCTACATGAGCTCTATGAACTTATTAAATATTTTCAATTACGCCACAATATGCTTCTATTATTAGCGCTCTTCAACACATGAGACAACCCAAGCAGAAAAATGTGAAGTGGCTGCTATAGGTCATATAGATGGTAAGAGCAAAACAGATTTTACCCCAGGGCAAGCTGGCTCTAAACCCTCGCTCATAACCATTATGCTACACACACATACACACACACATTGCACACACAAATATATGCACATACAAATACAGAAGAAACATACACACTCACATACCAACATGCACTACACAAAATCATATACACATGTATATATTCACATACATATACACACATCATGCACTTACATATACACACATGTCCATAAGCACATGCACACAGATACACGTATATACACAGGCACACATTCCCACATGCACACACACACAAATATACACACATTCAATATACACATAGAAAAATATATAGCAACTCATACACATATATACACATATTCAACACACGTATACACACATACACACATATGCACAAAACGCAATATTTGACTTTACTCTTAACTATAAACAATTGTGTGATAAAAATCAAATTATAAATTTCTCCAAACACGAAAGTTTCAGGCTGCCAGTCCTTGATGCATACATGTCAGATCCAGGAGTTTTAGGATGTGTCTGGAGCCACTTTTTATTATTTCTCGCACAAAGAGAAACCCAAGCCCTTTTGACATTCAGCATTTGTGGAATGTGGATTTGCTGTTTCCTTTTTCATTAAAACAAACCCTCCCAGACTAGAATGAGGTGCAGCGGTGATGCGCTGGTAAGGGTGGTGGGGCTGTCGGATTTAGTAGATGAAAATACAGAATGCATAGTTCAATATGAATTTCAGATAAGCAATGAAGATTTTTCACATAATTATGTCCTAAATTGCAGCCCATCCTGTGTCTTACCTGGCCAGCCAATTTTATTTTATTTATTTATTTTTTTTAGGATAAGTATATCCCAAATTGCATCCTTTGTTCTATATTTTATCTGGCAACCCTGAACACAGGGCACGTGGACTGATGGCTCATCATCGAATTACTTGAGGGGCTGTCACTGGCTTCTTGCATTTTAGTCAGAAATGGAATTTAGCAAATACTGTGGGCTCCTGAATATATTGTGTGGACTTCAGAGACACCCTGCTTCCTGTGTTGTTCAACTTTATGCCTCATGCCTGTGCTTCCAGTTACAGAGAACAAACCACAGGAGGTTATTCCCTAGGGAAAGTGGACACAAGAGTGGGGGCAAAATCTATTTCTCATCACCAAAAAATTGATTGGCTAGAAATTTACCTCCACTGTCATCTTCTTCCCGAGTTGCAATAGTAAAATACAATGATTGAAACCTACTGAAACTTCAGCCTACTGTGGTCCAAAATTCGTTGTTTACAAACAGGACAACTTGCTCATGAAACAAATCACCTTAAGGGAAGTGAATTTTTCTCACTAAGATACCTAACATTTCGTAGTAATAATTATAATTCCCATTATTCTGCTGTCACTTGGTTTTGTGGACAGAACTATTACTGTATGTAAATTGTGTGCAATTGCTTAACAAGATAAAAGAAGTTTTAATCCATCTGTTTTTCAGGGTAGAAATTACCTGATCTAAATATTTCTTTTTGTCAGAAGAAAATTTTTCCCAGATGAGAATTAGGAAAATGTCGCAGGTTGAAAAAGCTGGGTATGTATTTAATACCCCCAGTAGCACACAGAGTAGCTAGTTTTATTCAACTCACTGCACAAATATGAAATTAAGTGGGTTTCACCAAATACATCTTGGGATAAAAACAAAGTCTGTCTTTAGTCCCATATGATTTAGTGAAATTCATGCACCACTGGTTTGTTATAAATTAAAGATTAGTACAGTTTTTTGGTTTGGTTCAAAATACAAGGTGACAGAAATGAATTAACTTTACAGATGTTCTTAGAAATTGTATTAGGTTCACCCAAGTAGAACAAAAGGGAGGCAGTTTTTAAGGAAAGGGATAAAATTCAAGACAGAAGTTTTCTAAAAGAAGCAATGATCTGCCAGGGTGTTACAGACAAGGAAGGAAGAAGAGTACATCCAAGGGAAGCCGGCTCATTGCCCTGCTGATGCCATGGTCAGGTGAGGAGTCCAATTATACCATGAATCATTAGCCAGAGCTGAGTCCTGCAAGAGCTTCATGAATCTGAGGGATCGAAAGAGGAGCAACAAGTCATTGCATGCATTCTCCTTCTACTGGGGTCTCCAATTCACATACATAGAGAGACCAGACCAAAAAGTTAAATGAGAGCTCCAAACATCTAAAGGTACTGAGATTGCCAAACATCTAAAGACACTGAGCCACTTAGCCCCAGCTCGTGGCTCTCATGTGGGAATAGATCTTCCAATTCCAAGAAACTCTAAATATCCAGATTAAGTGAGAGTTTCCAATGTTACTGTCACATCAAGGGTCAGGTTCCTCACGCTTCCAGTGTATGCCAAGGTCTGAGGGAAGTAGAGGGATGAGTAGCAGATAGCTGAAAGGACACTCAGGGAGCCATAGGCAGGTGAAATATGGTTTTATTTAGCAGCTCTCTCACACAGTCCACCTTTATCTCTTCTGCCTGCTCTGGCTGCAGCCCCTCTTTGCAGCTCCTGCTGCTCCCACCCTTACAGCTGCACCCCCTGGAGCACTTGCTGGTTTCTGGCTCCCTGCTGTCCGTCTGCCCTCTCTCCCTAGAGAGTCAGCAGCTTCACTCTCTCCCTCTGGGCGTATGCCATATGTACAGTGTTAGAAGGCAGTTATACCTTTTGCAGACAGTAGTGGCTTCTAGCCAAATGTGAACTTAGACAAACAGGTTATATAACAAGTAGAGCTGTGCACCTGCACTCCAAACTCACTGAGTCACACTGGCTTGGATGTCTGTCTTGGCCTATTCTTGACCAAAGTACATCCATTTACCTTACAGCCACTGAGGTAACTAAAGTTAAAAAAAAAAAAAAATAGCATGGACAAAGAAAACAAAGCTGTAGATTGATTCAGGCTGTTGACCATGAGTTTGTTACCTTTGCACGATCTCATGGTAAAAAGCATTTTTTGCATAAGACTTGGGAGAGGCTTTGTTAATAGTGTTAGTAATTTTTCTTGTTCTGCAGTTGGACACAGCTGGTTAATATTGTGTTCCATGAATTCTTTTCCATGGGTACACCAGGGTTCTTAGCTGCCTTCCAACTTTCCTGGAGCTGCCCTGAGTTCTAATGTCTGCCTCATCTTCCTGGAAATATGATTTAGAACTGGTTTTAGGGATGCTCTAGGTCTCTTTACTGTTCTTGGTAAATGAGACAAGTATTTCTGATAGGCAATAATTTTTATTATTATTATACTTTAAGTTCTGGGGCACATGTGCAGAATGTGCAGGTTTGTTACATAGGTATACACATGCCGTGGTGGTTTGCTGCACCCATCAACCCATCATCTCTGTTATGTATTTCTCCTAATGCTATCCCTTCCCTAGCCCCCCACCCCATGACAGGCCTCATGTGTCATATTCCCCTTCCTGTGTCCATGTGTTTCCATTGTTCAACTCCCACTTACAAGTGGGAACATGTGGTGTTTTGTTTTCTGTTCCTATGTTAGTTTGCTGAGAATGAGGGTTTCCAGCTTCATCCTTGTCCCTGCAAAGGACAAGAATTCATCCTTTTTATGGCTGCATAGTATTCCATGGTGTATATGTGACACATTTTCTTTATCTAGTTTATCATTGATGAGCATTTACGTTGGTTCTAAGTCTTTGCTATTGTGAATAGTGCTGCAATAAACATGTGTGTGCATGTGTCTTTATAGTAGAATGATTTATAATCCTTTGGGTATTTACCCAGTAATGGAATTGTTGGGTCAAATGATATTTCTGGTTCTAGATCCTTGAGGAATCGTCACACTGTCTTCCACAATAGTTGAACTAATTTACACTCCCACCAACAGTGTAAAAGTCTTCCCATTTCTCCACATCCTCTCCAGCATCTGTTGTTTTCTGACTTTTTAATGATCACCATTCTAACTGGCATGAGATGGCATCTCATTGTGGTTTTGATTTGCGTTTCTCTAATGACCAGTGATGAATTTTTTCCATGTGTTTGTTGGCCTTATAAATGTCTTCTTTTGAGAAGTGTCTGTTCATATCCTTCACCCACTTTTTGATGGGGTTGTTTTTTTTTTCCTTGTACATTTGTTTAAGTTCCTTGTAGATTCTTCATATTAGCTCTTTGTCAGATGGATAGATTGCAAAAATTTTCTCCCATTCTGTAGGTTGCCCGTTCACTCTGATGATAGTTTTTTGTTGTTGTTGTGCAGAAACTCTTTAGTTTAATTAGATCCCATTTGTTAATTTTGGCTTTTGTTGCCATTGCTTTTGGTATTTTAGTGATGAAGTCTTTGCCCATGCCTATGTCCTGAATGGTATTGCCTAGGTTTTCTTCTAGGGTTTTTATGGCTTTAGGTCTTACGTTTAAGTCTTTAATCCATCTTGAGTTAATTTTTGTATAAGGTTTAAGGAAGGGGTCCAGTTTCAGTTTTCTGCATATGGCTAGCCAGTTTTCCTAACACCATTTATTAAATAGGGAATCCTTCCCCATTGCTTGTTTTTGTCAGGTGTGTCGAAGATCAGATGCTTGTAGATGTGTGGCATCATTTCTGAGGCCTCTCTTCTCTCTTATTGGTCTATATATGTGTTTTGGTACCAGTACCATGCTGTTTTTGTTACTGTAACCTTGCAGTATAGTTTGAAGTCAGGTAGCATGATGCCTCCAGCTTTGTGATTTTTGTTTAGGATTGTCTTGGATATATGGGCTCTTTTTTGGTTCCATAGGAAATTTAAAGTAGTTTTTTTCTATTTCTGTGAAGAAAATCAGTGGTAGCTTGATGGGGATAGCACTGAATCTGTAAATTACTTTGGGCAGTATGATCATTTTCATGATATTGATTCTTCCTATCCATGAGCATGGAATGCTTTCCCATTTGTTTGTGTCCTCTCTTATTTCCTTGAGCAGTGTTTGTAGTTCTCCTTGAAGAGGTCCTTCATATCCCTTGTAAGTTGTATTCCTAAGTATTTTATTCTCTTTGTAACAATTGTGAATGGGAGTTCACTCATGATTTGGCTGTTTGTTTGTCTATTATTGTTGTATAGGAATGCTTGTGGTTTTTGCATATTGATTTTGTATCCTGAGACTTTACTGAAGTTGCTTATCAGTCTAAGGAGATTTTGGGCTGAGACAATGGGGTTTTCTAAATATACAATCATGTCATGTGCAAACAGAGACAATCAAATTCCTCTCTTCCTACCTGAATGCCCTTTATTTCTTTCTCTTGCCTGATTGCCCTGGCCAGAACTTCTGATACTATATTGAATAGGAGTGCTGAGAGAGAGCATCCTTGTCTTGTGCCAGTTTTTAAAGGGAATGCTTCCAGCTTTTGCCTATTCAGAGGATATTGACTGTGGGTTTGTCATAAATAGCTCTTATTATTTTGAGATACGTTCCATCAATACCTAGTTTATTGAGAGTTTTTAGCATGAAGGGGTGTTGAATTTTATCAAAGGCCTTTTCAGCATCTATTGAGAGAATTTTTAATGCAATATAAAATAACTGAGATTCTATTCATCTTGGGAAAGCACATTTAAGTAGATGTTGTATCTTCAATAACCTATTGGTAGGGTTTTTCACCCCTTAGCTGGTGACATTGACCTTTTGTCAAGCCTGTCTCCTTAATGTTGGAATTAACAATACACCATGTATTAAAAGAAATGACCAGGAATCAGAGGATTTTATTCTAGTTTTGGCTATGTTAAATAACCACTAACTTTCTAGGTAACCTTGGACATATCTTCCTTCTTCTTCTCCTCCCTTAACTAGGCTAAGTCGTTGTTTTTAAATCTGTCATTCACAAACACTGTTAAGATATTCGAGCATACCTTGTGATGACATTTTGGGTGCATACACTTGGTAAAGCTATCTTCCCCAACCATGCAAACAAACGCTAACCTAGGAGTTGCTATAAAGGTACTTCGTAGATGTGACTACAATCCCAACATCAGTTGACTTTAAGTAATGGTGATTATTATAGATAATCTAGGTGGGACTGATCCAATCAGCTGAAAGATGTTAAGGGCAGGGATAAGATTTCCCTAAGCAAATAAATTCCACTGGTGAACAGGAGCTTCTCCCATGCCTGAGAGTTTCAACCTACACTTCCTGAGGCCCTGCCCTGAGGATTTCAGATTTGCTTAGCTGCCCTCAAAGTTATGAAAGCCAATTCTTTGCAATAAATTTTTTAAATGTCTGTCTCCTACCGGTTGATGTCTGTCTGATATCCATGTATTATTGTTTCCTTAAACCTTGGATTTGAATACAATCACAGAAGAAAACTTAAATATACTTCTTTAGAAAGTGACGTTTACAAATCTACCGTAAATAGGGAGGTGGCATCACTTAATATAAATAAAATGTATCAATCATGTTTGCAATAAGAAACAGAAGCCGCCAGGCATGGTGGCTCACACCTGTAATCCCAACATTTTGGGAGGCCGAGACAGGCAGATCACGAGGTCAGGAGATCGAGACCATCCTGGCCAACATGGTGAAACCCTGTCTCTACTAAAAATACAAAAATTAGCTGGGCATGGTGATGCATGCCTGTAGTCCCAGCTACTCGGGAGGGTGAGGCAAGATAATTGCTTGAACCCAGGAGGCGGAGGTTGCAGTGAGCCAAGATCCCGCTACCGCACTCCAGCCTGGGCGACAGAGCGAGACTCCATCTCAAAAAAAAAAAGGAGAAAGAAAAAAGAAAAGAAAAGAAACAGAAGCAACATACAAATAAAGATCCATCATTGACGGTACCTTTACATTTACAAAGCAGCTATATTACTCACTGTATTATACAAGGTATTTAATGCCATGTTTAGTCCAGGCATTCCCATTACCTCAACATTCCTGACACTTGGAAAACGCTGCCTAAGGGACTGCTAATTAGCATCCCAGCTCCAGGACACTAGCCATGCTGTTTACCCACTCTGTCAGATCACAAATGCCTTTTGGACAGATAACAGTTGCTCTCCTAAATTCTTTGTTGCTTCACAAATGTTACTGTTTCAGTTAAGAAATAAGAGCCCAAATAAGCTTTAACATATTTTGAAAAATATGTATTTCATTGACACATTCATGCTCACATTATGTCTCAGCCCTAGCTATGCACAAGCAACATTTTATCAGGCAGGGTAGATAGGGGCATATTCAGAGACAATGATTCTTTCCAAAGAAGTGAGCCATCAGCTCAGAAGGAACCCTGGAGTACAATCCTACATGCAATCATAAAGGTACTGCTGTCTTAAGACTCTCTGTTAGGCAGGAAGAACAGTGAACGGCAAGATTCCTCACTAGAAAGATGTAAGATGAAACCCCTGAAAACATATGTGGAAAGTGTCTGTGTGTATTTTTAAAGATGACTAGCTGTATTAGACTTTGTTTTTGGTTTTTGTTTTTGTTTTTTTAAACAGCCTATTCCTCCTACACATACACACACTTTAATTAGAACTCTTTGGGTTTCACATGATAAAATAGACTTAGGAAAGAAAAAAAAAAACAAACAAGGAGTTATAGTAGCTCTCATAATTAAAATGTTTAGGAATGTCTGGCTTCAAGTATGGCTTGATCCAGTGGTTCACACGAGGTCATCACAACCTCTTCCCTTTTCTTTCTCTTGGTTACACTTTCTCTGGGCAAGGACCATGCTCAAATCACTTTTCTCTTCTGATGACCTACAGCTCTGAACCTTGTATCTATTAGATTCCAATCCAACAAGAATCTGCCTCTATACCAGCATCTCTGTCTGAAGTCTCTTTTTTGGATGGCTCTCGAGATCTGTGCCCATCTCAGGCTTGAACCCATCTTCTGCCCTGTAATGTTCCGATTTGTCTCAGGCCAGACCATACTATTTAATCCAAAGCCAGGGTGAAGACTTCTGAGTCTTTTGGCCTGTCAGCAAAGGGTCTCAAGTTTAGAGGCCACCTCAGATGCTACAATAAAGAGATTCTAATGAAAAGTAATACGTTCAGAGGTGTGCACAGGGCTTTAGGAACAAAGAAAAGATAAGGAGGCACCCAGAGACCAGCAGCAGTGAGAAGTTATTACCAATGTTCAGCCCAAGAGGACAAGAGAAGGAGGAAGGAGTGTAATTGGAGCCAACAAGAGCTGGAGCAGTGGAGAAGGGGACACCTAGCAGGAGCTGCAGTCTGAGATGGATGTAGTCAGAGCTGACACACAGTGTGAAACAAGGCGGGAGCAGGAGCAACCCCTCTCTCCTCCTGGCATCAGATCTGTGGCGGGTGGTTCTCAGCGTCCAACTTCAACAAGAAGTCGACCAGCAAGACAGACCAGGGAATACAGTCCCCAAGATCAGCCTCCTGAGCCAGGTAGGGCTGGAAAGGGCAGACCATAGCATGGAGAGGGCAAAAATGCAAGATGACTAGCATTTGATGAGAACTGATACTGTGGAGACCAATACAATGCAATCCCATAACACGCCCCACCAATGAGTAAGTCAATAAATAAGGAAACAACAAGGACGCTAAAAAGAATACACGAAATTCTCAGCCTGTCTTCCAGGGGCTTAAAATTTAAACTTTGCAGATTTTGTATAAGATAAGTCCAGAGAATATGATGATTACAGACATAGAAATTAGAAGTAGCAGAGCTGGGTTCAGGTCCTAACTCCACCTCTGACTAGTTTTGTGACCAGTTTGCCGTTTTCTTCCCTGTGTGTCAAAGGGCCTACTTTATAGACTCATGGAAGAATTAAATGAGATACAACATACCTTATGTCCAGCATTAAGACTGGCAAATATCAAGTGCCTAATCAAACATAGCAATGGTGACACTGGTGATGGTGGTAGTGATGGGGATGATGATAAATAGACTGAAAAGGTAGTAAAGGCGCCCATTTGTAGCTGGAATGACACAGTCAGAAGGAAACCATTTTCCTTTGTATTTGGAAGCCATGCCACCTTTATTTTGTATGCAAATTCTTCTCACCTCCTTATTTAGAGAGATTTTGTCCTGGCCTATTTTAAGATATATTTTCTACTGAGCTTTGATTAGGCCAACAGAAAATGCCATTTTAGAGACCTATTTCCATATCTGTTCCATTTGTTTTGTGTCACTTGCCCCTCACCATGTAATTGGCCCTAGTAGCTATAGCTAACAATGCAACATGCTTTCAGCTTTAGATACTTGAACAAATTCTTTACAGGGTCTAGTTTATCAGTGGCATATTTTGCTAAAAGATGTTTATCCCCAGCCACCATCACATGTAAGGGGGCCCACTTTTAACTAAAGGAAAAACTGACTGGGCAGTATTAAAAATATTCCTGTCCTTTTCTGGAAACCAGCTCATTTAGAAGCTCATCTATGAATTACAATGCTTGCAAATCCAAGACTCTTGGTACCCAAGAATACAGAAAAAAAATGAATTAAAAACACCTATGAGATCAGTGGGCTTCAGAAACCTCCAAGAAAATGAACTATTCCTAGGAGCTTCCTAAAATACCCCCAACAGAAGCAAATGTCTATCTTTCTGTTGATAATAAAAATTATTGACATGAACACTACAAAATGATACAAACCACTTTGGAGGGAAATCCTTTTCTTTTTTTTTTTTTTTTTTTTTTTTTTTGAGATGGAGTCTTGCTCTGCCGCCCAGGCTGGAGTGCGGTGGCCGGATCTCAGCTCACTGCAAGCTCCGCCTCCCGGGTTTACGCCATTCTCCTGCCTCAGCCTCCCGAGTAGCTGGGACTACAGGCGCCGCCACCACGCCCGGCTAGTTTTTTGTATTTTTTAGTAGAGACGGGGTTTCACCGTGTTAGCCAGGATGGTCTCGATCTCCTGACCTCGTGATCCGCCCGTCTCGGCCTCCCAAAGTGCTGGGATTACAGGCTTGAGCCACCGCGCCCGGCCATTCCTTTTCTTCTATTACAGAAATCTACATCAATCTGATAGAGTGCATGATGGTTTCATCACTTTACAAAGAATGGTCATAATAAGAACAACAAATAGAAACAATAACTGGTGTTTCTTGAGCATCATTTGAAGTGAGCTTTGCCACAAAACTCACTGATGTGATATAATTCTCAGAATCCTAGGGCAATATGTCATCAACATATTAGAAAGAGGAATCTGAAGTTCCACGGTCTTACCCAAGGTTTCACTACTAGTAAGAGTTTAAAGTGGGCACTTAAGTCAGAGCTTCAGAGCCTACATCATAAATCTTTTGACACTTATACTGTAACCCACACTCAGAATTTGTATAAATCTCTCTGCCTTTGGTGTACCCTAGGTAGGATACGTTCAAGCAATTATGAACTAGATCCGAATGCCACAAGTGTCCTTTCGGGCTTACAGCTCCCAGGCAGGGCAGCTGTGCACTGAATTGACCTTTAAAAATGATTACAACCTTGGTTCACTTTTAGAGTGACATTCGTCAGTGGATGAGTTTTCCATTTCCAGCTGGCTCAGATTTGGCTGGATCAGCCCCAAAATGATAGTGCCATTTGACCAAGAACAGAGAGAAAATACATAGTAACTGTATCAGACCCTTACCTTAGATTCTTCATTTCCCATTAGTACATTTTAATTGGAACTTAGAAAACAATTAACACCTTGATGCAAGAAACTTCAAAACTGTGTCCTGTACACATAAATGCATCACAATGACCAAAATCAGACTAGAAAATTCAATGTTAATAGCTGAGACAGAAATAAAACCAAGATAAAAGAGGACGCCACAAGATCTGAGCTGTGCTTGAAGCTGGGAAAAGTGTGATGTACACTTTGCAGAAATTAAACATAAGAGTGTAAGAAACCAACATATCCGGCCGGGCGCGGTGGCTCAAGCCTGTAATCCCAGCACTTTGGGAGGCCGAGACGGGCGGATCACGAGGTCAGGAGATCGAGACCATCCTGGCGAACACGGTGAAACCCCGTCTCTACTAAAAAAATACAAAAAACTAGCCGGGCGAGGTGGCGGGCGCCTGTAGTCCCAGCTACACAGGAGGCTGAGGCAGGAGAATGGTGTAAACCCGGGAGGCGGAGCTTGCAGTGAGCTGAGATCCGGCCACTGCACTCCAGCCCCGGCGACAGAGTGAGACTCCGTCTCAAAAAAAAAAAAAAAAAAAAAAAAAAGAAACCAACATATCCGTTTCTTGAGAGCTAAAGGTGGGAATTTCTTATCTTCAGGTACTTATTTCCTGGGCCATTTCTCAGTTTAACTCTGTCTGCAGTCATTTCTGTAAGGATTCCCAGGGTAGTTTTGTTCGAATTAGACAATAAGGAATAAAATGAGCCTTCTGAAGCATGTTTTTGACAAAAGCACCACAGACAATAATGAGTGCCCAGAAATGGAAGTTTTCTCTAGGTACAGGCTGTCTCTACGCTCCACGAACTACTCCCAACAACATGTGAGGGGAAGGCAGCAGTCTCCAGAGCCCACTCCTCCTGCCCTCCCCTGTTTCATAAGGCCAGAAGGTGCTTCTCCCAACAAATCAGAATTCTGTGGGTTTTTGGGGTTCTCTCCCCTGTCCTGTAATGAGACACAGACCCCTGGTTCATTCGTATTTCACTGAATATGTACTGAGTGCCAACTATGTTCCAGGCACCGTGAAGAGGAGGCTGAGCACAAACAAGCCAGCCACTCACCTTCGCTGAGACAATGGGCTGGAGGAGAATTAGACACGAATGCAAGAGCCACAGAGGAGGTGTGAGATAGTAGCCTGACATGTCAGGAGCAGCATCCAATGACTCTGAGAGAGCCCCAAGAGGGGGAACTGATCCAGGCAGGATGCAAACTGGACAACAAAAGGCAGGGACTCCCACTGCTTCCTGTTCCTGATCTCCATCCAGGTGTGAGTTAGCAGTGTTTGTCTCTGCTCACCTGCTTACTTGCCTGGCAGGTGCTCTGGACCCACAGGATGTTTGCCTTCTGTATTAGTCTGTTTTCACACTGCTCTAAAGAACTGCCCGAGACTGGGTAATTTGGATGAAGCTGGAAACCATCATTCTTAGCAAACTAACACAGGAACAGAAAACCAAAGACTGCATGTTCTCACTTATAAGTGAGAGTTGAACAATGAGAATACATGGACACAGGGAAGGGATCATCACACACTAGGGGCTGTCAGTGAGTGGGAAGCTAGGGGAGGGATAGCATTAGGAGAAATATCCAATGTAGATGATGGATTGCTGGATGGAGCAGACCACCCTGGCATGTATATACCTATGTAACAAACCTGTACCTTCTGCACATGTATCCCAGAACTTAAAGTATAATAATATTTTATATATATGTGTGTGTATATGTGTGTGTGTGTATATGTGTACATATGTGTATATATGTACACACACACATATACCTATATATAATGAAAGAGGTTTAGTTGACTCACAGTTCAGCATAACTGGAGAGGCCTCAGGAAACTTAGTCATGGTGGAAGGGGAAGCAGAAGCAGGCACCTTCTTCACAAGCCAGCAGGAAGGAGAGTGAACACAGGAGGAACTACCAAACACTTATAAAACCATCCAATCTCATGAGAATTCACTCATCATCACGAGAACAGTATGAGGGAAATCGCCCCCATGATTCAATTACCTCCACCTGGTCTCTCCCTTGACATGTGGGGATTATGGGGATTACAATTCAAGATAAGATTTTGGGTGGCGACACAGCCAAATCATACCACCTTCCCTCTGGCTTCCTTTGTCTTCCCTGAGGAAATAAGACCTGAACTGACATCTGAGAGGGAAGGGAAGTCAACTAGATTAATAGAAGCCAGCAGAACTTTCCTGAAAGGAGCATGGCGTGTCCCAAGGTCTTGGGGGTAAGAAACAGTTGTGAGCACAACGACCAGGTGGATTCACCATGGAGCTGATGTGGATATTAAGCTTTAAGGCCCTATTTCACCCAGAACTCCTCCAAAGTCCTCTACTTCATTGTGTATTTGCAATCTCATCTTCATTTTCTTAAGCAGAGTCCACACTATGTGAAGTGCTTCAGACATCACAAAACCTAGGTCCATCCTGGAAAAGATCAAGGAGGAGTCAGATATAGGATGCAGCCCGTGGCTATTAGGCCATGCTAGAGAGACTGGTCCTATCTTAAATGCAAAATCCAGGGTCACAGCACTGTCCAGAGTCCTAAAAGCAAAGGGAAACAATTCAAAAGGGTCTAAGCAGGGGGTGAAGACAAGATCATATTTGCGTGTTGCAAAGCTCACCTGGCCACTGTGTGGGGATGATGGAAAGAGGACCAGGATGGATGCGGAGGAAAGAGTCCACATCTATCACAGCCATGCAAGGGTGAAATGAGAGTGGCTCAGGCTATGGAGTTTCATTTTCTCATCCAAATATTTTAGATATTTTCAAAAACATTTCTTAGGGTCCATGCTCCTTGCCAGGAAGGCATTCCTTGAATTAGAGCATGTGATCAATAAGGCTATGAAATCAGAGCCCTGTCATACAACAGCTTCTCAAGGTCATATTCGATTGTTTAATAACACTGGACAGAATTAGGTGATTACCAAAGAGCTATTTAGGGCCGATCTTCCGAGGAGTTTGTGCAATGTATCATATATGGATCTGTGTATTTTTGAATGTGACTCAAATAGCATATTTTACTTGCTTAGAGTTTGCTGTTTAAATACAGAAGGGCATTAGAGGTTTATTTCTTGAGTTATTTTTATATTTTGGTCCATGTTCTTGACCACATTATATATTCCATAAGGAAACAAAGCTCATTTATACAAATCCCAACAGTATTTCCAGTGTCCAGCACAGAGCCCACACATAGCAGCGAATTTCTCAGCCAGTTATGGTTTTTGAATGCAGCAAATGCCTCTAGTTCTTGTCTTATATGCCAAGCAAGAGGCACAACATTGAGCAAAGCAGCCAAGTCCCTGCTCTTGGAGTTTGCAGTATCCCCAGATGCTTCCAATCTGCAGCACCCTCTCCTCCACTTAGTAGGCTAAGAAATAAATCTAGCGGCTCGAGACTTAGCAACCTGTAGTGGGTTCATTTGTGTCCACCTGAAAAAGATGTCTTCAAGGCCTAAGCTCCAGTACCTACGAATGTGACCTGATTGGGAAGTATGGGCATTGCAGATATAATTAGTAAAGGATCTAGAGATGAAAACATGCTGCATTTAGGGTGGACTCTAAATCCAATGACAGATATTCCTGTAAGAGGAGAGGACAGAAGACACATACACAAAGGAAAAGTCCCTGTGACCACAGAGGCGGAGATTGAAGTGATGTTTCTACCACAAAGGACACTGAGGGTTTCCCACAGCCACCGAAGCTGGGAAAGAGGTGTGGAACAGACTCTCTCTCGGAGCCCTCAGAAGGACTCAATCCTGGCTATGCCTTGATTTTGGTCTTCTGGCCTCCTGAAAAATCAGTTTGTGGTAATTTGTTACAGCAGCCAGAGGCAACTAAGGCAATATGAAAATGAATGGGCATGGCTGTGTTCCAATAAAACTGACTTTGCAAAAATAGAAGGTGGGCTGGATTTGGCAAAGGGCTGTCGTTTCCTTCACTAAAACACTAAGAAAAATAAAATGAACAAAACATATACAGAAAATTGACTCCACCCCTGAGGAAGCGTAGACAAAACAATTTTCAATTCTGGAAGAAATCTCCATTATTTAGAAGGCAATTGTAGTTTAATTCAGAAAAAATGTATCCAGTCTCCTTCTTTTTAGCTCAACATATAAAACAGGGGCTCCTGGTGGGGGAAAATAAAAGATGCAATAAATAAACACCATCCTATGCCATCTACTCTCTAACTCAGGAACAGGAGGCCTGGAAAACAGGAAACCTATCTAGCAGGGTGCATATATTTTTGTTAGAAAAAAGGAAAAACTAATGATACAATCCTTGTCCTTAATTATCCGCTGCACTAAAAAAATCACCCTTAAAGCAGGTAAGGAAAGAAAGCCCATGCAGGAGAGAGCAAAAGGATCAGACTTTAGCATATTTGTCATCACTAAGGCAGCTTCCTGACTTATCAGTAAAATTTCCTAAAGCATGTTAACTTCCCTTCTGTCCAATTTGAGAACTTGGACTATTCCATTATTAGGGGTAATTCAGGGAAAATGGCTCATATTAAATTTGGTCATATAGGATGCATTATATGATATATATGGTATATGATATAACTGCTTTGTGAGTTGGTGCTATAATTAGATCCATTTCACAGATGAGGTAACTGAGGCAATAAGAAGTGAAATCACTTCCCATGAATAGCATGTATTTAAAGTGGCAGAGCTGAGATTTGAACAAGGCAGGCTGGCTGCAGGCTTTCATAATACATGTGAACTCAGTAAGTCACAGTAACATAACCTAGCTAAGAGTGGGGTGAGTCAGCAAAGATTTCGGAAGCAGCCGGGTGTGGTGGCTCATGCCTGTAATCCAAGCACTTTGGGAGGCTGAGGTGGGTGGATCGCGAGGTCAGGAGTTCAAGACCAGTCTGGCCAAGATGGTGAAACCCCATCTCTACCAAAAATATAAAAATTAGCTGGGCATGGTGGCACACACCTATAATCCCAGCTACCCGGAAGACTGAGACAGAGAATTGCTTAAATCTGGGAGGCAGAGGTTGCCGTAAGCTGAGATCGTGCCACTGCACTCCAGTCTGGGTAACAGAACAAGATTCCGTCAAAAGAAAAGAAAAGATTTCAGAAGCAAGGGACTTGACTAACAAGGGATTTGAAGGATGACTGGAAAAAACAGGCACATAATAAGGGAAGATTAGGAACTTTCAGTCACAGCAAACTGCAGATGTGAGGACCCTGAGGTGGATTTGAAATCTATGGGGCTGAGTCCCAGAGTGTGGAGTCTTCTCTTCTAAACACCCCACCCTCCGACCAGTTATCTTACCTATGTCAGTTAGTGACATCTCCATCCTTCTACCTGCTCAAGAAAAATATTTTGGTGTCTTCCTTGACATCTCTCTTTTGCCACCCGTAATCAGTCCTTTATCTTCAATATTACAAGCAACTGAGACTTCTCACTCCAGTGCCTCCACCTGTCCAGCATACCTTCTCTTCTTGCTTGCAGTTACCTAAATTACCTCCCCTTCCCCCTCCAACTCTCAGCCAGGGTGCTCCCCTGAAATAGCACAGGCCCTGCTCTGTGCAACCCCTCATAAGTTCCCAAGTCTGCACAGTGGTCCACAAGGCCACACTTGGCCTGGCCCTCCATTATCCCACACTCAGACCCTATCTCCTATTAGAGTTACCTCACTGTGTTGGCCTCCACATGGTCCTGAGGCAGCCAGGCTGGCCCTCACCCTAAGCCCTTCCCTCTGCCTGGATGCTCTTCCTGTATCACCCAAGTAATTGCAAACCACCCCTCAGTTCAGCATGTGGCGAGTGTGTGCAAAGCTGTTCTGGATAACCAGGTCAGGAGGGATGCACATGGTTGGGGACTAAAGTCCCTTGACTTGTGCTTCCTTAGCAGGACTCTAATCCCACCTCCTCACCAGCTCCCAGCCTGGCTCTTCTGTCCATGCCTCTTTACCTCTGGCCCTCAGCATCAGGCACCTGGATGCCAGTAATTCTTTCCCATCTGGTGTTCTAGCAGCCACCTTCCCTTTCTCCACAGCCAGGGAGAACTGTGTACACTGCCATGCTTTAACACTTTCACTGGCTCCACTTCTTACTGCGTCCCACAGGTTCTGCCTTATCTAGCCCCTACCTGCGTGCACAGCCTAATGTCTTGCTCTTTCTGTTCTTCAATCCAAAGCTCCACCAAACTCAGCTTGTGTCCCCAAGGCATGGGAGTCTTGCTACATGCTGTCCCCTCAGTTTGCAAAACCTTTTCCCAGCATATCCGCTGGGCTGTCTCTAGCTTCTCCTTGGAAAGTCAGCTTGATGGCCACTCCCTCTAGAAAACCTCATAATATTTTTCCACTCCCCCAGTTCCTCTGTTGATGAGACCTGCGTCATTCAGAGTCCCCACTTTTATATTAACTCCTGCTGTCTGTACTCAGACCAAAATCTGGACATATTCAATGCAGCATGAGTTCCTTCAAGATGCCATCTTTATTTCTGCATCCCCCATGCCCTGCGTGATGGCATTCAGAGATGAAGGAGGAACTCAGTCAATGCTTGTTGTGTGACTGGATGGATGAGTAGGTGTGTCTGTCTCACTCACTGGTCTATGATGCCCATGGAATTAGAATCAGTTGACCACATGTTACATGAATGAACTAAAGATGGCCTTTTTATTTTTGGCCTCTGAATTGTATACTTCTTTACAGCAGGCTGGGACCATTAGCTCAAAAGCCCACTGGCACTCAGCTCAAATTTTTACATATCTAACTGTTCTAATCCCAAATAAACAGACTTTTATCCAATTAGAACCTGCCTGCTTTGGATACCTGCCAAAAGTGTGGCCCCATCTGCTAGCCATAGATAAACTCTGTTGCTGTAAAAGACCCCAAGCATCTTCTGCTCTTCAAAGCTGTCTGCCCCAAACTTCCCACTGTGCTGCTGAGAAACATCATCTGGAAACATAAGCCCCATCTTCCCTAGAATTTCCCTTGACCTCTTCCTCTTCTAGGTAGGGCTCCTGCACCATGGTCTCTGGATGGTCTTCTGCCATGAGGGACTTGCCCTCCTGGCAAATCTGTCAAAGCGTTGTTTGAATAAATTCATTGTGCGCTACTGCCACCTTGTGGCCATATGGTTTTCCTTGCTCAACTCTGAAATCCCTGGAACTTAACTACACCTTATTAGAGTGAATCTCATGAACCCCATGAATAAATATGTCCACTATGTACCCACGAAAATTAAAAATTAAAATTAAAAAGGAAATATATACTGTTCAGCAATGAAAACCTGTTACCATCATTGCGCATGAACCAATGGACATCTTTTCCTTATCCCATTGTATACAGCGGACACTCAATCAATGCTGTGAAATGAATGGATAGATGGATTTGTCTCTCTTTATTACTTTATGTCCTCTATTAAGCCAGGATCTATTGTCCTCATTAAGGTGCTCCCAATGAAAATCTTCCGTCATCTTCACCCTGGAACCCCATGCCAATTTCTCACCGGGCAATGGTTTATTTTGAATCCTTAATTTGTGCTTTCTTCATTGAACAATATGAAGAGAAAACCACCTGCATTCAAGTGATCTCTGGATTTTTATCAGGGATAAAGATCCTGATAAACAGAGATAGAACACAACTACCTGAATCAGACCAGTTCAAAACCTTAAACACAGATTAGGACACAGAGATAGAACATGATTACCTGAATCAAACCAGCTCAACACCCTAAACACAGATCCTAAGACCCCTGTGTCTCTCGCAGTACTAGAGCCTCATGGCAGTGACAGGAAGCCAGAGCCTCCCAGGTCACAGAGTTAAGTCCCTTACTTGATAAAGGATTTAAATGAAACTCAGAGGGCTTATGTGATGCAATCTGAGGTCAAGAGTGGGCTAATCAGAAAGCCGGGGTTAGAACTCCACTCTGAGCTGCTTTCTCAGACATGCTCTCACATTTCTACCATTTTTTATGTTTTTCAAAACACATTTTGATGCTTGTCTATCGTTTATTCAGCCAGCATTTAGGAAGTATAAAGTTTGTCCTGTGCACCAGGATACACCAGTTAATAAAGCTAAATTTCCTACCGTCGTCTTCAAGCACCCAGCTGCCATTTGAGCATTACTTCAAGCATTTGTTTACATCAACTTGTTTATTATTTTCAGATTTGATACGTACAAAGTAAAGCATACCAGATGTCACGAGAAAGCTTCTTCAAAATCAATATGAAATTTATTCAGATTTCTTGTTTTTCCTGCTCTCCCTGTGAGCCAAATGACTGCCAATCATTCCCAAATTTCTATTATCAAAAATGGAAGCTTGCTTTCTAGAATTTGGAAAAATAAAGTAATATTCGCCTTATGCCCCTGACATGAACCACCCCTCTAATTAGAGGAGAGTTAGAATGAGTGCACACAATAGCATATGCAGTGACGGGTTGGTACAGGGACCTATTAATGCTTGTGACAAGTTCCTAGACTGGGCTGTTTCCTATTGTATAGGGAGGCACTTTTTAACTTTGCATTTGATCAATGGGGCTTTGTATGCTGAAACTGGGCTAGGCATTATCTACAGCCACAAATGAATAGAGGTGTCAGTGAGTGTCCGAAGGCCCTGGACAGAGAGTAAAAATGAAGTTTTTCTGTGCTGTAGAGCCTGATGGTGTGACCAGCCTCCAAGATAAATACCAGGAGAACAGCTGCCAGCCACAGTCACAGGCTCGAATCAATGAAGACAGAAAAAATCACTTCAGATGCCACATCCCTGCTTTGCCCTGTTCCCAACGGTGGACCCGCATAAACTACAATACAAGAAAGATTCATTAAAAATAGAAAAGTCTCCATGTGATTCTAACTGGAGTCACTCACAAAACTTCATGCTCTATTCTCTCAAGAACATGCTTTGATCTAGGGGAGCTATGCCCTTGAAGAAGCCTTTTTGGCTAATGCTGCTTTTGGCTCTGACCCATGGAGTTAATGAGGGTGAAGTCCATTTTCCTCTCTATGGACATTTCAACATGATGGCCAGAGGAGGTAATTATTTCTCCCTTCAAACTGAATTAAGAATTTTAAGAAGATGTCACTTTTGTCTTTGCATGAGAAAAATCAGCTTCCTCATTATCCTCCAACCCTGGGACACTTTCCAGTGGTGTCCGTGTTGGATTTCTTTATTTAAAGCTCCCCTACAGCACTAACACAAGAGAACCATCTGGCTGGATAGATTCCGAGAGGGGCTTTGGCCGGAAACAAGGACTTAAGAGCTCTACAACACAGAGATCTTACACAATGTCACATGACAGAGAAATCACTCAGAAGTATACATAGTAACACAAGAGTCACACAATAGCCAGGTATCTTGTTTCGCAGCTTTCAGAATTCAATTTAATGGGATAAGTAATTTAGGATATGGGAAGAGAGGAGAATGAACTCACAGCAGCTTTTGCTTCCTTTCACCTTATAATTTAAGCGTAAAGCTTACATCAAGGTCTATTAAAAGGAGTTTCTGTATCTGGTATTTTATTTCTATCCACAGAACAGCCCTCACATCGTTAAACATCTTAAGTGTAACAGGTCCCCAATCACTGGGTGCTGGGAGGAGGAAAGAAATAAAATTAACAGACAGAATTTTCAGAAAGACGTGGTCTTCTGTGGACCCCAGATAGTCAGCTGCTTAGAGCACCCATGCATTTCAGGGAAAAATTAAATGAGTAGCTGAGCTTCAGAGGTCCCCAGGAAACTCAGATGTCCCCCAGAACTGTGCAAAGACTGGAAGTATCAATGTGCCTTCTGGCGACATAGTGCTTGTCACTGTACATCAGGGATGTGCCTGTGAAAATCCATTCAGGGCCACATGACACCGTGAGCAAGTGGCCTTTTACTGGCGTGGGAGACAGATCTGCCAATGATTCAAATTTCCTAAGCTTCACTTCCCACTCCCAAGTCTTGTTTGAGTGACATTCAAAAATTCAGGGTATCACGGACCCCAATCCCAGCATGCTGGTATTGAAAGGGAAATGAGAGTTTGCTTAGGCCAAGTGAGTCTGTTGTGATGTACGGAGACACAAGTGTGTTGGTATCCAGTGTGCACGTGTGTGTTCCCCAGTAATTGTCCCTGAAAAAGACCCATAATACTATGGGGTACCATCACCATGACTCTATTTTGAACAGCAAAGTACAATGTAGGGAAAGATACTTCACCCGAAATCAAGCTCCGCTGGGACTAGATTTGGAAATTTGTGACGCCAACTGAACCACACGGTAAAAAGAGACTAAGTCATTAAATGGAGACTTTGTTATTCTCCCTGAAGGTTTCACCCCAAAATGTCAAACCTTGAGGATTTGCTGTGAACATGTGTTTGCAATATTCCAAGGAAGTGCTGTCCAGAGATTGGTTGCATTGTGGATATGTATCTACAGGCCCAAAGAAACAATGGCAACTGCCCTCACGGAACATCAGTGGGTACCATGGTCACCATCGCCTTCTCAATAACAGGCATTATGGGCTGTTGTTTCTCAAATGACTTTGATGTGAAAGTGAAACTCTTAAAACAGCTGAGTTACATGAGTTCAAGAATAATGAGGAAGACATTGATGTCAAAGATGCATATGAAGAATGTTAATTGATTCATAAAAAGTGAGTGTGAAAATATGAATGAGTACATTATTTTACATAATAGGTGGCTTTAAATACATCTGTAGAGCTAAAAGTATATAAAAATGTTTATTTGAATGTTGTATCTTTATCTAAAATGTAGATATACTTAAATTGGCAATAAAACTCGAAAAATAATTTAATTGGAACACTGTGGCTGGTCACATTAGATCTGAGGTTGCCGTAGAGTTGGGATTTTGTTATAATCCATGTGCATCTGTTGCAGATTAGTCAACTGTTTGGGTGTTTTGGGGATGTCAGATGAAGGGGATGGGGAAGCTGGGAAGCATGGTCTGGGTCAAAGGTTGCACATGGGACCCAGGGTTTGGATTTGGTACTCAGAAATGATTCCTTTGTTCTGTCTATTGTTTTAAAATGTTTGAAGGTTTTACCTTAAGTTCAGGTAACTGGCTTTTCAATAAAATAACTGAGGATGTGGTAACAGGGCCCATATTCCCACATAGCTATGATCCACAGGAGGTGAGAAAACAGACACAGTCTGCTTTCGATGAGACATGTGCTCTTCAGCTTGCCACAGTCCCCACCACTCTACTGTCTTACAAGGGTCAGCTTCCTTGTATAGATTACCTGCTCCTGGCTGCTGTGCACGTTTGTATTTGTGAGTCCAGGCCTCGTCATACTCTGAAATATATGCCAAAGAAGACTGAGTTCCTTTGGACCTATGGACTTCTAAACGCACATCAGAATCTTGACCCTATAAACAGAAACTGGAGACTTTTGATTCATTTAATTAAAGACTTAGATCCGTGTTTACACCCATTGGTTTGTACAAGTTTCTTTAAAAATAATTTATTTTCGATTGCTTAAAATATGTCCTTGTAATGAGAGCACAGAGTTCAGTTGATCATCCTCCTCAATTGATACTATACTATAATCACTGGTTCGTAAATGGTCTATCACTTTTATCATTTCTTCTTTACTCTCATTCTCCAAATCCACTAGTATTCCTTTCCTGTTCATAGGCACCACTCTAATGTGTTTGTTATTTGTCTAGAAAAAAATATGTATCCTTGCAAAATGCATTGTGATATTTTGGGAATGAGTATTTCTCATCTGAGTATACCTCACTATGCCCTCGTTTGCATTCTGTTTCTCATCTCATTCTCTCAACACAGATTTTTCACCTACCCATGCTGTGGATGCTTTTCTGTAAAAGTCTTCAGGCTGCTCACTTATACTTGCAAACAAACTGATAGCTATCTGAAAGGCCATCTTCACAATTTTTTCATGAGTCCTGAATAAACAAGAGTTACAGGTGAAATGTAGGCTTAGACTAACACCTGGGAGCTCACTTTGCATCTGTTCTGAATTCAGTTTTCTTTGGTCACTAAGGTCAGTTCAGAAAGACTATCCCTTCCCTCCAATTCTGAAGGGAGCTTTTTATTCAAACACTTCCTGAGTTTAAATGCTCTGGGTGGAACATGTGTTCTCTCTCCAAGGCAATGTTTTCGTTGTCATGTGTCTGTTGCCAGGAATGACTTTGTTTCTCTCTCGATGCAAACATCCTTCAAGGCCCAATTTCAAATTTCCCTTCCACAGACACTCAGATTAATCTCACGTCATCTGGAAACCTTAAACCCCCACCTCTAAGAACCTGGAGGATTCCATATGCATCTCATGGCCTGTGTCCACCTTGGACAGCAGCTGTTTCTATGCTGTGTCTTGCTCTTAGAGGAAGAGAAACTTTGGGGTAGGAGCTACAGTCTTGCTCAACTCTGACCCTCTTTGCCTGATAAAGACATACCTGAAGATGCTCAGGAAAATTTTACTAAATGTAAATATCATGTTTGTCACATGGAACCATGGGGGCAATTTGCACAGTGCTCGCTCCCGTCCTGGTTCCCAAACTTTTCTACAGCAATACTATGATGTCTCAATAAACCATGTTATATCCAGACAATGGAATCTTATTCAACACTACAAAGAAATGAGGTATCAAGCAGTGAAAAGACACGAAGGAAACTTAAGTGCATATTACTACACGAAAAGCTAATGTCTGCATATTTTTTATGATTCCAACTATATGACATTCTGGAAAAGTTAAAATTATGGAGACAAATGATCAGTGGTTGGCAGGAGGTATGGATGAGGAAAGGATAAATGGGGTGGGCACAGAGGAATTTTAGGGCAATGACACTGCTATGTAGTATGTTATGATGATGGATACATGTCCTCATACATTTGCCCAAACCCATAGATTATACAACACCAAGAATGAACCTTAATGTAAACTGTGGACTTTGGGCAATAATGATGTGTCAATCGCCGCAGTCCCCACCACTCCCTAATGTATTACAAGTGTCAGCTTCAAGTTAAATGAGTTTTGTTTTGGGGGTCAAAGTTCTGAGATTTTTAGAAGCCCATAGGCCCTTTGATGGGCTGTAGTTCATCAACTGTAACAAATGTGTCACTCTGGTGGGGGTTGTTGATATTGGGGAAGGCTGTGCATGTGTGGGAATGGGGTATACAATGTCTCCGTACTTTCCTCACAATTTTTCTGTGTATCTAAAATTGCTTTTAAGATAGTCTTTAAAAACTATGGTGTCTTTGTGTAATATTAAACACACACAGGAATACATGCATTCACATTGGCCTTGGCAAATGTGTGTTTACAAAAGTATGTTTGATCACTTGAACAATGAAGGCCGATAACTTGGAATCGGAGTTTTAAAAAAAAGTTATGGGGCATCTATTTTCTCTATAATGGGATTACAAAGGAAAGATAAGTTAACACCAGGAGTAAACCCTGAGAATAGCAACATGACTGGACCCTGAGTCCTCAAAGCGGTTTGCCTTACAATTGAGAGCACAATTTCATCTGTGCCTAAGAATACAAAAGTGGGACAAGCTATAGGATATCAATTTTAAATCATCTGAAGCTACAGGAAAGACATTTTCTGAGGCTTCTTTTGAAACTGGATAATATATGATTCTGCCATAGTCTTTTGATAACAAGAGATAGAGGGCACCTGCCTCTTTAACTCTCTCCCTGATCCTATGCTTTCTACAAATGTTAAAAATTAGGCCAATTACAGGCAATGTAAGTTGTTTTATTTAAGAAAATAAAATATGGATGTGAGTTATAGTTGTTTCTTGTGTACATGTTGCCTTTAAAATAGTACAAAATAATTTAAAAAATTGTGTCTTTTTCATTAGCTGACACTGCTGGTGAAAAAATAATTTCCTACTTTTCTGCTTTGTATGAGATCCTGGTATTGGAAACTTTACATGTAAAATGGAATTCTTTCTTAGGAAAAGTGGAGGGAGGGGAGCAAGATCAACAATTACATGCGACATATTCACTTCTCATAGTACCCTTGGGAGATTGCTAAATCACATCCATTTACAGAGAAGGAAACTGACTACGTCAGGTTTAACCAACACCTTCCTGAAACAGCCTCCTGCTCTGCTGACTGGCTGCATCAGGCCTGGGTGCCCTCCATGCGCGGCCACAGCTGTCCCCTGAGCACTCTCTTCACCACCACCTGGGGGATCCCTGCGCTTGCTCCTGGGCTAGACCCCCCATTTCCTGTACCTCATGTCCTGCTCTTTCTTGCTTTACTCCCTCACTTTGGTAGATAAGTCTGTCCTGTAGCTTCTTTAGAAAGAGTGCAGGGTAGATTGTTGTTTGAGACATAATCTGGACCACATCTATGTGACACTTTAAAACCAAGTAACCCACCCCCATTTCAGGGTGCACATTAGTGCTGGTGATCGTGACTGTGTTGGCATAGTGTGAATATTCTAAGGGACTCAGCTCTGAGGTTTTCCTGTGGTTTCGCTCAAGCTAAGGGACCTTGAACACGTAAGGGCTGAAACTACGAGCACGCTGCACTGTTCATTCTGCACTAATGAAGCCAAGAGGGTTGCCTAGACAGCAAGTATGTCAGGAACCACCCACCGTGAGACAGACGGTGAGGGTCAGGGTCTGCAGGGGGATACAACCAGAATGCTCATTATTTCACACCGGAAATCCCATCTGTGCAAACACATTTGAGGATAAAAACCAAGTAGCAGGATTATCTACGAGGCCTTATGAAGCTGGTTTAGCACAAGGAAAATCATTTGCAGTCTGGGGAAATAGATTAGAATATGCAAAGCTTATGAGTACAATACCATTAACTTAGAAGATAAAAAGGTGCATAATTTGACGAAGCCAAACATGAATGCCACCTCAGATTCCCAATTGCCACCTCTTTCCTCTCAGCACAGTTAATCATTTTTATTGTGATTGCCATAGTTTATGGAAAGAGAAAATAATCCATGTCTATAATGGGAAATTATTTGCATATATCATGTTTGCTATTCACTGTACTATTCACCCTTAGCAGGAGTTGATTCCAACAGCTGTGTATGAATCTCTTTAAGATAATCTGATATGTATGCATTTCTTTTGCTAATGGAAAAGTCCCTTCTCCTCAAGAGAAATCTCAGACTGTTAGATAAATATTTTATTCTAATGCTGATCAGTCTTCTCTATAAAGTCATCTCCCTTCTCACTCCCCCACGCAAAAGCAAGCTAATGTTTTCCTGCAAAAGAATTGAAAATGCCTGTTTATTTTCACTATTTTCACTCCAGGATAGTGGAATATATTTATCAATGCAAAATAAATTACATGAGCCAGGAGTTCAGCTGTGGAGACACCCTCTTACTTACCAGTCTTGCCTCTTACCAGCCTAAATAAATAAGACACATTTAGTCCTTGAAGACATACTCCATTCGTATTCAATTCAAAATTTTAACCCAACATTTCTGCATTTTTTAAGGGTCAACAGTCAAGTGTGATATCCACCAATCTATTTGGGCTTTAGCAGACTTATCTTTGTGGATCTGAATTTCATCAGCAAAAGTGAACTAGAGGATAAATCAGCATAATTACAAATACTCTCTGCTCGCAGCAAAATATAAAAATGTTCCAATTTCTCCCTTATCCATTGTTATGGGCCTGGAGAAGCACCATGCAAATTTCAAACAAGAGAATGCTTTCCCCTAAAGCTCCAGAAAGAATGTGGCTTATGACATTCGAGATTTGATTTGAGGCTTCTTTCCCCTCATGTATATTCTGAGAAAATAATACTCACAGTAATGATATTCCCAGTAACTCATGCAAATTCATCAGTGTTTATGGGATGGTTCCAAGATACAGAGCACCAAAGGAGATAGCACAATTTCATCCAATATTTTCCTCTTTAAAAATATGGGGTCAACATCTGCATATAATTTTTGAAACCTTCTTTAAACATTGAACTGTAATAGGACTTCAGAAAAGTATACAAGTCAGAAGTATGTAGTTTGATAATTCCAAAGTGAATAAACATATACAACCTCCCCCTGCATCAAGAGATAAAACATTGGCCCAGTGCCATGGCTCCCATCTGTAATCCCAGCACTTTGGGAGGCCGAGGCCAACGGATCACGAGGTCAGAAGATCAAGACCATCCTGGCGAACAAGGTGAAACCCCGTCTCTACTAAAAATACAAAAAATTAGCCGGGCATGGTGGTGGGCGCCTGTAGTCCCAGCTACTCGGGAGACTGAGGCAGGAGAATGGGAGAATGGCGTGAACCCGGGAGGTGGGGCCTGCAGTGAGCCGAGATCGCGCCACTGCACTCCAGTCTGGGTGACAGAGCGGGATTCTGTCTCAAAAACAACAACAACAAAAACAGAGAGATAAAACATCATGGTGGCCCCCAAATCCTCCATAGAGCACCTTCTATCACTTCCCAACCTCATGCTCCCAGGCCCCCATACCCTCATATGCAGACCAGGGTTGTCTGTTTTGAGCTTCACAGTGATGGAATCATAGCAGGATGTATTTGCTTGCTGTTCAGCTTCTCTCATTCGGCATTCAGTTAGTAAGATGCACCTGTTGTTTGTATCAGTGGTACATTCATTTTCATTTCATACAGTATATTCGGTATGAATATACCAAAATGTATTTGCCCATTGTACTGATGATGACCGTTTGGGTTGTGTCAGATTCGGAGCTATTTTAATAATGGTGCTAGTAATATTCATGTACATGTATTCTGGGGCACTTGTGAAATTGCTGGGCCAGAGGGTTTGACTGTATTCAGTAGATAATGCCAAATCATTTTCCACAGTGGTTTGACTAGTTTTGATACCCACCTACAGTATGTAATAATTCCAATTACTCAAAATCCTCATCCATAGGAGATATTTGTCAGACTTTTAAATGTTTAGCCATTTTGATGTCTACATAAATAATCTTATTGTGGTTTTAACGTGTACTTCTATGACTAATGAGTTTGAAAGCATTTTGGTGTATTTATTGAATCTTTGGACATTAGCCACCCACTCCCCAATTTTTTAAAGTGACTTTTAAAGAAATTTTGCTGGCTAGGCACAGTGGCTCATGCCTGTAATCCCAGAACTTTGGGAGGCCAAGGTGGGTGAATCACCTGAGGCTGGGAGTTCAAGACCAGCCTGACCAACATGGAGAAACCCCATCTCTACTAAAAATACAAAAATTAGCCAGATGTGGCGGCACGTGGTTATAGTCCCAACTACTCGGGAGGCTGAGGCAGGAGGATCGCTTCAACCCGGGAGGCAGAGGTTGCAGTCAGCCAAGATCACACCACTGCACTCCACTCCAGCCCGGGCGACAGAGCAAGACTCCATCTCAAAAAAAGAAAAAAGAAAAAAGAAATTTTGCCATTGTTCTAATGTGTTTAAATGTCCTTTGCTTATGTGAAGAACATGATGGATTTCTAGAATTCTTTATACTTCCTAGGGACGTGCCTTTTGTTGATTTTATATGTAAAAACATTTTATGCCATTCGGTGGTTTGCCTTTCTGTGTTCTCAATGTGGTATTTTGATGAATAGAAGTTCCTAGTTTTAGTGTAGTCTAATTTATCAATATTTGATTGTGTCTACTGCTTCTTGTGCCTTGTTTAAAAAAATCTTTGCTTACCCAAACATGTTTTCTTCTAGAAGTCCAGTGTCTTGCCCTCGGTAGTCTCTAAAATTCACATGGAACTGGTTTTTTATGTAGTGTGAGACAAATGGTCATAATTAATTTTTTTCTGTATAATATACCAATGAACCCAGCACTGTTTACCAAAAAGGAGCCCGTTCTCCACCTCAATGCAGAGCCATCTTTGACATAAGTCAGGTGTCTATATATAGGCAGATCTGTTTCTGGGTGTGCTGTTGTGATCCATTGGTCTATTTCTCTATTTTTGCACACATACTATGCTGAGGCGATTACAACAGCATTGTATTATTTTGATAATGCACTCCTCTTCTTAAAGGTTTTCTTGGCTATTCCTAGCCCTCTGCATTTAATGTGAAGTTTAGAATAAACTTGTCAAATATCTTCTGAGATTTTGACTGGAGTTTAATGGAAACTATATTAAGACATTTCCATTAGGATGTTTATTCCATGACTGTGGTATAACCAGTTATGCATACATTGTTTAATTTATCTGAGTAATGCATAATAGTTTACGTTGTAGGAGTCTTGAATATCTTTCATTAGATTTAGTCTTCACATTGTATCTTTTCATTCTATTGTAAATTGCAGCTTTTATTTTATTTTATTTTATTTTATTGAGATGGAGTCTCACTCTGTTGCCCAGGCTGGAGTGCAGTAGTGCGATCTCGGCTCACTGCAAGCTGTGCCTCCCGGGTTCACGCCGTTTTCCTACCTCAGCCTCCCAAGTAGCTGAGACGACAGGCACCAGCCACCGCACCCGGCTAATTTTTTTGTGTTTTTAGTAGAGACAGGGTTTCACCGTGTTTGTCAGAAAAGTCTCGATCTCCTGACCTCGTGATCCGACCGCCTAGGCCTCCAAAAGTGCTGGGATTACAGGCGTGAGCCACCGCGCCCGGTCACAGCATTTATTTTCTAAGTGTCTGTTACTGGAACATAAAAAATGGTTGATTTTTTATATTTACATTAGATTCACACTTTCTTACTAAATTTATTCATTAATTTTTAAAATTATCTCTATATTTTAATAATTTCTGTATATATAATTATACTAAACAAGTCACAGCAGTTTTATTTCTTCTTTCCCAATCCTTAATTGTCTTGTTTCCCTTTGGTCTGTTAGCAGATTGGCTAGGGCTTCAGTACAATGTGTAACAGAATTGGTGATAATGGACATTTATGTCTCATTTCTGGATTTGGAAACATTGCTTTCAACATTTTGCCATTAGGTATAATATTTGCTATAGCTTACTTCTTGTGGCTATTCTGTAACAGGCTAATATGCTTCCCTACTGGTTATAATATTACATGCTTATTTTTTGCATTATGGTCAATGTAGAATTTTGTTAGATGCTTTTTCTGCACCGAATGAAATAACTAGAATTTTGAGCATGTACATGCTGACAATTTTGTTCTTTTTCATATTTTAGAAAACATTTTATGAAAATTATCAGTTAGCGGTAAACATTCTTCTTCAAAAAACTCGACCAGGCGCAGTGGCTCACACCTGCAACCCTAGCACTTTGGGAGGCCATGGAGGGAGAATTGCTTGGACTCAGGAGTTCGAGATCAGCCTGGACAAAATGACAAAAACCTGTCTCTACTAAAATTACAAAAATTAGTCAGGCATGGTGATGCATGCCTGTAATCCCAACTACTCAAGAGGCTGAGGTGGGAGGATCACCTGAGCCTGGGAGGTCCAGGCTGTGGCGAGGCGCAATTGTGCCACTGCACTCCAGCCTGGGTCACAGAGTGAGACCCTATGTCCAAAACAAACAAACAAAAAACTCTTCACAATGAAGTATTTTTTATGAAAATGTGAAATCTTCCCTTTTCTCACAATTTTACCCCCACAGGTACATAGTGTTAATTTTTGGCACAGAATCTTCCAGAATTTTTCCTATAGAAAACAAATTTTAAAAGGAATTATTATTATATAATCTACTCTTTTCTTAGCATGTTTCTCCTTGGGGGTAAGGCATTACACTAGCTAAAACTATATTTGATCACCTCGTGAAAAATGAAACAGTTTTAGTTTGCATTTTTCCTGATCGAGTAAGGAGAAAAGTTATATAAATATCTGGCAAAAAACCAGGTGAGCTCTTAAATGAACTCATCAAATCAGCTCAATTAATACGAGTCGGCTGAATTTGGTAGACTCAGTGATATGTTTTTAGGGTCTAAATTGAAAATGATTAGTAATATTTAAAAAACACAGCATATTCATTGGACCGGCCAGAGCCGTACTGCCGCATAGAGGAAAGAGCATGGGCTTTGGAACGGCGGATTTATTCATTCTTCCCATTGCTACATGGGGCCATGAACCACATGTCAGTATCTTGGGTGCTGGGGAGAGAGGTGATAAGACAGATGTGTCTCCTGCCTTCACAGGGGGGAATGAAATACTGTGTTAAGCATTGCTAGAATGATCTGGGAGTGCACAGCAAAGGGACATGAATATTCAAGGAGTTGAGGAAGGACCTGGACGTGATTCCTTCTCAGGTGGGACTGGGTGGAAAGTGAAGAGGTGGGTGCTCAGACCCAAGAGGAAGTAAGGAAGTGGGCTTTAGAATTCAGGAGAGAAGATGGCCTTGGACTAATGGAATCTTTAGACATAATGGTGAGAAGTCAAGAAGGTTCATAGAGCCAAGTTTGGATTTTATCTCATGGACAACAGAAGGCATCTCAGAAGGTCTTAGGCGGGGCAGTAACACAGCCAGATTCCTGTTTGAGAGTACTCCTGTTCCTTTCGTTGTGGAATGAAGACCCACTGGAAGGGGACCTGCTATGCAGATATTGTAATACACATGGTAAGACATAACGAAGCCTAGGTTCACGTTAGGGCAGCAGGCATCAAGTTCAGAGAATCAGGAAGTCTCTAGGAGAGAGGCTTCATTGGACTTTATGATGATAAACAAGACAAGAGAGAGAGGGAAAATCAAAGACAGTATCCACATCATTCTCATGAGGAACTGGGTGTGTGCAGGACCCAGGAGCTGACCGGGGGTCAGGAAATCTGACTTGGACAGAGCCTTCGATCAAGGGGACAGGGCAGTGAGAGGAGCAGCCTTTATGAAACCCTCACTGGGTCCCAGGTCAGTATTCAAAATTCTGACTAGTACTCGTAAAGCAAACAGTATGCACCATCCATTCCCTTAAGTGCTTCACCAAAGCGAACTCAGGCATTCCTTACCCCGATCCAGTGAGGTAGGGGCACATTTCCACTGATTACAGATAAAGTAGCTGAGGCACAGAATGGTTATGAGAGACCTCAAGGATCCCCAGTAAAAAATTACGAGGCCATGTCTTAACCCACAACATCTGACTCTTCACTGCTAAGCTGAGCGTGGAACATTTACAATAGGCTGCATAACCTCTCTGTGCTCCACCGCCTCTGCGGCAAGGGAGAGTCGGAGCCTGCCGTGGAAGATGTATGAGTAGCGTGAGTCTAGCGGTAACACTGGCCTGAGAGTTCCCCTGAGCATTAAAGGAGCTCACAGCCAGAACAAGGCCTGACCAAGGGTGAGGGCTCAGGGACCAAAGCCACATTCCTGCTGCTATTATCATCATCCACCCCTTCTCGGAGCGAGCACACCCAGTACCCACAGAGCATGACAAGAGCTCTTGTAAACTGCTGTCCCAGCAGGAAGGCTGCTGGCTCCTCCATACCTGCATGAGCTCCAGGCAGGCATCCCCACATGCCCTGGGACCTTGGGGATGTGGCTGCATCTCTCTGGGCCTCAGCTTCACCATCTGTAAACTAGGGTAATAAGAGTTGCTCCTGCTCAGGGCTGAAAGGTTTAAGTGCATTTCTTCCCTAATGCCTAGAGCAGCCTGTTGTTGGGGCTCAATTAGCATGCGTCCCTGTGGACATCACCTGGGGCAGCAGGTGGACAGGTGAAACATACAGAAATGCAGAAGGGGGCAGGACACCGAAGGTTACCGAGGCCTCCTGATAAGGGGTGAGAGGAGCTAATAGTGCAGAACCTTGTGGTCTATAGCTAGGCTGTGGCTTTACTTGGAGAGATATGCAATCACTGGAGGGTTGTGAATAGAGGGGAGGTGATTGTTCTGACTACTATTTAAATGTTTTCAACTTAATGTCCTGCTCTGAGGGTACTGGTTGTGCTCACTCCAAGACGAGGTGGATGATGATAATAGCAGGAATGTGGCTTTGTTCCCTGAGCCCTCACCCTTGGTCAGGTCTTGGTCTGGCTGTGAGCTCCTTTAATGCTCAGGGGAACTGAACTCATACAGATCTCCTGAAATCATACATAATCTTCAAATAGAGACAATAATGAGGTTATAATTATGCCTAACGTAATACAGCTATCCTTCGTACAACCTTAAGTGCACCAATCCTTAATATAAATGCCATTACATAAAGTTAACAATACTTAAATGCTGACTTGGAGTTAATAAATCTTATGTCACATTGTGAAGGAAAAAGAGGAAATAAAAATGAAGATATTTTCTTAGTACACATGTATACATGCACAAACATGTTCTTAACAAATAAGGAGGAAATACTCACACAGTCCTCGTTACTGCAACTCGTCACATGGTCATAGCTGGTATTGATAACTACCTTCTTCTACCCAATCTGTATTCCCTTTGCCTTCAGCAAGCACCTCAACAGGTCACGGTTTTCTTGCCTGGTGGAGTGACCCAAACCTTCATTCCTGAAGGGTCTAGACCATATGTAGTTCTGCCTGATTGGGCCCTTGTAATTTCCCATTGACCTTAATCACAGGGCATGGTAATACTAAGATACACCCTAATGGATCTCCTGTATTGCATTCATACTCTTCCTTACCTCCATTGTGGAGTAGTAGACTGATTTCATCTCAATAGTCTGGGTCAATCATCCTTGCCAACACTGTAACTTCCTTAGCCTCTTGACTTAGAAGTAGGAGGGGCCTAAAGTGACCAGGTGGCAATCTTAACTTCCAGTGTAATGGAATCATTGTGTCTTCTGGTGGCAGCATTCCTCCCTCTGGAACTAAGACCTCTAGACCAGCAGAACGTAATGTTGTGAGAAAAAGGAAACAAGACTTTTGTTAGTGGGTCACTAGGGGTGATGGTAATAGGGGCCATTTCCACTTCCACCCCTTGACTCCTAGAGCCATGAACCCTGTCTGTGGGATACACAGGACCATATATTGTATGCTGATTCAGAGCTTACACAGCCTTCTGGAGAACATTGCCCCAGTCCTGCAAAGTATTGTCACCTAGTTGGTATTGTAATTGTGACATCAAAAGGCCATTGCACCATTACATCAATCCAGCTGCTTCAGGATGATGGGGAACATGGTAAGACCAGTGAATTCCATGAGCATGAGCCCACTGCCACACTTCTTTAGCCATAAAGCGAATGCCTCGGTCAGAGGCAATGCTGTGTGGAATACCATGATGGTGAATAAGGCATTCCGTGAGCCCGTGGATGGTAGTCTTGGCAGAAGCATTGCATTCAGGATAGGCAAACCCATACCCGGAGTAAGTAACTATTCCAGTAAGGACAAAGCGTTGCTCTTTCCATGATGGAAGAGGTCCAATATAATCAACCTGCCACCAAGTAGCTGATTGATCGCCCCGATGAATGGTGCCATATCGAGGGCTCAGTGTTGGTGTCTGCTGCTGCAAATTGGTCACTCAGCGGTGGCCATAGCCAAGTTAGCCTTGGTGAGTGGAAGCCCATGTTGCTGAGCCCTTGCATAACCTCCATCCCTGCCACATGGCCACCTTGTTTATGGGCCCGTTGGACGATGACAAGGGTGGCTGGGGAAAAAGGCTGAGTGGTGTCCACAGAACAAGCCATCCTGTCCACTTATTAAAATCCTCCTCTGCTAAGGTCATGCATTGGTGAGCACTCATGTGGGATACAAATATCTTCACAGTTTTTGACCATTCAGAGAGGTCCATCCACATACTTCTTTTCCAAACTACTTTGTTACCATTTGTCCAATCATGCTTCTTCCAAGTCCCTGACCATCCAGCCAAATCACTGGCTACAGTCCATAAATCAGTATATAACCACATATTTGGCTACTTCTCCTTCCAAGCAAAGTGCACAACCAGATGCTTGAAGTTCTGCTCACTGGGAAGATTTTCCTTTGCCACTATCCTTCAAAGGTGTCCTAGAAAGAGGCTGTTAGGGCTGCAGCTGTTCACTTTTGGGTGGTAACTGCATATCAGGCAGAGCCATCTGTACACAAGACCCTAGTCTTCTCTTTCTCTGTCAACTGAGCATAGGGAAGTCCCCATGAGGCCATCGGTGCCAGCTGGGGGAGAGAAGGCAGGGTGGCAGGAGTGAAGACCATGAGCATTTGAGTCAGTTTGTCATGTAACTTACTTGTGCCTTCAGGACCTGCTCGAACCGGATCACATATATACCACTTCCGTCATCACCTCTTCATTGTGTACACTCTTGCAACTACAGCCTTGGACCTCACTGACATGTGTCACTATTGGTTTGATTTGTCTTTTCCAGAGTTTCACATAAAAAGTCATACAGTCATGGCCCACATAATAATGTTTAAGTCAATGATGGACAACATATACAAAGATGGTCCCATAAGATTATAATACCATGGTTTTACTGTACATTTTCTATGTTTAGCTACACGAATACCTATCATTGTGTTATATAGTATTCAGTATAGCAATATGCTCTGTGGGTTTGTTGTCTGGGAGCAATAGGCTACACCATACAGTCTAGGTGAGTAGTAGGTTCTACCTTCTAGGTTCATATAAGTCCACTCTATAATGTTTGCACACTGACAAAACTGCCTAACAACAGAATTCCTAAAAAACATAAAACGTGTCCCTGTTATGAAGGACAACAAAATTTCTAAAAAACAGGAAAAAACATGTCCCTGTTATGAAGGACAATGACTGCAGTATGTATTCTTTCACATCTGGCTACTTTCACTAAGCAAAATGTTTTTTAAGATTTATCCATATTCTTGTATATATAAAAATCTTTTTGTTTTTTGGCGGGAGGCTGTTTCTAGACATTCGTCTATTAAAAACAAACCAGGGTATTTGTACACAAGTCTTTGTAAGGACATATATTTTTAATTTATTGGATAAATACCTAAAGGCATGATTTCTGAATCATATTGGATGAGAATGCTTACCTTTTTAAGAAACATGCAAACTATTTCCCAAAATGATTGTTTTCTTGCTGTATTGATTGCACCAGCAAAGCAGGAGGATCCCAGGTACTCCACGTCTTTGCCAACTCCCTGTCTCGCCAGAATTTTTAATTGCAGCCATTGTGATGACTCACAGAGTTTCATAATTGTGATTTATTCTACATTTCCTTGATGACTAATGATGTTCACCACTTTTTCATGTGTTTATTGACTCTTAAGCTTAACAATTGCATTAAATTGAAAAAAAAGTGTGTGGTAGACACCCACAAAAGCCCTCACCCTCTCCTTAACCCTAATTTAGAGGCTAGAGGCTGCTAACATTAAATACCCCAATCCCAGATTCATCTGCATTAGGGTGCCCCATGAGACATAAACAGAAATTACAGAGGGAAAATACACAGCTTTCGAGAAAGCTTTCGTGTCTTTTGTAAATTGGAGAAGTTGCAGCTGTTGCTGACTCCTTCTTTTCCACTTCCTTCCTGTCTTCACTGTGCACATGACTGCTGGAGCTGCAGCCACCATTTTAAGACCAAAAGGAAAAAGTGACTTGGGTTGTAAGGATTGAGGCCCCGACTTTGTTGAGTCACTAAACCAATCATGGAAAACATCCACCTCCAGTTGTTTGTTTGCTTGTTTGTTTTGTGAGAAACACAAACCCTATTGGTCTGAGCCACTGTTACTTAACTGTTCTGTTACTTGCAGTTAAAAGTGTCTCTAACTGATGCTAAGAATCTCTTGGGGAAAGCAATGAAGTTGCAAACAAATGGTAATCTTTTTTTTTTTTTTTTTTTTTTGAGACGGAGTCTCGCTCTGCCGCCCAGGCTGGAGTGCAGTGGCCGGATCTCAGCTCACTGCAATCTCCGCCTCCCGGGTTCACGCCATTCTCCTGCCTCAGCCTCCCGAGTAGTTGGGACTACAGGCGCCCGCCACCGCGCCCGGCTAGTTTTTTTTTTTGTATTTTTTAGTAGAGACGGGGTTTCACCATGTTAGCCAGGATGGTCTCGATCTCCTGACCTCGTGATCCGCCCGTCTCGGCCTCCCAAAGTGCTGGGATTACAGGCTTGAGCCACCGCGCCCGGCACAAATGGTAATCTTAATGGTAACATGAATATGACTAAAAGTGCTTTTTAATATGTTTAATAATTCAACATATTTATTGAGCATCTGCTCTGTGGCATATTCCATTCTAGGTGATGAAGATTCATCAATGGAAACAGTGGGAAAAGGCCCTTCTCTTCTGGAGTTCTTGTTATTAAAATAGAGAAGAAAAAACATAGGTTGACAAAAAGGATCACTTCAGTTATCGATGAGTGCATTGAGGAAACTGAAGCAGGGAGACACGATAGTGAGAGAGGGTTATGCAGGACCCTCCTAAGCATCCTTGTGAGGAGGTCATGAGAGTGACTTTGATGAAGTGTTCAGAGAAATATTCTTTGAGAGGTAACATTTTATCTAATATCTGAATAATGAGGAGTCGGGCATGTGAGGATCTTGAAGAACGTTGCAATTACAGTAACCACTGCAGACCAAGTGTGGTGAGTAGGAGCCAGACTAGAGGAACAGGAGCTCGGTGAGTGAAGCGTGAGTGGGAGGGGTGAGGCCAGAGGGTGGACAGAGGCTGCATCCTGCAAAGCCCTGCAAAGGCCATGATGAGGAGTTTGGATTAGACTCTTAAATCAGGAGTCCATTCATTCTAGAAAGTAGCTCCTCACTAAAATTGGTCTTTTCATCCTCAGCCTGTAGAGACCCTTTACTGTATAGTGACCGTGTTTCACAGAACCCATGGCTGTAAGTCATCAGTAGTCACTCCAAGTCAACAGAGCCTCAGACCCCTCTGGTTCTGGTCAATCTAACCCCATAGATCTGCAGCAGGTCCCAGTATGAAAAGAAATGTCTCTGTTAAAAACCACCCAGCATTTGGTTTCTGCCAACACAGGTATTAGTTAATAATACACAGAGATTAAGAGCTCAGGAAGTAAACTTGGTTCCCATCTTGACTGTCTATTCACATCTTAACTTCATAATCCTGGGTAAATTTCTCAGACTTTCTGAACTTCAGTGATCTCATCTATATAATATTGATAATAAAGGGATTTGTCTCACAGACGTGAGGATTCAGTGATAGTGTAGATAAACACTCTATCTAGTGCCTAGGATGCATGAGGACCAAGAATAGTAGCTACTTTCCTCATCATAACATCAAATACCATTGTCTTGAGTAGGAAAAAGGACAAAGCTAGCAAAAGAGCTCATCTGCAGTTCAAAGAGACACTTGTAATTTCAGCCCCTTCCTCTGCCTGAAACCCCATGCTGGTCAGGTATTGATCATTAACTCACCTCTAGCTATCCAGAGACCTTTCCACTCCAAACTGACTAGGCTAAAGAAGTCAATAATTAATTCACAGATAATTGACTACAGAAATATATTTTTGAAAAAAGCAGGATACAATTTAAGTATGTTTTACTGAAGCAACATCTGAAATGACATTGCACTTGTTTTCTTAAATGTCTTTCATCATCTGAATTACCTTTCAGGGCTAAGACTAGGGTGAGACAGGTGAGTCTCACCCACAGCTTAAACTTTAAGGAGGCTCTCACAGTCAGGTGCCATCTTTGCACTTACAGGAGCCTGAGAACTAGTGCCATCTTAAATCTTGCCCCCTGGGTGACTTGTCTACTGATACGGTTTCGCCGTGTCCCCATCCAAATCTCATCTTGAATTGTACTTCCATAATTCCCGTGTGTTGTGGGAGTGACCCAGTGGGAGGTAAGTGAATCATGGCGGCGGTTTCCCCCACACTGTTCTCGTGGTGAATAAGTCTCATGAGATCTGATGGTTTTATCAGGGGTTTCCGCTTTTGCGTCTTCCTCATTCTGTCTTTGTCTCCTGCCATCCATGTAAGACAGGACTTGCTCTTCCTTGCCTTCCGCCATGATTGTGAGGCTGCCCCAACCATGGGAAACTGTAAGTCCAATTAAACCTCTTTCTTTTGCAAATTGTCCAGTCTCAGGTATGTCTTTATCAGCAGCGTGAAAATGGACTAATACACCTACCTTTTTCTAGTCTGGACCCTGCCACCTTCTTTGAGTTATGGCTGCCCTATTATCACTTTCAGTCAAATTGCTTGAGCCTGCATTACTGCAAGGACTGGGATAACAACAGGAGAGGTAGAAGGGGTGCCCATTATTTCCTTGTCTCTGACCAAGACTGGAGGCTGATTCTGTCTTTACCTGCTACTTGTCTCTAGGCCGCTTCATAGAGATTTTCTCCAATCCCCACAGAGCCAATTTCCTGACAATGACACTAGTAATAGTGGCTAATATGCACTTAATAAAATTGCAGAGTGGATCCCAAGCTGTAAAGATATCGTATTCTTTCTTCATCTTATGAAATAATTTAAGCTGTGAATCAACCAGGACCCTTAGCATTCAGTAGGGTTCCTGGTGGCAAGTGCCCTTGTGGAATGCAGAATCACATACAGCTTTTTGACAACCTGAAACTGACTCCACTGGGGTCAGAGAATGCCCTTGATATTTACATTATTAGACATGGAATAATCATGCTGATAGGATTATGAATGAGTCCTAATATATGATCCCTTACCATGTGCCAGACATTGGGCATTTTCACATTTAATCATAGCCTCCGCTCTGTATGAAGATGCTATTATCATTCCCCTATTACAATGTAACAGCAGCTAGCTGGACTCTGTGTGCTGGACATTCTTCTAATTACTTTTGTCTTTGAATTTATGTGATCTTCATCATACTCCCGGAAGATGGGCTCTTGTCATTCCCATTTCACAGATGGGAGATTCGTGCTTGCCCATTGTCCAAAAAACAGGATGTAGAAAAGTCAGGGATCTCCATTAAAGACCCTTGCTTCATCTATGCCATAAGCAGCTTCATATGATCTCAAATGCTTTAAGATTCCTTTCTAAGTTACTCAGAAATCAGAGTTTAATTAACAACAAATATATAAACATGAAGGCTTTGGAATTTAACAAATCCTACAGCAGAACTATTATTTTTCTAATTGGGAGGGTTGTAGATGTTACCTGGAATGGGAAAGATATTGTGCTGATCTTCAAAGAGCTACACCATCAGTGACAGTGCAGCAAGAATGTACAGTCAGGCAGATGTGGAGCTGCATAGGGACTGCAACTCAGTGTTGGAATCGATACTTACACATAACACGGTGAAGATTTGCACATAAGTCAAGAGGCGGAATTAATACTCAGAGGGATTTCTTTTCCTGTATGATTATTTTTCACAAACTATGAAGACCCCAAGGATCCTATCGTGTTACTGAGTGTAAAGGAAGTGAGATGAAGAAATTACAAAAGTATTGGATAGGAAAAGAAAGGGTCGGGGGTAATGTGGAAGAGAGTGGACATGGAGGTGAATACAAGGTTGAGAAAAGAAGAAAACAGCGCACACCCACGGGAACCTAGAATCTATCACTACATTTCCCATCATAAAAATCATCACAGGGCTTCCTGTTAAGCCTTTATGTTAACATGGATATTAATGTAAGCTTTCAGTAACAGAGAAAAATGATCTGAGATTTGTTCCAATATATTATTCATAAGTTGTGCTTAAGCGACCAAAGCAGTGAATGCATTTTCTCTCACAAACAGAAACTCAAGGTCAGAGGAACATTTAGTGAAACTCTCTCACTGGGCTGGATGGTCCCCATGCCACTGATAAATGCCATATTAGGTAGCATTGGCCTGGCATGGTGGCTCAGGCCTGTAATTCCAGCACTTTGAAAAGCCAAGGTGGGAGGATCGCTTGAGGCCAGGAGTTTGAGACCAGCCTGGGCAACATAGTGAGACTCTGTCTCTAGCAAAAAAATTTAAAAATTAGCCAGGTATGATGGTGCATGCCTGTGGTCCTAGCTACTTGGGAAGCTGAGGTACTTGGAGGATCCCCTTGAGCCTGGAAGTTTGAGGTTGCAGTGAGCTATGCTCATACCCCTGCACTCCAAGCTGGGTAACAAAGCAAGACCCTGTCTCAAAAAAAAACAAAAACAAAAACAAAAACAAAAACAAAACTAAAACCAAACCAAAATAAACAAACGAACAAAAATGATAACATGAAATTTCTAAGACACATTGTTCTCCTCCTCCCCATGGTATCATACCCTAAGACCCTCTTAATGATTTGGGTTTGAACATGGGATATCTTTTTTTTTCCATAAGTTATTGGGGTACAGGTGGTATTTGGTTACATGAGTAAATTCTTTAGTGGTGATTTGTGAGATTTTGGTGCATCCATCACTCAAGCAGTATACGCTGCACCATATTTGTAGTCTTTCATCCCTCACCACCTCCCACTCTTCCCCCCAATTCCCCAAAGTCCACTGTATCACTCTTATGCCTTTATGTCCTCATAACTTAGCTCCCACATATCAATAAGGACATACCATGTCTGGTTTTCCATTCCCAAGTTACTTAACTTAGAATAATAGGCTTCAGTCTCATCCAGGTCACTGCAAATGCTGTTAATTCATTCCTTTTTATGGCTGCATAATATTCCATCATATGTATATACCACAGTTTCTTTATCCAGTCATGGATTAATGGGCATTTGGGTTGGTTCCACAATTTTGGAATTGTGAATTGTGCTGCTATAAACATGCATGTGCAAGTACACTTTTTGAATAATGACTTCTTTTCCTCTGGGTAGATACCCAGTAGGGGGATTGCTGGATCAAATGGTAGTTCTACTTTTAGTTCTTTAAAGAATCTTCACATTGTTTTCCATAGTCATTGTACTAGTTTACAGTCCCAGCAGTAGTGTAAAAGTGTTCCCCGTTCACTGCATCCACACCAACATCTACTGTTTTTTGATTATGACCATTCTTGCAGGAGTATATGGCATCACACTGTGGTTTTGATTTGCATTTCCCTGATCATTAGTGATGCTGAGCATTTTTTTTTTCATGTTTGCTGGCCGTTTGTATATCTTCTTTTGAGAATTGTCTATTCACATCCTTAGCCCACTTTTTGATCAGATTGTTTGCATTTTTCTTACTGATTTGAGTTTGTTGTAGATTCTGGATATTAGTCCTTTTTCACGTGTATAGATTGTGAAGATTTTCTCCCACTCTGTGGGTTTTCTGTTTACTCTGCTGACTGTTCCTTTTGCTGTGCAAAAGCTCTTTAGTTTAATTAGGTCCCAGCTATTTATCTTTGTTTTTATTGCATTTGCTTTTGTGTTCTTGGTCATGAAATCCTTGCCTAAGCCAATGCCTAGAAGGATTTTTCCAATGTTGTCTTCTAGAATTTTTGTAGTAACAACTCTTAATCCATCTTGAGTTGATTTTTGTATAAGGTGAGAGATGAAGATCCAGTTTCACTCTCCTACATGTAGCTAGTCAATTATCCCATCACCATTTTCTGAAATGGGTGTCCTTTCCCCAACTTTATGATTTTGTTTGCTTTGTTGAAGATCAGTTGGCTGTATTTGGATTTATTTCTGGGTTCTCTATTCTGTCCCATTGGTCTATGTGCCTATATTTATACCTTTACCATGCTGTTTTGGTGACTATGGCCTTATAGTATAGTTTGAAATCAGGTAGTGTGATGCCTCCAGATTTGTTCTTTTTGCTTAGTCTCGCTTTGGCTATACGGGCTATTTTTTGGTTCCATATGAATTTTAGAATTGTTTTTTCTAACTCTGAAGAATGATCATGGTATTTTGAAGGGGATTGTGTTGAATTTGTAGATAGATTGCTTTTGGCAGTATGGTCATTTTCACAATATTGACTCTACCCATCCATGAGCATGGGATGTGTTTCTATTTGTTTGTGTCGTCTGTGATTTCTTTCAACAGCATTTTATAGTTTTCCTCATGGAGGTCCTTTGACTCCTTGGTTAGATATATTCCAAAGTAGGGTTTTTTTTTTTTTTTTTTTTTTGCAGCTGTCGTAAAAGGGGTTGAGTTCTTGATTTGATACTCCACTTGGTCGCTGTTCGGGTATAGAAAAGCTACTGATTTGTGTACATTATTCTTGTATCCAAAGACTTTGCTGAATTCTTTTTTAAGTTCTAGGAGCTTTCTGAAGGAGTGTTTAAGATTTTCAAGGTAAACAATCATATCATTAGCAAACAGTGACAGCTTGACTTCCTCTTTACCAATTTGGATGCCCTTTATTTCTTTCTCTTGTCTGATTGCTCTGGCTAGGACTTCCAGTACTATGTTGAAGAGGAGTGGTGAGAGTGGGCATCCGTGTCTTGTTCCAGTTCTCAGAGGGAATGCTTTCAACTCTTCCCCATTCAGTATTATGTTGGCTGTGGGTGAACATGGGATGTATTATTAGTCATGGAGCATTGGACAAGTTGTCTAACTTTCTGTGCCTCTAAGTCAGATAATGTGTGTGATGTATAAGGCCCAGCATATGTTTTAAGCCACTAAAAGTTGTTGTATTTTTTATCGCACCAGCAGAAAGCTAACACACATAGTGTCCCTCACTCACAGCCCTCCGTGACTCTGATCGTAGCCCTGATAGTTAACAGCCCTCACAGTGAGACACCTGTCATCCCAGCAATGATGCCTGCAGTCTGTATGGGGGAAATAAGCAGCCAAATCCATTGTCCAGAGTCATTTTGAATTCATAAGATATGACATTTCTCCATATGTAATCATAGCCATTTATATCTGTATATTACTTCAAAACGTACAGCTTTTATACACAGGATTGCATGTCATATATGCAAGATAAACAGGGATTTTAATTCCCATTTTACAGGTAAAGAGGTTGAGGCCATGAGAAGTTAAGTGGTTTCCCGACTCAAGTTCAAGCAAATGGAAATGAAGGGAGACAGATGTGAACCGGGGTTTCTGACTACAAGTGGACATAGTGGTGTCTCTATAGGAGTGAGAGAGTCAGCAGCATTTATTGCATCTACCTGTACACAAAGCCAAGGTGTGTGCAGTGTCCAAAGTGTAGATGCCAACGTGTCATCTTTCAGGAGCTTTCCCTGGGTTTGGAGATTAAATACAAACATTCTAGGGAAAGACAAGAACACTTGGCAGCTGGCCGTGGTGGCTCACGCCTGTAATCCCAGCACTTTGGGAGGCCTAGGCGGGCGGATCATGAAGTCAGGAGATCGAGACCATCCTGGCTAACATGGTGAAACCCTGTCTCTATAAAAATACAAAAAATTAGCTGGGCATGGTGGTGGGCACCTGTAGTCCCAGCTACTTGGGAGGCTGAGGCAGGAGAATGGTGTGAGCCTGGGAGGCGGAGCCTGCAGTGAGCCAGTGAGCTGAGATCACACCACTTCATTCAGCCTGGGCGACAGAGCGAGACTGTCTCAAAAAAAAAAAAAAAAAAAAAAAAAAAACCACTTTGCAGCCCTACATCATGGGCTCCAAGGCTCTACACGACCTGGTCTCTGCCTTCCTTCTTGACTTCATCCTGTCCTTCCCTCCTTCTGTTCAATATGCTCCATACCTAACTGATTTTTGGTTCTCAAATATGCCTCTTGCTTTGTGTTTCCTTTTGCCTGGATCAATATTCCTCTATATTTTTGCACAGCTGCATCCATCTCAACACTGAGGTTTCAAATCAAATTCCATCTCCTCGTGGAGACCCTGCCTGACTTCCTATCTAGAGTCAAATATCCTCAACTTATCCTAAATATCTTGGAGACGGTCTCTTCTATTCCACCATCCTGATATCCTGTTTGGAATATCACATCATTCGTTAAAATCATTTTATTTATGTGTTTGTGTATTGTCTATACATTCTCTGTATTGGAAGATGAGCTACTTGTGTGCAGGGATCTTGTATCCCATGTTTACTATTGCCCTTGTCACCTGGAACAAGGTGTGGTACAGAAGATATCTGTATAAAATGCTTGTCAAAATGGGCAAGAAGGCAAATGCACATGACCCTAGGATGTACATTACCCTAGGTAAGGATATTTTAGGAGAGCAAGACATGTATGGTTCTGGAGTCAGAAGATGATTGGGTCCAATTTTCAGCTTTTTCACTAACTAGGACTGTGCAACTCTGGGAATTTGCTTTAAATGCTATGAAGCTCTAATTTCTCATGGATAAATGGTGCTATACATTGTGCTTTGCTCCAAAGTTGCTGTGAGGCTACACCAAGATAGACCATGTGCTGTGCTTAGCACAGTGCCTGGCCCATATTAAGGGAGTGAGCTTCTGTCACTGTAGGATGCTGCATATGGGGAACACAAGCCAAGCTGGAGAGAATAACACACTGCAGTAGATTGGATCACTGCCCTCCCTGCATTTATCTTGTACACACTTATCCTTTGCCAGGTGGCTTTACACCTCCTCAGGCTAGAGAATTGCCTTTCCCCATCTGAGGTCGGACATGGCCATACGGGTTGCTTTGGTGGATGGAATGCGGACAGAGCAGCAGGTTTCCGATCTGGATGAGACTTCAAAAAGCACCACAATCTCAACTCGTGCTTATTCTCCTGTGATTAATAGAAGAATTAATCCTTGGTGACAACTGCCCCTTCAGCCTGCATATGCACCAGCATAAACATCACAAAGTCAGTACACACAACATTTCTATCACCCAGGAAGCTGTTCCTTCCCTTTTCCAGAAATAGCCAACTCCTCAAATGCAACCACTTTTTAACATCTACTACCTTAGATTAACTTTGCATGTCTTTAGACATCATAGAAATGAAATCATATTTTTAGTCCTCTCATCCCTAAAGTAAGGCATTTCTCTTCACCAAAACAAGTCAAGATTTCATGGAAGATGTGGGAAGATGTTACAATTTCTTTCATTTCTATTGCACTCGAGGAGCATCCATTCTCTGAATCTTAAATGTTTCAGGGTTGCATTTTCCTTTCAATCTTCCATTCTCTTCTTAACTGTAAAAATCTTAAAGTAACCTTCGTTCACAGGACAGTCTAAAGTAAGCCCTCCAGGAAAGTTTGATACGTCAACATTCAAATCATGCACACATATGACTTTCCTCATGGTGACTTTGATTTACTGGCAACCTAGTAAAGGAACTGGTTTACAAGATATGACAGTGTCAGGGACACTTCTGTAGTATCAAACCACTTTTCCGCCTACTACACAGCCTATCATAACTTTCGTCTAAGGTAGAGATCTACAAACACAGTCATACCTCTGTGAAAACAAAGGGATGTTGCTCTCCTTCAAATGCAGCCCCAAGTGTGCCTGCTGCTATCTACCTTCTCCGTCATTGATAAATTACACAAGCCACGTTTATCAGACGAAGCACCTACTTATGTCAGAATGAATGGCAGCTTCCAATGGCAGCCTCTTTAAAAAAAAAAAGATTTGCATTTAAACACTGATACATCTAGAGTTTCCATTGCATGGCTAATGGTTGAACTGGTTGGTATCAGCTGTCATTGGCACCTGTGAGTTCTTCGTATATTGTTGAATGAAGCTGAAGTGCTAAGTTCTTAGGGATGCTGACAGATTTTTATTCCTGATCTTTATCATTGGATAGCAAACTCATGTTCGATGTCACTTTTCACCCCCATATTCATTTTGACTTCCACTCCCAATTTTCATTAACAGTTAAAGAGTGGCACCTGTGATTATTCTACGAGGCATACATCCTTCGAACTGAGTTGGAGTGGAAGTCAATCTGAAGATGGGAGTGAAAAGTACCTACTTCTGTCAGAATGAATGGCAGCTTCTGATGGCAACTTCTTTCCAAAAAAAAAAAAAAAAAAAAGATTTACATTTAAACACTGACACATCTAGAGTTTCCATTGCATGGCAAATGGTTGAACTGTTTTGTCTCTAAAGATGCTCATGATTGCAGGTGCACATTTCTTTTAACAATTTGAATGAAACTTTCCTTCAATAAAGTTTCCTTTTCTCCATGCCTCTTTAGGTCTGAAGAGTTTAGACACCAATATTCTTTGACCTGCTTGGAATCCTATTTCTCATCCTCTTCTCCTTTGGTAAGAACACCGTTGAGGTTTTTGTTCGAGGATTCCTCTCTCTGCTCCTCTGGGGTTTTGTGGTCTTGGTCAGGGGAACCAGGCATAGGACCCAAATCGGTCTGGCACTAGGTCCTCTAGGGCCACAGTGATGGGTTCAGGATGGACATACAGATCTCAGCTTTGGGATTGTTGCTGGGTTGTTGGAAAACAGGCCACCTTTCTGCTGTGCAAGTCACTTTTGGCTCAAGCAGAGTTTCTTTCCCCTGGTTTCCTTGCAGCAACGTCTGTCTGTCATCCTGTGTGGGCTGCAGGTTTGCCTGTGAAGTCATTTCCAATGTGGATCCCCAAGCACTACCAAAAAGATCTGTGCTCAAAGCATGCCGTTCTGTGCTTCAAGTCTGCTGGCATCTATCTGAGTACAAGACTTTCATAGGTGACCAGCTGTTAGGGACTGAATCGTTTTCCCCAAAAATTCTTATCTTTAAGTCTTAAATTCAAGTAACTCAGAAAGTGGCCATGTTTGGAAATAGTTTCATTGCAGAGGTAATTAGTTAGGGTGAGGTTGTTAGGGTGGACCCTAATCTAATATGACTGGTGTCCTTGTAAGAAGGGAGACCGGACGCGGGGGCTCACACCTGTAATCCTGGCACTTTGGGAGGCCAAGGCAGGATTTCCTGAGCCCAGGACCAGCAATGTAGTGGTCCTGAGACCAGCCTGGGCAATATAGTGAGACCCCTTCTCTACAAAAATAAAAATAAAAAAAATTAGCCAGGCATGGTGGTGCATGTGTATAGTCCTGGCTACTCAGGAGGCTGAGGAGGGAAGATTGTTTAAGCCTGAGAGGTCAAGCCTGCAGTAAGCTGTGATCCTGCCACTGCACTCAAGACTGGGCAACAGAGCAAGACCCTGTCTCAAAAAAAAGAGGGAGTTGGGGAATGTTGGAGACACATACACATAGAAAGAGAGAGAGAACACTGTGTAAAGATGAAGGACAGAGATTGGGGCTGTGCTTCCCTACAAGACAAGGTATTTCAAAGATTGCCAGTGAACCACCAGAAGCTACAAGATTCTCTCTCGAGAAAGAACTAACCCTGTCGATACCATGATCTTCTACTTTTAGCCTCCAGAACTTTGAGATAATAAATTTCTGGTGCTTTAAGCCACCCAGTTTGTGGTGCATTGTTAAAAGATCCCTAGCAAACTAATAATCAGACGCAAACCTGGCTGTGAGATGAATAAATTCCCAGGGTCGAAATGCTAACAGTAAATCCAGTGACCACTGTCAATTACTGTAAGTCTTTGTTCTCCTGTCCCTTGCAGTGTATCAGAGGAAACTGGATACAGGGAGGTTGTTATGTAGGAGCTAGTAACATTTAGCTGCATGTGAACTGCCATCCTGTGTCAGCGTTTCTCAAAAATGATTTGTGATTCAGAAAACAATGGGCAGAAGTAGACCAATATGAGCAGCTTACAAAAGGAGGGTTTTGCAAAATACCATTAAATTGTCACAGGCCAACTGTTCTCACAATTGCATACGAGAATTCTGTGTTGTTAGTCCTAACTGGGAAAAATAATCTCCTTATGCAAAATGTATGTGATTAATAAAAGATGAATATTTTTATTCAGAAGTTCTTGCCCTTCCAAATACTAATTATATTTATTCCTTTTTATTCAGCATTTTTATATAAATGTATTGTTTAGTAAATTCATAACTGTTTGTTGAACAGCAATGCCAATCACATCTCTTCAGTTATGACTTGCAAAGCATTTCATTCAAATGAATTTTGCACCAAGTTTCACCTGATGAATTTAACTGTGACAACAGAATAAAGCCACACATACACCAGGTACTTTTAAAATGCTTCTTTACATATTATCAGCCAATGTTGCTGGAAAAAATTACTTGTTTCCAAAGAAATGAGGGAAGGAGGTCAGGGTGACGATGAACACACAAACGCTTCACAATGGAATCTACACAGACCTTGGTTTTGGCTTTTTTCACTTTCTGGTTTGTATGAGAAAAAGTAATGAAAACATCCACCTTACAGAAATAGCTTGGGTGAAAGAAGATGGCTTTTGAAGAATGCTTGTGGGATTTCTTTTTGACACTGCAGTCATTTGGCCAGGTCCAGTGTTTGTAAACACTCACCTGCACCAGTTCCTCCCCTGAACTCAGTGGGAGGAAGCACTTGTGAAGAGGGCTGTGAGAGTTGTACAAAACTTGTTTATGATGCATAAAAACCCTTGTGGAGAAACATGGTTTACCTGTGGCATCTTACAATGCTTGTGGTGTACACTTAAGCAGAGGGAGGGAACTGTGACATATTCAATTTCCCTGGAAGGAGCGCAGAAAATGCCACCTAAAATATGACACTTTGGGATGATTGATTACTTTGAACCAAGGGAATTTGGTCAACAGCAGGTGCAGGCAGAGGCTTCCTTTGAGCTTATCTTATCTGCTTATAAAGGGATCCTCCAAAAGGAACTCAATTGTCTTGAATTCCCTCCCTACGAAGGAATCTTAACAACCAGGGAAGATTAACTTGGATTACAGGAGAGAACACTGGAGGTCAGCACCAGTCTGGATGCTTTTATTATTACCTGAGAGACTTATCTGCATGATATGGTTTGGTTATGTCCCCACCCAAATCTCATCTTGAACTGTAGCTCCCATAATCCCCATGTGTCATGGGAGGGACTAGGTAGGAGGTAACTGAATCACGAGGGAGGGTTTTTCCTGTGCTGTTCCGATGATAGTGAATAAGTCTCATGAGATCTGATGGTTTTATAAAGGGCAGTTCCCCTGCACACACTCTCTTGCCTGCTGGCATATAAGACGTGCCTTTGCTCCTCCTTCACTTTCCGCCATGATTGCGAGGCCTCCCCAGTCATGTGAAACTGCAAGTCCATTAAACTTCTTTTTCTTTATAAATTAGCCAGTCTCAGGCATCTCTTCACAGCAGTATGAAAATGCACGAATACACTGCATAACAAGACGACCCTACACTTCTTCCTCTCACCCTCCCAGAACTTGTGTCATCACCTCCCTCTAGAAGCCCCAAGCCCCTATTCCTTTCTGTAGCTCAGGATGCTACATAAGCTTCAATCACCTGTCTCTTCTACTCTGATGTTGTGGGACTCCCGTGTGTACATGCACAGTTCAATATGGTTTTTCTCCTGTTAGTCTGTCTTACATCAGTTTAATTCGTAGCCCAGCTAAAGAACTTACAAGGATGAAATGTAACCACGTCTTTCTCTGCTACATTCTCTAGTTTAAAAATTCATTTGCTATTAATTCCTCCAGTTTGACTTTATTCTTTCCAAAGTACAATATTGTGCAAGGAGATCACCAAGGGGCTTTCTCCTTAGAGCCCATGTCTCTAGGGGCCTCAGGGGTCTCATCTGAAAGTTTCTTTTTGTTTTGTTTTGTTTTGAGATAGAGTCTCACTGTGTTTGCCCAGGCTGGAGTACAATGGTAAGATCTTGGCTCACCATAACCTCCGCCACCTGTGTTCAAGCGATTCTCCTGCCTCAGCCTCCTGAGTAGCTGGGACTACAGGTGCACACCCCCATGCCTGGCTAATTTTTGTATTTTAACATAGATAGGGTTTCACTATGCCAGGCTGGTCTCGAACTCATGACCTCGTGATCCGCCTGCCTCAGCCTCCCAAAGTGCTGGGATTACAGGCGTGAGCCACTGTGCCTGGCCTGGAAAGTTTCTACCTAATTTTTCCCATTCCTGTGCCTACAAGACCCTCCTGAGCAGAAAGTATGCTGGACACTTGCCGATGGAGGACAGCATTTTTTTTTTTCTCTCTCTCTCTCTCTCTCTCTCTCTTTGTAGAGAGTGGTGGAAAGCACCAGCTGGCACTGCCTTTTAGAAATGCATCTGATTTACATGCAGGCCTAAGAAACCTCCAGGACAAAGGAGACTTCTGCTGCTGGCTGAAGTCAGGTCATTTACACAGCAGCGAAATTCCAGGATCAAGTCAGCAAGATACACAGTAGGATAACTGTCAACCATCTAGCTTATATCAAACACATTATTCTGCAGAATCCTCTTTTTTTTTTTTTGAGACGGAGTCTCGCTCTGTCGCCCAGGCTGGAGTGCAGTGGCCGGATCTCAGCTCACTGCAAGCTCCGCCTGGGTTTAAGCCATTCTCCTACCTCAGCCTCCCGAGTAGCTGGGACTACAGGCGCCCGCCACCTCGCCCGGCTAGTTTTTTGTATTTTTTAGTAGAGACAGGGTTTCACCGTGTTAGCCAGGATGGTCTCGATCTCCTGACCTTGTGATCTGCCCGTCTCGGCCTCCCAAAGTGCTGGGATTACAAGAATCCTCTTAACATACTTTTCTCTCACAGACACTTGCACATAATCACAATGTTACAGACCAGCAGATCTTGGCACTACTAAAATAAACACTTTTAATATTCAGAGAATTTATTTGTCCTTCTTAGTAAATAGCTGGAGAGAGCAACTCAATTTTATGTTGATAAGATACAGAACACGTATAGCTGTGACCTAAGTTTTATGGTAGCTGGTATGTAAATATTCACCAACATTGTCATTCTCTCTCCAAGACAGTGTATAGCCCAGCCCTATATTTTCTCCTTTCTTTTTTTTTTTTTTTTTTTTTTTTTTTGAGACAGAGTCTCGCTCTGTCCCCCAGGCTGGAGTGCAGTGGCGCGATCTCGGCTCACTGCAAGCTCCACCTCCCGGGTTCCCGCCATTCTCCTGCCTCAGCCTCCCGAGTAGCTGGGACTACAGGCGCCGCCACCTCGCCTGGCTAGTTTTTTGTATTTTTTAGTAGAGACAGAGTTTCACCGTGTTAGTCAGGATGGTCTCGATCTCCTGACCTCGTGATCCGCCCGTCTCTGCCTCCCAAAGTGCTGGGATTACAGGCTTGAGCCACCGCGCCCGGCTTTTCTGCTTTCTTAAGGATTTAACCTAACAGGCCTGGGACTGCATTTGTCAGGAGACCCGGGGTGGCACATGGTAAAGGTGGCTCACTATACCCAGACGTTTTGTACAAATAATACAATCCCTGCCATACACCTGCTTTTCTTCTGGAATTTTAGTACCTGCCAGGAAGAGGGTACCTATGGAATCAGCCCCTAGTAAAAATCCTGGGCATTGAGTCTCTAACGGGCTTCTCTGGTATATTTGGCAGATTTCATACACATTGTCACATGTATTTGCTGGTGAATTAAGTGTGTCCTGAGTGACTCCATTGGGAGAGGTTGAGGCTGACCCCCCAGACTTCACCCCATCCACCTTTTACATTGGCTGACTGTCCTTCATATCTTTTTGTGGTAGTAAAGTTTAGCCATAATTATAAATCAGCAGATCTCGGCACTACTAAAATAAACTTTTTTCAATATTTAGAGAATGTATTTGCACTTCTTAGTAAACAGCCTGAGAGAACAACTTGATTTTATGTTGTTAAGGTAACTTATCAGCATAACACTATATGCCGAGTCCTGTGAGTCCTCCTATGGAATTATGAAGCCTGGGGTGGCCTTTGGAAACCACAGTCCCTCTCCCCACCTCCCACCCTACCAAGGCTCCTTATTAAACTGCCAACGGGAGCTATTAACTTCTGTTTTAGTTAAAATTAATAGCCAAGATTAATATAAAGGATGCAGGAGAAGGGGAATTGTAGTTTTCAGTTTCCCACAAAATATTTTCTAAGTTAGTGAAAAACAAAATCCAGCTCACATCTCAGCAACTGTTATCCCCACATTTGCAAAATGCCCTGATACTTGCTGATACAAGGCTTTGTCTTCATGTGCAGTATCAGGGTCAGGGGCATACATGTGTCATTCAGGTCCTGGCTTCCCTTCCTACCATGTGACCTTGGATCCTAACAATAAATTAGACCATGATGTGAAGGACTTAGCTTGCTGCCTGACACTAGATAGCATTCACAAGAAGTTATTGTTGTGTTGTTGCTATCATTATTATTATTACTTGTCATCTTCTGAGCATACAGCCTCTGGTCCAGGTTTAGTTATCAGAGTGGCCTAAAAGGCCTGTGTTCACTGCAGGTGGGGCTTCCTAAGCCCAGGTATTAAAAACAAGAGATAAAGACTCCATTAGTTGACAACAAAAGTATATTAAATATTTGCAAATAGAATTTCAAAAATCACCCTTTTATTTGACTGTTCTTCATTATTCTCAGGGGTTCCATCGAGAAAATGCCTGATAGAATTTCTTGGTTTCTTTTTTGTTTGTTTTTTGAGACAGAATCTTGCTGTATCACGCAGGCTGGCGTGAAGTGGCACGAACTCTGCTCACTGCAACCTCCACCTCCCAGATTCAAGCAATTCTCCTGCCTCAGCCTCCCAAGTAGTTGGGATTACAGGCACACACCACCATGCCCAGCTAATTTTTGTATTTTTGTAGAGACGGGGTTTCACCATGTTGGCCAGGCTGGTCTCGAACTCCTGACCTCAGGTGATCCACCCAGGCGTGAGCCACTGCACCCGGCCAATTTCTTGGTTTCTCAACAAAAATGGAGGATATGTTAGGTACATTGCTCAAGCTGATAATAGTAATGAATTCAGTAGAGTACGGAGTGAAAAACATTGTCACATCTGAGAGCTCGGACGGATCCCATCTAGAGAGAAATTGAAGGAGTACCATGCCCTAAGGAATGCCCAACAGGCCTGAAGCAGGAAGGTGCCCCTCCACGTTCAAAATGATGGAAAGAGAGAGGCAGATGGTGTCTCTTATTCAACGTGATTGAGAGAAAGCGGCAGGTGGCATTCCTCATTCAACACGGTGTAGAGACAGACAGGAGATACATTTCATCTAATATAGCAGAGAAACCATTAAATCTGCTATAAGAATAATGGTTGTTCACGTTTTGGCCCCAGGTCTTACCAAATGAGCGACTTTCACAAATCAGTTCGCTTACCCTTAGATCATCATAAAAGGTTGATAAATGTGATAATTAACCTACTATTTGTGAATTTGGTGACTTGATTCTGAAACGTCACTATCTTGTGAGTGACCTGACTTACTTATTGGCATCTTACATGGACTTCTGGTGTATATGTGTCACTGGTATTCTGGCACATTTTCAAATGATTGCTACCAGTGTTATTTTTCATTCTTAAATGGACTCAAATTTGCCAGGTCTGTCCCACAAACCCTGGCCAACAGATGAAATGAGTACTCAGATACAAGCAGGCAGTGTAAGAGCAGCTAGGTGACTGCCTGGCTCTAGTGGCCAGGGAGCAGCCCCAAGAAGCTGGAGCTGCTTGCTTTTATTCAGTGTAGGCACAATGCCAAAAACCTGGAGCCCACACAACCTGTAGGTAATTAACATTTATGGTTTTCCCCTTTCAGGGAGAGTCATGTGTGTGGATGATCAAAGGTCAGTTCCTGGTCCACAGAAGTAAACAAGCTTGTTTGAGATAAATTCTCCCACACTCCCTTGTAACTGCTCCTTCAACCTCAGCTCTCTGATCGAGTGAGGGATTTATGTGGTTCCCACTAGATAGCTGCTTTTCTTCTGATTGCCTGCATTGCCTACTAACAGTCTATATTAGCATTTTCATAAGCCAATTGCAACAATAAGATATCAGCAGCCTAGGCATGACTAATCTGTCTCTTAATCGCCACAAAAGGTCCCTGTTCAACTCCACCTTCAGGAATTTGGTCCCAAGTCCTGCAGTCACATGAGGACACTTGTGCACAGGCGTGGGGGACAAAATTTAATTGCTGTTGTACATTGACACAGGGACCCCTCCCCTGGATCTCAGCAGCCGTTACGTTTTGCCCAGCCAGTTGATTTTGGTTGGCTTGTTGTTCGCACAACTCATCATATTCTGCCCTCCAGAGGAGGTACTGACTGGCCTCTAAAGTTGTTTTAGCTAGCACTGACCAGTGCCATGGGGTCATATGGAGACTATCTGCTATGGCCTCAATTAATCCTTTCATAAATGGGCTAGCGGCTCTGTTTTCTCGAATGCTTTTTCTTATCTCTTTGTAAGTGTTGAAAGTAATGGGTTCATGTACCTGATTGCCTTGTTGATCTTGCATCACTGGGCAGGACAAATGTTCCCCTTCTAATGCCACTTGCCTAAGACAGGGTCCCATAACTGTAGTGTATCCCTTGCCTTTTTTTCCAATTTATTGGAGGAGGAGGTTCAGGGAAAGCCTCTCTCTCCTCTGTGGCACCTTTAGCTGGTAATGGAGGGGCTGGGGGAGGAGGAGGAGGCGATAAGGTAGATGATAGTTCTTCCTCCCCTCCCTTTTTAGGCTCTTCTCTGTAGAGTGGGGCCAAAGCAGCCCTAACCAATAGTGTTGCAGGGTCCTTACTCATATTCCCATGAGTAATGTAAGGCTTATAACATTAAAGATGTTACTGGGACCCGTTGCCCTTGTACATGATGTTGTTTAAAATTTATTCCCACTTGTTCCCAGAGCTCTAGGTCTAACGTGCCTTTTTCTAGGAACCATGGGTTATGGAAAACAACAGTTTTGATTAGGTCCCTTAATTGGGCCTCTGAGACTGAGGCTCTGCTAGGTTTAAGCAGCTGTTTTAATACTTTTATATATTGTTGCTGTTGAGCTGATAATTGTTTGTCCCGTGACAAAACTCTAGCTTGAAAATCCCCTCAAACTTGGAAAGCCCCAGCAGGCACCAATTACTTACTGCGCAGTCACTTCACATTTGTTTTTGAGGGTTCCCTCACAATCCATCGCAGCGTTCCTCACATGGGGGCACCACCTGCTGGGTCTGTCCCGCAGACCCTGGCAGACAGATGAAGTGAGTACTCAGACACAGGTATGCAATGTAAGAGCAGCTGGGTGACTGCCTGGCTCTAGTGGCCAGAGAGCAGCCCTGAGAAGCTGGAGCTGCTTGCTTTTATTCAGTGCAGGCACAATGCGGAAAACCTGGAGCAAACACAACCTGTAGGTAATTAACATTCATTGTTTCCCTTTCAGGGAAGGTCATGCAGATAATCAAAGGTCAGTTCCTGATCGACATAAGTAAACAAGCTTGTTTAAGAAAAATCCCCCCACACTCCCTTGTACCTACTCCTTGCCCTCTGCCTCAGGGTTATAGAACAGCTGCGTGCAGCTATTGTCCCTCAGGGCTCTGCAGAACCCTCCAATCTTTCAGAAGGTTTGTGTCCTTTCCGTATAGTTTTTCCCACCACTTTGACCAATCCCCCACACAAATTGTTGGGAAACTCTCAACAGCAAGCAATTAATGTCACTACAAATTATCACACCAGAAGGTTAAGTTTTCAGCACATTGAGCTCTCCCTTTCCAGAAGTCCCTTATTTCATTCACATACACTTTCACTAAACTTCAGCTGAGTGTCTGCTCTCCCCATAACCCTGCATTGGTCAGAGGGTGGAGAGAGGGACAAGTCATTGCTCCTGTCCTCATGGGACTCCATGGACAAGATCCATAAAAGCTGTCTCAGTTTGTGAGAGGTAATGGCCAGATGGTGTTTTTTTTTTTTTTTTTTTTTTTTTTGGGATAACGTGCCTAGTTATGCTGATATAGCCATATCACTACATAAGAGATAGGACACACTTTTTTCATTTCAATTCAAATAAAACTTTAAATTTTCATCTAGAACTTCCTTTGTCATAGGAGGAACCATTTGAATATCTTCAGTTACTTTTTAAGTGAAGGAGAAGGAAACACCTTTTTTTTCCCAATGCCTGCATTTAGAATTTTTCAGAAGATAATTTAGAAAAAATTTGTATAAGAGCCAAAGAGCCTCCAAAGGGAAATCATTATATAGAAATCCACTTGAATTTTATATTGCTCTTACATCCTGCAATCATATTCAACTTGCTTATTAGTTCTAGTAGCTTTTCTGTTGGTTCCATTTTTAAATAAATAATCATATTGTCTGTAAAGACAGTTTTCAATTTGGATATCTTTTTTTTTCTTACTCTACTGTACTGGCTAGAACTCCTAGCACAATATTGAAGAGAAGTAGTGAAATTGGACATCCTTTTCTCATCCCTGTTCCCAGGGGGAAACCACCCAGAGTCTCATCATTTATTATGACATTAGCTGTAGCTTGTCATAGATGCTATTTATTAAGTTGATGAAGTTACTAGTTTGTTGATGGTTTTGATTAGTAATAGGTGTTGGATTTTGTCAAATACTTTATGTCCATCCATTGAGATAATCGTGTGTCTTTTCTCTTTTAGTTTGTGATATGGTTTGGCTCTGTGTCCCTACCCAACTCTCATGTTGAATTATAATTCCCAGTGTTGGAGGTGGGGCCTGGTGGAGGTGATTGGATCATGGGGTCGGTTTCTAATGGTTTAGCTCCATGCCCCTAGTGCTGTCTCATGATAGAGTCCTCACAAGATCTTTGTTTAAAAGCATGCAGCACCTCCCACTACTCTCTTCCTCCTGCTCCAGCCATGTAGGACATGTCAGCTTCCCCTTCACTTTCCACTGTGATTGTAAGTTTCCTGAGGCCTCCCACAGCTCATGCTTCCTGTGCAGCCTGAAAAGCCATAAGCCAATTAAACCTCTTTTCTTTATAAATTACTCAGTCTCAGGTAGTTCTTTATAGCAATGTTAAAACAAACTAAAACAGCTTGTTGATTTGTTGCATCACATTGACTGATTTTCTTACTTTAAACCAACCTTGCATTCCCAGAACTTCACTTTGTCATGATGCATTTTTCCTTGGTATATATTGTTAGCATCCTATTTGATACATTTTTTTCATCTGTCTCTATATTTTTGAATCTGTGAATGACATTTGTTTTGTAATTTTTTTCTTATAATATTCTCTTATCAGGGTAAATATTGGACTTATGAATAAATTAATAAGTATTCTCTCCTCACACACAGGCAGTCATTAGTACTTATCTGTTTACTCTAAGTCTCTTCTCCACAAATCTCCAGTGTTCTATCTCAGTGTAACTCTCTACACTCTGGTACTGTTCACTGCAATGTCCTCAAGACTCCCAAGTTCTACCTGGGTTCTCCTCTGCACCATGGTCTGGAATCTCTCTGCAAACACTAAGCTAGAGCAATCACAGAGTTCATCTCACATTCCTTATCTCAGAGATCGTTGTTCATTGCTTTATGTTCAATAGCTTAAAAACCATCATTTCATATATTTTGTGTGACTTTCCAGCTGTTTCAAGGGAGAGGGTAAACATTACTTCTCTCACTTTATCTTGTTTCCAAGCGGAATCGGGGTCCAGAATTTTGAGTCTCAAAAGTCTTTTTTCTGACTTAACAGTCCTCTCCAAAGCAATGAGTGTGTCAGAATCCAAATCTTCAAATATAATAATGATCATGAGATGAAATGAAATATTTAGAGGAAATATCAGTTAATATTTTAAAATGTCATACCAACACAAATGCCTTTTATTTTCACACTTCAATCTTGATCAGAAAGCCAAACTATAAACATAGAGATAAGGGACATTCCTATGATGTTTCCCAGCGATACATATGGGGAAAGCTCTCAATGACTAATGTGGATTTTGCAATAGACTTACATGAATTAAGATTGTTTAGAAAAGTGTTGTCCTCTCACCCAACCTGTTTTCTCTTCTGAAGCTGTGCACCTTTGTAGTTCAGAGTTTGAAGAAAGAATTTTCCAAGGTCTTTAGCTTCAACATTATATAACCCTATATTAAGCTCTAATCAAAACTGCTAAGTTACAACAGTTTTAATCAAACCAGGAATACAGACTTAACTGATGCAGTAGACTGAATGGTCTCATAAGATTAACTATGCATTTCTTATGGAAAGATTTGCAAACCTGTGATAATAATCCTAGCATACAAGTGCAGGACACTTTACTGTGTCAACAGTAAGTTAGGCCAGTGTAGTGATCTTTGTTGGTAACCTTACCAGCAACCATCATCATCTTTTGCTCCCAAAAGAGTCAAAATCTTCTTCAGATGTCTACTCCTTTTGCACAGAACCATGAGCCTTGGGGTTATCTTCCTGGATGGGTGTGATGGTAATCCATCTCATTGGCATTGATTGGTTCACATGTGGATAGATGACTTAGTATTTTCCAGAAAAAAGGAAGTGTTTCTGTTGGGAAGTCCTTAGTGAAAAAAAATTCAGTTCCATAGAAAGTTATAGGAAAGAAATAACTTCTCTTGTTCCATGTCTAGATGTAATACCTGATACCACTACAACAGTCCTGCTACCTACTTGAGGATGAAGGAAATGCCCAGGATGGTAGACTAGAGAAAAGGAAAGAGCTTTAACATCACTGAACTTCCAAATCAATCAACTTTGTGGCCTATTGTAGGCTGAACTCTGTTACGATGCAAGATAAACTTCCTTTTTAAGATGATTTGAGTTGAGATTATATTTCTTTATTTGAAATTATTCAATCATACAAATTTTGGTAACATTCTCGTTTCTAAAAAATAATCTGAGTTACTTATCTGACCCAGCATAATTTCTAAGTGATCAAGCTAGTGATAGAACTTAGTTTTTCTGGCTTCAAGATTATTGGAGGATGGAGGGGAGGAATATCAGAAGTAAAATCTTTAAATAAAACGGGGGTGAATGACTGAAACAAAATTGCACTATGTGCTGGTAGAATTTTTTTTAGAGCAATGGATAACATCTAATCCTTTATCTTATCTTTTTTCTTAGCCTTCAGTCAGGCTCTCATTCCAGTTGTTAGATTGAATTTTCAGAAAAGAGGCAAATTGAAAAACGGAATTCTAACATTTTTTTAAAATTTAACTCTCACTGTGTCCTTCTTCTCCTTGGTATCTCTGATTATTTGCTGGGTTTTAGGGACTGAGGTTAACTAAGTTTCAAGAATGTGACTTATATAACCCCCACTTGGTTTCTGGCAACATTAAGATCTCACTTTTACTTGGAAACAATTGCCTCTGATTTAGCCCTGATGTTCCTTCATAGACAGAATGTCAGTTCCCTTGTTCACGCCATTACTCTTTAGAGTCTTCTAAATGGCCCACTCTCCTCATTGGCTTCCCTGGGTCCTATTGCCATTTGAGTTCACTGCTTGTAGATGTCATCTGAAATCACAGTTTAAGTTCTCTTTTCCTAATTTTAGAAATTTTCAGGCCAGGCACTGTGGCTCATGCCTGTAATCCCAGTGCTTTGGGAGGCCAAGACAGGTGAATCACCTGAGGCCAGGAGTTTGAGAACAGCCTGACCAATATGGTGAAACCCCATCTCTACTAAAAATACAAAATTAGCTGGGTGTGATGGCACATGCCTGTAATCCCAGCTACTTGGGAGGCTGAGGCAGGAGAATTGCTTGAACCCAGGCAGTAGAGGTTGCAGTGAGCTGAGATCGCGCCAGTGTACTCCAGCCTCAGCAACAAGAGTGAAACTATCTCAAAAAAAAAAAAAAAAAAAAAAAATCCAGTCACCAGATAGCCAAGATAGTGAATTCCTGATTATAAATGCTCATATATTTGTGAGTGGCAAATTCAAATTGTAATAGAGAATTAAGCTAGACGATTCTTTCATTTTTCTCCCTGTAATGGAAAATTCAGAAAGATCCTACATGCATGAGATGACAGTGGGCGGGGAGAGTTGATTAACATTTTCCTATCCTATTTGTGAGTTGACATGTTTTCCATAAAATATATCTCATTTCTGAAGAAATACTAATATTTGAGCAAAATAAAAAGTTGTCTTTTGATTCTTAATCATTTTTAGTCTTTAATTTCCTGAAACTATCTTATATTCATGCTACAAACAATTTAGTTCATTTTAAGAATACATTGATTTATGGAAGCAGCAAGTAGAGAACATTGATTTGCAATTTCAGGAGCTTGAACTGAAAGCTGTTGATTACTGAGCCCTATTTGTAACCCAGAGGAGAATCTTGAAACCTAATTTTTAGAACTTTTGAACACAAGTCACTCCCACTAACTTCCACTGCCAGTGAGATGTTGGGAATTAAGTATGCATAGGAGTAATCTAAATTTCCTTCTGATGATGAATAGTAACTTAGTCTGTGTCTTCCGGGTATGGCCCCATGACTTGACTTAAAGCAGAGTTTACAATTCATAAGCACACGACCTTAAAAGTGTCTTCCCTAAATTACAAGTTTCTGCTCTTCAGTTCGAATACAGTCAAACTTGTCTCAAGTGAAAATTCCTTTAACCCGTTTTCCACTTTTGCTTGACACTCAGAGACACGTGATGGCCCTGACAGTTTTCCTTGATAACTGACAGCAGGTAAAATGGTCTGCATGGAAACTCACATGGGGAGGCTGATTAGGGGCATGAGAGGGCCAACCTCCACAATCCAACAAGTCCCCTGAGGTTGAGATTTGGATTCTGAAGGGATTCTTTCAGTGCTTGTCTATATACAAAGAATGTAGCCACCTGAACTCGAGAAGACAGATGAGAAAAATAAAATTCACCCTAAGTTATTACTAACTTCAAAGACTATGGAGTGAAAGCCCAAGTATAGAATAATGGGGTTGGAATTTAAAATGTCTTACGTCTAGAAATTTATGCTTTTACTCTAGTTCTTTTCTCTTATTTTTATTTATTTATTTACTTATTTTTGAGACAAGGTCTTGCCCTGTCACCCAGGCTGGAGTGCAGTGGTGCGATCTTGGCTCACTGCAGCCTTGACCTCCTGGACTCAAGTGATCTTCTTGCTTTAGTCTCTGCAGTAGCTGGGACTACAGGTGTGCACCACCCTGTCTGGCAAATTTTTTAATTTTTCTTTTTTTTGGGGGGGGGGGCGGAGTTTCACTCTTGTCGCCCAGGCTGGAGTGCAATGGTGTGATCTCAGCTCACTGCAACCTCTGCCTCTGGGGTTCAAGCGATTCTCCTGTCTCAGTCTCCCAAGTAGCTGGGATTACAGCCACCCGCCACCGCACTCAGCTAATTTTTGTATTTTTTAGTAGAGACGGGATTTCATCACATTGGCCAGGCTGGTCCTGAACTCCTAACCTCTAGTAATCCACCTGCCTTGGCCTCTCAAAGTGCTGGGATTACAGGCATGAGCCACCGCGTCCGGCCTAATTTTTCTTTTGTAGAGATAGGGTCTCGCTATGTTGACCAGGCTTGTTTCAATCTCCTGGCCTCAAGAGATCCCCCAGCCTTGACCTCCAGGGTAGCTGGGACCACAGGCAGGAATCACCATGCCAAGCTAATTTTTGTGTGTGTTGGGGGCGGGCAGTTTGTAAAGATGGGGTGTCGCTATTTTGCCCAGGCTGCTTTAAACTCTTGGGCTCAAGTGTTCTTCCTTCTTCGGCCTCCCAAAGTGCTGGGATTAAAGATGTGAGCCTAATTTATTTCTTAAAACAGGAACACTGCGTTACACCGTTAATAGAAATCCAGTAGTACCTACCGTCATAGGAAGTAACTACAGGAAATAAGTAATGTGCAAATTAATGTGATAAAATGTTACAAAATCACAGCTGTTCTTTTCTGCAGAGGCTTCTGAGTCTGGGTTTGGCTCTCTCTCTAAAACATCTTACAAATTCACTGACACCAAATAGTCTCTCTCTTTTATGTAATCAAAAGGTCTGAAGGACAATTGAAATGGAAATATGTGATTTAATGTTATTTAAGGAGGCATCTGGTGCCACCTAAAACCTAAAGTCGCCCAGCATTGATGCGGGCGTGTGTGTCTTCTGCCCTGGGAAACACTGATGTGGTCTAACAGCTTCATTTTACTGATGAGATTTTAGCACAGAGGATGTGATTTATTCAAGGTCTTTGGCAAAAGAAGCACCAGAATACAAGTCTTCAGGGTTTAAGTTCACAATCATTTAGCTATACCTCATCAATTTCTAAAAATACCAAGAAGGATATGAACAGACACTTCTCAAAAGAAGACATTTATGCAGCCAACAAACATGAAAAAAAGCTCATAATCACTGGTCATTAGAGAAATGCAAATCAAAACCACAATGAGATACCATCTTGAACCAGTTAGAATGGTGATCATTAAAAAATCAGGAAACAACAGATGCCGGAGAGGATGTGGGGAAATAGGAATGCTTTTACACTGTTGGTGGGAATGGAAATTAGTTCAACCATTGTTGAAGAGAGCTTGGCAATTCCTCAAGGATCTAGAACCAGAAATACCATTTGACCCAGCAATCCCATTACTGGGTAAATACCCAAAGGATTATAAATCATTCTACTATAAAGACACATGCACACGTATGTTTATTGCAGCACTATTCACAATAGCAAAGACTTGGAACCAACCCAAATGCCCATCAATGATAGACTGGATAAAGAAAATGTGGCACATATATACCATGGAATACTATGCAGCCATAAAAAATGAGTTCGTGTCCTTTGCAGGGACATGGATGAAGCTGGAAACCATCATTCTCAGCAAACTAACACAGGAACAGAAAACCAAACACCGCATGTTCTCACTCATAAGTGGAAGCTTAACAATGAGAACACATGGACACAGGGAGGGGAACATTACACACTGAGGCCTGCCAGAGGGTGGGGGCTAGGGGAGGGAGAGCATTAAGAGAAATATCTAATGTAGATGATGGATCAATGGGTGCAGCCAACTACCATGGCACAAGTATACCTATCTAACAAACCTGCATGTTCTGCACATGTATCCCAGAATTTAAAAGTATAATTTTAAAAAAAAGAAAAATAAATTCTGAAATCTTGAGATTACAATACAAATTACATGGATGTGTGCTAGAACAATCCATGTACCTGAGCATTCTATGCCCAGCAATGTGGAGAGACATCAGTTTCTGGAAAAGAAATGGGTTGGTGCGGTGACTCATGCCTATAATCCCAGCACTTTGGGAGGCCAAGGCGGGTGGATCACCTGAGGTCAGGAGTTCAGGACCAGCCTGGCCAACATGATAAAACCCTGTCTCTACCAAAAATACAAAAAAATAAAAAAATTAGCTGGGTGTGGCGGTGGGCCCCTGCAATCCCAACTACGTGGGAGGCTGAGGCAGGAAAATGGCTTGAACTCAGGAGGTGGAGGTTGCAATGAACCAAGATTGCGCCATTGCACTCCAGCCTGGGCAACAAGAGTGAAACTCCATCAAAAACAACAACAATAACAACAACAACAAAAAGAAGCACAGAAATGGTACTTGTGAAGTTTATAACCTGATAGCAAAAATAGGTCATTCCAAAACATTGATTTGTAATTTCAGAAGCTCTAACTGAAAGCTGTTGATTCCTGAGCCTTATTTGTAATCCAGAGGAAAATTTTGAAACCTACCTTGTGGAGCTTTTGAACACAAGTCACTCTCACTAACTTTTTTTTTTTTTCCTGTCACTGAATAACCTACCACCGTAAACTACATGGTATAAAACAGGGGACAGCAAAGAAGGCCCAAAGCCAACATCTGATTGGCTGTCAGATTTTGTAAATGAAGTTTTATTGAAACACAGCCACACCCATTATTTTCTATTGTATATGCTTGCTTTTTCACTGTAATGGCAGAATTAAATAATTGCAACAGGGACTGAATGACCCTCAAAGACAAGTATTTCCTGGCTGCTCCCTTACAGCAAGAGCTTGCAATCTCTTGGTGGAAAACAATAAAATATGTTTGAGCCAACTTAAGTGCCCAGTACTGTGCTGGGGTGAAGACAGACACTAATGTATAAACAGACCTAATGTCTGTCCCTGCAAAGTGTACACTCAAAGACCCAGCTTTGGGGGGGTTTTGTTTTTTGTTTGTTCATTGTTCTTTTCTTAGCACCATCACCAATAAATACATGCAAAACTAAGAACTCAATTATCTGATATGGAGAAAGCATGTTGCTCACTCCAAATGTAATAAAGTCCATTGCCTGGATGCAAATGCTTCTTGTGGGTGTTGACTCATGATTTTCATTCACTAAAATGATCCTGTACCTTCGCCTCAGTTTCTCCACTGTTAAACAGAATCCTTTCTTTCTCTGAACATGTTAGCACTTGGAACTGGCAGATCATGGTAGTACCTGGAGGTGAAGAAAGACTTGCTTCATTTCTGCCTATAGAAAATCATTGTGTCTTCAGGTAAAACTTGATTTTTTTTCCTTATATTTCCAAATAGATTTTATGATTGTATTTAGGATTGGAAGTCATCACATAAAACATTAAAATGATCCTGACCTCTTAGTCTGATACAAAGGCAACTTGTATATTCATGGACTTTGTTTGCATATATAACACTGATTAGCTTACTGTGAATGGTGTCCACGCACCATTACTGGATCATGGCCTCCAGCCTTTCTTGGGAGAAAAAAATTATACTTACTTTTTCCCTATCACTGGTTTCCTTCCTAAACTTATAATTCAAATCTGCAGTTTTAATTCCTTGCAGAGCTGAGACATTAGTGGTGGGTGGAAAGACATCCATCCGTCTTAGGCTGATAATGCCCTTAATATGCCGGGGGCTTTGTGAGCTGTGGCTTATGATCAATTATGCAAGTTCGTTCTTCCACACCTCTAGGCTCAGACGTGAAGTCCATGTCGTAAGTAGTGAGAGCTGGTCCCTGTGGTCCTAAGTTAAAAGGTTTGCTAAAAACACTAAGAACCAGCAGCTACTGGCCCACCAGGCCAAACGCACGGCGTGCAGACCACTCCTCTGGAACATGCCAGTGCAGCTCAAATCCCAGATCAAATCTGGAGGTTTTAGCCTGATGTCTGTAGGTTACATTGGTTCTCAAAGTTCTGTTTCTGAGCCTCTTTGCTTCTTTCAGTGTTGATTTATGCAATGTTAAAAACTCAATTGAAATAGTTGCTAACATAAAAATAAAGAGATTTCAAATCAAATGTAAGATTTCTGGTATCTCTTGAAAAAATCAGAGTACCTGTTAATACAAGGACCTCCTGTCTTAATGATGACAAGGTCACTCTCCTTTTGCCTTTGACATCTGGCCACTGTCCCCTCCTTTACCTGAAGCTCGCAGACATTTTCATATGCCTGATTCTAAAGTTGTACATGTGCAAAACATTCATACTTCCCGATGTGGTTTGGCTGTGTCCCCACTCAAATCTTACCTGGAATTGTAATGATCCCCACATGTCAAGGGTGGGGCCAGGTGGAAATAATTGAATCATGGAGACAGTTTCCCCCAAAACTGTTCTCATGATAGTGAATAAGTCTCATGAAATCTGATGGTTTTATAAACGGGAGTTCCCCTGCACAAGCTCTCTTGCCTGCCACCATGTAAGACATGCCTTTAATGGACTCAAACCTCTTTTTCTTTATAAATTACTCAGCCTCAGATATGTCTCTGTTAGCAGCACGGGAACAGACTAACACACTTACATATCTAATCAGGGCCCATTTACTTTTCAGTAATATTATTTACAATGCCTTCTTTCAAAAACAAACAAATAAGCAAACATCATTTGGGGATGCTCACAGCCACTTGGCAGTTACTCCCCATGTTGGCAGCAAGCATTCTGGGGTCAGCCTTTCTGGTGTAAAACCTGGCCTTGATGCTTGTACACCTGTGTGGAAGCCGGCAAGCCCAGCTGCTTCTCTCTGTATCAGTTTCCTCATCTGTGGGGAAATGGGGATAGTATTAATATATACTTTGTAGAGTTACTGCGAGGGATTCATGGGATAATTTGTATGAAGTGCATAGGGCACAGCTTGGAAGAACAGAACCTCGTGATACAGGTTGGCAGTTACTACCGTTATAACCACTATTACCTTATCACAAATGACCTCCTGCAAGTGACTGCTGTTCTCAATTCTTCTTTCCCATGACTGACTTTCGCCTGCACTCTGCTGGGCACCGAATCACACTCTAAACTGCTTTACAGACTCTAGCTGAAGTGATTTCACCACAAATAAGATCATGTTGTCTAGATACTTCAGCAGCTTTACGGTCTTTCTTTTGCTCTTTTAATGAAGACAGTGCAACCCAGTGAAGTCCATGATGCCCAGTGTGGTCTGGTGCCTGTCCCTCTCCAGCCTCAGCTCCTCCCTGCCCCAGCTCCCTTTGTGTTTCCATCCGCAGGAACCTTCTTTGGGTTGCTGGTATCCACACGGACTCTGTGCTCCAGGCCTTTTGCTCATGCGGCACTCCTTTTGTGGGTGCTCTCCTCTCCCCTCTGCACCTCCTAAACATCTACTTGTTCTTCTCTTGACAGCTCAGTGATGTAAGATATTTCTTCTCAGTCCCTTTGCAAGCTGGGGACCTCCAGCTGGCAATGTCCCACCAGGCCCCACTTAGCCATGCTGGCGTACCCCTGCTCACCTGCGGTATAGCTTGTACCCGCGTTCAGTGGTTCCCAAGCTCTTGTTCCACACCCAAGAAGAATGAGGATATGTGGGACATTGAAGGGAAGAGGGCAGAGAAGAATTTTATTGAGTGACAAAACAGCTTTCAGTGGAGAGGGCATGTTGGGGATGGTCCCTGACCCCAGCAGTTGGGTGATTCTCGCCTCCCCGTGTAGCTGCATCTGGGGTTTTTATGGCCCTAAGTGGTATTGGAAAAGGCAACATTCGATTGATTAAAAGGCATTATTCAGAAAGAATCAATCGGGAAAGGGCAGGAACAGAAGTTCTCACTCTGGGTCATGGGTTTCATTTGGGATCAGCAGTCTGGGCTTTTGGCCTTCATTCTGTTTTTGGCTTGAAGGTGGTTTCAACTGAGATCCATCCCTGTCTGTCTAGGCATTTTGCTGCCTCCTGTCACTAACATTGGTAGACACATTCCTACAGAAGCCTCTTTGACATCCCAAAGGGATGCAGTCTTCCTTCTTCTGCTATTAGGGGACCATGTGCTGCTCCCTAGCAGCTCTTATCACTGATAAAAAGATAAGTTTCATGTTTGCCTCTGAGATCATTTGTTTATTTTTCCTTCATTATGCTGGGGCAGAGGCCAAGTCAAGTTTCACACACTCTTGTGTCCTCAGGACCCAGCACAGAGCTGGGGCCCAGTAAACATGGGACCAAAGGAACAACTGACAGGGGCTGACTTGCATTTAATTAAATCAGTTGAACTCATTTAAATCCTAAAGTGAAGCTCTTTGTAATGCAAATCGCTGCCCCTGATTTATTTGTAATGTTAGTTTCATTTTCACATAGCAAGTTACTAGCAGTGAATTATGTCCCCAATGCTAGTCTTTTGGGAAATAAATGAACTAATTCTAGTTTAGTTGGGATTTCTCACCTTAAAAATAGCTCCACATTTCATGTGCCACTAACAGTTTTAAACGAAGTAATTTGGTTCTGTGTTTGCCCTGAAGAGAGGAATCTTATTCTACGTGACAGTCTTCTTGAAGAATGATCCTGGTGAAGTGATTTTTTTTTCTCTTTCCCTCCTTACCCCATGTACCCCAAAGCCTAGAGATCTATAATTGAAATGACAATGGTCCCCCAAAAGTCTTCATGTCCTAATCCCTGGAAGCTGTGATTATATTACTTTCAGTGGCAAAATGGGATTAAGGTTTTGGATGGAATTAAGGTTAGATGGGGAGATTATCCTAGGATTATCCTGATTAAGGCCAGGTGCTGTGGCTCACATCTGTAATCCAGCACTTTCAGAGGCCAAGGTGGTTGGATCACTTGAGGTCAGGAGTTCAAAACCGGGCTGGCCAGCATGGTAAAACCCCATCTCTACTAAAAATACAAAACAATTAGCTGGACGTGGTGGCAGGCACCTGTAATCCCATCTACTCAGGAGGCTGAGGCAGGAAAATCGCTTGAACCTGGGAGGTGGACGCTGCAGAGCCAAGATCTTGCCACTGCACTCCAGCCTGGGTGACAGAGCAAGACTCCATCTCAAAACAAAAACAAAATGATTATCCTGATTATTCAGGTGGTCCCAATGTAATCACAAGGGTCCTTAAAAGTGGAAAGGGAGGCAGAAGAGGGAGGACAGAGAGATGGCAGCATGAGACAAACTTAGCTAGGAGTTGCTGGTTTTGTAGATGGAAGGGGCCAGGAGCCAAGGAATATAGGCAGCTGCTGGTGTAGCAGTCTTTTTCTCCTTAGCTCAGCTAGGTCCAAGTTCTTGTCTCACGGCCAGGAAAATTTAGGCTCATGGACACCAGAGAGTGAGTGGAGTAGAATTTATTAAGCAAAAGGAAAATTTTCAGTGGAGATGGAATGAGAGGGGTGGTTCCCCCACCCAAAGGCAGGAAGGTCCCCATGTGGCTGCATCTGGGGCCTTTTAAGGACTCAGAATGGAGAGTTCGTGCTGATTGGTTTGTGAGTGTGCAAAAAAGGTTAAGGCAAAGACACCACTCAAAAGTGGGCAGAACAGTGCAGAAAACCAGTTAGAAAAGGGTAGATATATGTAAAATAGGTAAAGGGTGGGGATCAATCAGAGGAAAGTTCACCAGATGAGAAGATGAGTTCTCAATCTGGTCTGAGGATTTAACTTGTGGCTTGGTTTTTAGGCCTTACACTGTCTTCGGCTTGGAGATGGGGTTTCACAAAGGACCTGCCCCTGTCTGCCTAGGCATTTGGCTGCCTCCTGCCTCTCTCACAAGCTGGAAACCCCAAGAAAACGGATCATCCCCTATAATGTCCAGAAAGAAACACAGTCCTGCAGACACCTGAGCTTTAGCCCAATGAGCTCTGTGCAACACTTCTGCCTTTCAGAATTCTAAGTTAATAAAGTTAAGTTTTAAGTCACTAAGTTGGCAGAAATTTCTTACAGCAGCAATAGGAAAATAATCCAGGTACACCACATGTTACTGCATCTCACTTTATTGTGCTTCCCAAATATGCATTTTTTACAAATTGAAGGTTGTGGCAACCCTGACTCAAGCAATTCTACAAGTGTCATTTTTTTTCCAACAGTGTTTGCTCACTTCAAACTCTGTGTCACCTTTTGATACCTCTCACAATATTTCAAACATTTTCATTATTATTATCTCTGTTACGGTGATCTGGGATCGGTGATGGTACTATTGAAATTGTTTTGGGATGCCACAAATGGCACCCACACAAGATGATCAATTTAATTGATAAATGTATGTGTTCTGACTGCCTCACCAAGCCGACATGTCCCTGTCTCTCTTCCTCTCCTCAGGTCTCTCTATTCCCTGAGAAAAAAACAATCCTGAAATTAGGCCGGTTAATAACCCGACAACAGCCTGCCTGCATTCAAGTGAAAGAAGAGTTGGATGTCTCTCACTTTTAATCAGAAGCCAGAAAAGATTAAGCTTAGTGAGGAAGGCATGTTGAAAGCCAAGACAGGCTTAAATCTAGGCCTCTTAGGCCAGACACCCAAGTTGTAAATACAAACAAAAAGTGTTTGAAGGACATTAGAAGTGCTACTCCAGTGAACACACGAATGATAAGAAAGCAAAACAGCCTCCTTGGTGATACGGGGAAAGTTTTAGTGGTCTGGATAGAAGAACAAACCAGCTACAACACTCCCTTAAACTGAAGCCTAGCACAGGGCAAGGCCCTGACTCTCTTTAATTCTATGAAGGCTGAGAGAAAAGAGGAAGTTACAGAAGAAAAGTTGGAAGCTAGCAGAAGTTAGTTCATGAGGTTTAAGGAAAGAAGCCATCTCTAGAACTTAAAGGAGCAAGGTGAAGCAGCAAGTGCTGATGGAGAAGCTGAAGCAAGTTATCCAGAAGATCTAGCTAAGACCATTGATGAAGGCTACATTAAACAACAGATTTTCAATGTAGACAAAACAGCCTGCTATTGTAAGAAGATGTCATCTAGGACCTTCATAGCTAGAGAGAAGTCAATGCTTGGCTTCAAAGTTTCAAAGTACAGGCTGATGCTCTTGTTAGGAGCTAATGCAGCTGGTGACTTTAAGTTGAAGCCAATACTCCATTCTGAAAATCCTAGGGCCCTTAAGAATTATGTTGAATAGACTCTGCCTGTATTCTATAAATTCTATAAATGAAACAACAAAGGCTAGGTGACAGGACATGTGTTTACAGCATGCTTACTGAGTGTTTTAGGCCTGTTGTTGAGACCTACTGCTCAGGAAAAAAGATTCCTTTCATATTACTGTTCATTGACAATGCACCTGGTCACCCAAGAGCTCTGATGGAGATATAAAAGGAAATTAATGTAGTTTTCATGCCTGCTAATACAACATCCATTCCACACCCCATGGATCAAAGAGTAATTTTGGCTTTAAAGTTTTATTATTCAAGAAATACATTTTGTAAGGATATAGGTGGCTTAGATGGTGATTCTTTTGATGGATCTGGGTAAAGTAAATTGAAAGCCTCTGGAAAGCATGCACCTTTCAAGATGTCATTAATAACATCTATGATTCATAGGAGGAGGTCCAAATATCAACACTAAGAAGAATTTGGAAGAAGATGATTCCAACCCTCATGCCTGACTTTGAGGGATTCAATGCTTCAGCAAAGGAAGTGACTGCAGACATGGTAGAGATAGCAAGAGAGCTAGAATTAAGAGTGGAGCCTGAAGATATGACTGAATTGCTTAAATTTCACGATAAAACTGTAACAGATGAGAAAAATTGCTTCTTATGGGTGAACAAAGAAAATGGTTTCTGAGATGGAATCTACTCCTGGGGAAGATGCTATGAACATTGTTGAAGTGACAACAAATAATTTACAGTATTATATAAAGTGAATTGATAAAGTAGCTGCAGGATTTTCCAGGATTGACTCCAATTCTGAAATAAGTCCTACTGTGGGTAAAATGCTATCAAACACCAGTGCATGCTACAGAGAAATTTTTTGTGTAAAGAAGAGTTGGTCTATGTGGCAAACTTCTCTGTGGTCTTATTCCACAAAATTGCCACAGCCACCATCCTGATCAGTCAACCACCATCAACGTCTAGGCAAGCCCCTCCATCAGCAAAAAGACTATGATTGGCTGAAGGCTCAGATGAGCATTAGCATTCTTTTAGCAATAAAGGGATTTTTTAAATTAAGGTGTATTTATTGTATTTTTTAGACATAATGCTATTGCACCCTTCATAGACTAGGATATAGTGTGAAGACAACTTTTAAATGCACTGAGAAACCAAATAAATTTGTGTAACTTGCTTTATTGCAATATTCAGTTGATTGTGGTGATCTGGAACCAAGCCCACAATATCTCCAAGGTTGGTCTGTGCAAGGTCTACACCAACAACCCACACAGCAAAGTCATGAAATCTACTCTGTAGGTCAGATTAAGGTTTCCCTGTCAAGCGATTGTGCCCAGATGAAATTAATTCTTTCTTCCTTTACAAAGGCTTTACAGCACATTGTACACCTAATATAGCAGATTCTCTAAACTGCCTCTCTAACATTCCTCCTCTACTTTTTTGTTGGCTTTACAGAATCCTTATTTTATTCTGAACATTATATGCCTAGCTTAATTTTTTTCCATCACCCCATTCTTCCTTGCACCTGGGGTGGCCATTCTGGCCCATGAGACACTGTCATAAGTTTGACATTCTGGCCCATGAGACACTGTCATAAGTTTATGGAAGGGTGGTAGTTCTGGAAATGGTTTTGCTGTCCTAATAAAGTGCAAGACATGACTGTCATTACTCCTTTTACATTCTTCTTCTTCTTTTTTTTTTTGGATGGGAATGTGATTGCTGGAGCTTCAGCAGCCATTTGCAACTATGAGGAAAATGTCCATAAAATTGAAAAGACATTCACCTAGATTATACTGAGGAGATACGAAAGTAAACCAAAAAATCTCTACATTTATTGATATAAGGAAAACAATTCTCTATGTATGCTATTAAGGTTATCCTATTGCTATTGTGATTGATATCCAATAGCACAGTACAACACTCACCACAGTGTACAGTCATTACAGAGAATAATGGAAATGTCCATCTCTTCTATTTGAGTTTAAGTTCTTGGGGGGCATTCTCCATTCCTCTGCATTGCTCAAAGTCCCTGGCACAGTATCTGCTCTGCTTTCTTGAGTCAATGGTGAGAAATATCCACATTGATTGAGTTATCTACAAGAATACTGAAAATTATCCTAGGAATCTAATTCAACAAGAATTTATAAACCCTTGCTGTGTGCCAATCATTGTTCCTGATTCTGGACTTAACGGGAATAAAGTACTGCTCCTACCCTAAAAAAATTCACAGTGTCCTGGAGAGAAAAAACAACTTCTCAAATACAAGGTGATAAGTGCTGCAATAAGGGTATGTAAAATATAGCAGTAACACACCATTGACAAAGCTGTTTGTCATTAACTGCTTTCAGCTATAGCAAATGCAGTCTCAACAGGCTTATTCAAAAGAAGTTCATTATGTCCATTAGGAAGACTAAAAACCAAGTGGGTCCCCAAGTGTGTTGACTCAGTGGCTAAACCACGACAACAGGGGCTGAGGTCCTCAGTTTCTCTATTGAAGTTTGTGACGGTTTCCTCTATAGGTTGGTAGCCAGAGGGTGGCAGAAGTTCCAGAAGCTCCATAGAGATATGGCAATATGCACAGAACTGTTTCCTTCTTTCTCTGGCTGTCCCTTGGGAGAAAGGAACATTTTCCTAGAACTCCATAGCAGAATTCCCCTCCCACCTTATTAATCAAAGTTGGGAGCTGGGTGAGGAAATGGGATTACCTTGGTACAAATCAAACTCATGCTGGTGCCAGATTGAGGGGTCAGGTCCCCAGAGGCACATGGATGTGGTCAGAAAGAGGGGGGTTGCCTTCAGTTGGGAAGAAAGACAAGGGTAATAGGTTGTGGGAAGGCAACTCACACTTTCCACTATGGACATGAAGTTCTGTGGAGATTCAGCATTTGGTAGTTGGGTAGTTTGTTTAAATTACAAACATTTAATAGAATACTTACAGACCGGGTGTGGTGGCTCACACCTCTAATCCCAGCACTTTGGGAGGCTAAGGTGGGTGGATGACTTGAGGCCAGGAGTTCTAGCCCAGCTTGACCAACATGGTGAAACCCCATCTCTACTAAAAATACAAAAATTAGCTGGGAGTGGTGGTGGTCGCTGTAATCCCAGCTACTTGGGAGGCTGAGGCAGGAGAATTGCTTGAATCCAGGAGGCCGAGTTTGCAGGGAGCTGAGATCATGCTACTGCATTCCAGCCTGGGTAACAGAGCAAGATTCTGTCTCAAAACAAACAAACAAACAAAAATAGCACATTTACATTTAATAGTTAGTTTGTTTAAACTACAAAACATTAGGGAATGAGTTATAGTGAGTCACCTCAGAAGTTACAAAGCTGTCATTTGCTTGTACCTATTTTTTAGTATTTTGGAAATTTCTACGCTGACTTCTCATTTTTCTGTGTCTCTTTTTTATTTTTTTTTCCCTTTTTTGGAGATGGAGTCTCGCTTTTTACCCAAGCTGGAGTGCAGTGGCATGATCTCAGCTCACTGCAACCTCCGCCTTCCAGGTTCAAGTGATTCTCCTGCCTCAGCCTCCCAAGTAGCTGGGATTACAGGTGCGGGCCACCACACCCGACTAATTTTTGTAGTTTTAGTAGAGACTAGGTTTCACCATGGTGGCAAGGCTGGTCTTGAACTCTTGACCTCAAGTGATCTGCCCACCTCGGCCTCCCAAAGTACTGGGATTACAGGCATGAGCCACCGTGCCCAGCCCTCAGTGTGTTTTTTAATATAATAAAGAAACTGAAGAAGTATCAGTTTTTAAGAAGAAAAAGCATTTTCAAACGGAAACTAAAGATTATTTCACCATAATCCTGTCTGCTTCTGGAAGAGTGTGAAGACTATTCTAAAAAATTCAATTAAGCAGTTCAATTACCCAGTGTGTATTGAGAATTTACTATGTACTAGACAAGTTGGCATTTGAAAATTTAAACATAAGGAAAAGAGTCACGCTGACTGTCCTTTCTTCCACATGCACAATTTAGAACATTGATGCCACTTTATCAAACCACAGCTATTTGCTGCATCCCTACTATGTGCAAGGCATGTTCCTAGAAGTGCTGACAATTTGAGAAATGCATTTCAATAGGGATAAATAAAAATGATTTTTTAAATGTATTTGCTTTGATGGATGAGTTGATTATCGATTGAGATCAAGTTATTGGAGATTCAGTTTAAGGAGGAAGCTATAAATATTGAGGATTCTTGAAGCTGAAAGTGCTTGAGCACACAGAATTGAAAGGAAGGATGAGGAGTCATTTAGCTGTTACATAGGGAGAAAATAGAAATTAGACACTATCCCAGCAGTATCAGTTCTCCCAGAAAAAACCACCAAGCTTGCTCCTTCCCCCTGAGGTTTGCGGTCTCCAAAGCATTTCTTCATCCCTAATAATCCAATGTCTAAGGGGCTCCATTTACATAAAACATAATGTGACGATGCCCCTAGAGTCACATAACCAAGTGACCTGCCTCTACCACACACACCAAAATGCTCTAAATTCACCTCCCTGGCACAGAGGTATTGAAGGAACCTGCAATTTGCCACCTGGAATCCCCACAACACCAGACTCACAGCTGGCCCTGACCTGACCTCATTAAAAACACTCCAGTAAACGGATTCCTCCATCAGCCATCTGACCTAGACCTCAGCGTGCTGCCCTGTCCCCTGTGCTTGCCTCTCCATCTTAAAACCTTGCAATGACTGCAGTTTTCTAGGAAGCCAGCAGCTTAAATGCTTCCATAGCTTCTCCATTCTGAACCGAATACCAGGCACCTCTTTTGCACTTAGCAGCTGTGAGGTCCTCAGGCAGATGGGTGGAACCCAGAGGGTGCAAGTAGAAACCAAGACTTGTGAGTGTCTGGTTTTAATATTGGGAAGGACCCTGGATGTCATGCAATAGCCTCTCATTCAGATTCAAAGAGGAGACATGGGGGACCCAACCTCACAGCCTCTGCCTCTGAATTGCAATTCGGAATTCTTTCTACTACTGCTGAATTTCCCTATGCAGGTAGCAGATGGGGGAAGTTCAGGTGTCCCGAGTAAGAGGACATGATATCTTCATTTCAGCCATTGGACAGTTTGTTTTTCAGCAAACATCCTGTGTCTCTGGGACAGAGCACTTGGCTGTGCTCAGAAGAAGGGCCCAGGCCTTCTACACATGGCTTCATGGAGAGATGACACTATTGATCTGGTCATATTCTGCCTTCTCCTCCCTGTTTCTTTTTTCTTTTTCCCTTTTTCTTTTCTTTTTGTTTTTTATTTTTTCGATGGAATCTTGCTCTGTGTCACCCAGGCTAGAGTGTAGTGCTGCAATCTTGGCTCACTGCAGTCTCCACCTCCCAGGTTCCAGCGATTCTCCAGCCTCAGCCTCCCGAGTAACTGGGATTACAGGTGCACACACCACCACGCCCAGCTACTTTTGTATTTTTAGTAGAGACAGGGTTTCACCATGTTGGCCAGGCTGGTCTCCAACTCCTGACCTAAGGTGATCCACCCACCTCTGCCTCCCAAATTGTTGAGATTGCAGGTATGAGCCGCCACACCTGGCCATCCTTTCTGTTTCTTGAATTTCCAAAGAGAAAGATTTTATTCAGGTTTTACCCAGGGACATTTTGAGATATAGAAGATAGGTGATGCCAACGATTAGTTGTGATTTGGATCAGGGACTAATAAGATAAAGTGACATTCTCTCAGATTCAAAAAGTGATTCAGAAAAATACACAATTCCAGGTGCTGGGTCTCCAGGCTCTTCCCCAGGTGCCTGGATTCCAACTTTTGTAGCCTAAATGTTCAACTGACAGAACAGGCTATCTCTGTGAAGGTTTGCCAGGGAAGAAAGTACAAAGCCAGGCAAACATTGTGGTTGCTACCACTTATGTTTTTCCTAAAATAGTATGCAAACTTAATGCGTATGTGAACCAAGCCCTCCCCCTTCAGCTCCCATTCCATTGCTGTTGGGGTCTGGGGTTTTTGACTTGAAAATGAAGTATCTTAGAATTAAACAGGGCCAGTCCAAAAGCTTTTCTTACTAGCAGCCTGAATTAACACCCTGGCCAAAATCATTCTGCTATTTTTCTGATACATGCTTAGATGCCATATTCCAATGTATTCCAATCTCTAGAACCAGACGGTACTAGTCAAATCCCTAACACCAAGGTTTCTTTACTCATATAAATTCACGCAGGCACAGTCAGCATGAGGTTTGCTTTTGAACACCTGGGCTGGTGGGGGCAGGGAAGTGGCTTGTATGACTATTTTCCCGAACTGTCCATTTCAATTAGGTCTCTCTGGATCCTTTAGAGAAATCAGCAATTGTTACAGTAGGTGCAGACTGAGAGACACAGGGCACAGAAAGGTCTGGAGAATGTCTAAGTGGAGCCTAGTCATAGACTCTTTAGGAACTAATAACATCAGCCACATGGTGATTAGAAGGCCTTTCCCCTGACATCCCCTCAATCAAGTAATTCATAACCAGCAAATCTCCAAGCTCACTGCAAACACTACTTACTGCTTAATTTTTTAAAAAAAGAAGTACTGTGATGATAGGGAAGACGGAAAATGCAGTCTTATAATAAATATATTCCTGTAAACACAGGTTTGTAGCTTTAAAAACTTTTGTAAACGATCTCACCAGGTGTGGTGGTGGCTCACACCTGTAATCCCAGCACTTTCGGAGGTCAAGGTGGGGGGATCGCTTGAGCCCAGGAGTTCAAGACCAGCCTGAGAAACATAGTGAGACCCTGTCTCTTCTAAAAATTAAAATAAAATAAAAATAGCCAGGCATAATGGCACATGTCTGTGGTCCCAGCTACTTGGCAAACTGAGGTGAGAGGACAGCTTGAGCCCAGGTGGTCGAGGCTGCAGTGAGTCATGATGGTGCCACTGCACTCCAGCCTGGGCAACAGAGCAAGACCCTATCTCAAAAAAAGTGTATATTTATTTATATATAAAATGTGTGTGTGTGTATATACACACACACACATACACACACACATATATATATACACACAAGGTAAGTATGTATGTGTCTAATGTGTGTATATATGTGTGTGTGTATATATATATACACATGAAATGATACATGTAGCTGACATGGTCCCAGCTACTATATGTGTGTGTGTGTGTATATATATATGCACCATATATAGTGTGTGTGTATATATATGCCATATACATATATACACACACACATACATATACATATATAGGTATATGGCCAGGAGCTGTGACTCACACTTTGGGATCCCAACATTTTGGGAAGCCGAGGCAAGTAGATCCCTTGAGCCCAGGAGTTCAAAGCCAGCCGGGGCAAGATAGCAAAACCCTATCTGTACAAAAACAATACAAAAATTAGCCAAGTATGTACGTACCTGTAGTTCCAGCTACTCTGGGGGCTGAGGCGGGAGGACTGCTTGAGCCTGGGAGGCAGAGGTTTCAGTGAGCTTTGATCATGCCACTGCACCCCAGCCTGGGCCATAGAGTCAGACAATGTCTAATGAAAAAAAAAAAATCTCACAGTGAAACATAGCACATGATTACTCTGTTTCCTAAATTTAAAATGAAGAATTTAAAGAGTAATTTCAAGTGACTCCAAAGTCAGATCATTACTAGCCACAAAGCAGTTGAAACTTCTGTGTCCTCATTCTGACAATAACAGAGATAAGTGAGAAGCGGTTAACATTCATTGATTGCTTTATGTGTACCATGCCAACTACATGTACCATTTCATTGAATTATCACAACAACCCCGTGAAGTAAAAACTATTCACCATTTTACTGATAGAGGAATTGAGGCACAATTACAGCATCAAACCAGGCCAATCTGATTCCTTAGCCTGCAATGTTGAGATCTGTACCTCCTGTGTTTCTAAATATAGGACTGATACAGAAGGGCTCCTGACTGAACCCCACCCTTAAGCCTGGAACCACAGCCCTAAGTGAAAACAGCTGACCCTGTTTTTCCACCCAAATGTTGCCTTTTTGGCCTGCCATGCCCCTATCCTGTGTCCATAAAAAGACTTCAGCTGATACAGAAACACAAGTGACTGAATGTCAGGGATAGAAGTGGCTGAGCATTGAGGATACAAGTGGATAAGCAGTAAGCAGAGAAGCAACTTAGTGTCAGAGACTGTGGATAGACACAGCTAACTTCAGATGGTGCGGCTTTGGAGAGGGCCCCAGCCAGAGATGGCTGGACTTCAGGGAATGATCACCTTCCTGCACCATCCCCTTTCCAACTCCCCATCCTGCTGAGAGCCACTTCCATCATCCAGTAAAATCCTCCACATATGCTACCCATCAATCCATTCATGTGACCTGATTCTTCCTGAATGCTGGACAAGAACCCAGGTGCCAAAAGGGCAGGGGCTGTCACCCTGACCCTCCACTGAGCTGGCGGGCACTTGGCCAACACTGGGTGACAGAGCTGAAAGGGCATTGGTTGTAATACACTTGGACACTGCTGCAGGGCTGGACAGAGCCCACTCCCACCAGAGAGGAGCAACTGGTTGGTTCCAGTATTCATTGGCTCCAGTTTCCACACTTGCTTCCTCACACACTCCCTCTCAAAAGGGGTTTGAGCGTGTGACAGCCGAGTAAACGAGCCACACCCCTGTCGCAAGTCCTGCAAAGGGATCAAGGGAATATCCCATCTCAGGACCAGCCATTTACGGTTGCTGATGAGCTTTTCTTTTGGTTTGAGTTCTTCAGGAAGCAGGCCCTATGTGAAGGATTGCAATGCCTGTGATTTATGAAAGAGTTAATTCCAGGACAACAAGAAGCAAGAGGGAGAAGAAAAGCAACGATGTGATTCAAGGTAAAGTCTCACTCCTGTCTGATCCTACAGGATGTATCAAACCACACCTCAGTTTATACTGCCTAGAAACAAAGGGTCCTGGGCTTCTGTCTCCCCAGACAATTCAGCCACTGGCTATGGGTTGCTCCAGGGGTATGTAAATGCCCAGGTGCTTGTCCTGTCCCAAGGTGAGGCTGCCCTAGTAGCTCAAGGCTGTCCTCAGAGTGCCACTACTCTGAGGCATTCAAAGAGCACAGAATACTGGCAAAGGGGACTCGAGAGGACCTGTTCTGAGCACTTTCTATCCATCCTGCTGGTGATGGAGGGAATCCTCACCCTAAATAGAAGACGGGTGAACACATAGCACTGGACACTGCACAGATGAGGTAGACTGTAGCTTATGAGCCACATATACTCACAGAATGGGAGAGGTCAGTGAACACCAGAGACCCCTCAGGGGAACACAGAGACTGCAATCAAGAACACTGCAGCACCACTCACAATAGCAGAGACATGGAATCAGCCTAGATGCCCATCGATGAAGGACTGAATAAAGAAAATGTGGTATAGATACATCATGGAATACTATGCACCATGAAATACTGTGTATCTATGTGGCTATGAGATCATGGCCTTTGCAGCAACATGGATACATCTGGAGGCCGTTATCCTAAGTGAACTAAGGTAGGAACAGAAAACGAAATGCCACGTTATCATTTATAAGTGGAAGCTAAACATTGCGTACACATGGACACAAAGACAGGAACAGTAGATACTGGGACCTATGGGAGGGTATAGGATAGGGAAAGGGTGAGAAATGAAAAACTACCTATTAGGTATTATGCAGATTACCTAGGTGACAACATTATCTGTACACTAAACCCCTGAGACATGCAATTTATCCATGTAATAAACCTCCACATGTACCCTTTGAAACTAAAATAAAAGAACAAAGTGAACCATCAGGGGCTGTAGGAGGCAGGCTTTGTAGTAACAAAAGAATGTGAGAATGTGGTGCCCCCGGTTCTGACAGGAGGATGTGACTGACTTGATTCAATGATTCTGTGGAATAGCAGGGAAGTAAAATTGGTTAGGTTGAGGACATGGTGGAGTGCAAGCAGCTCAGCCCATAGATGAAGTAGCTGGATAGGGGGCATATCTTTTCAGCTGAGTAGGAGGCATGTCTGATGAGAGTAGGGTGCACCCAGTTAGTCCTGGAGGCCCTCCAAGGCCCAAAGATGTCAAGACAACCATGAAATAATAGGCCTTACACTACAGCATCCCTAATATAAATATAGTCAATTACACAAGGAGTGGAGGAGAGGAGACTGATGCAGGGGGCATTAGGTTGTTCTTGCACTGCTATAAATAAATACCTCAGACAGAGTAATTTATAAAGAAAAGATACTAACTTGACTCATGGTTCTGCAGGCTATACAGGAAACATAGTGCCAACATATGCTTCTGGGGAGGCCTCAGGAAGTTTTTAGTCACGGCAGAAGGTGAAGTGGGAGTAAGCACTTTACATGGCAAAAGCAGGAACAAGAGAAAGAAGATTGGAAAAGGGGGTTGCCACACACTTTTAAATAAACAGATCTCATGAGCACTCACTCACTATGTGAACACAGCACCAAGCCATGAAGGATCCAGTCCCATGATCCAGACGTCTCCCATCAGACCCCACCTCCAGTATTGGGGATTACAATTCAACATGAAATTTGGGCAGGGACAAATATCTAAACTATATCACCCCTGGCCCCTCTCAAATCTCATGTTCTTCTCAAATTGCAAAATACAATTATGCCTTACCAACAGTCCCCCAAAGTCTTAATACATTTCAGCATTAACTTAAAAGTCCAAAGTCCAAAGTCTCATCTGAGACAAGCCAAATCCCTTTCACCTATGAGCCTGTAAAATAAAAAAGGAGTTAGTTATTTCCAAGATATCCTGAGGTTATAGGCATTGGTTAACGTTTCCATTCCAAAAGGGAGAAATTGGCCAAAAGAAAGGGCTACAGGCCCCATGCACATTTAAAACCCAGTAGGGCAGTGACTAAATCTTAAATCTCTGAAATAATCTCCTTTGACTCCATGTCCCACATCTAGGGAACACTGATGCAAGAGGTGGTCTTCCACGGCCTTGGGAACCTCCACCTCTGTGGAGTTTTTCTCTGTGAAAAAGCCATGAAAACCCTGTGCCTTTTTCATAGTGAGGCTACAAGTTGCCAGTGAATCTACATTTCAGGATAGAGAGGATGGTGGCCCCCTTCTCACAGCTCCACTAGGCAGTGGTTCCATTAGGGACTCAGTGTGGAGGCTCCAACCCCACATTTCCTCTCCTCACTGCTTTAGTAGAAGTTCTCTGTGAGGTCTCTGCTCCTGCAGAAGACTTGGGTCTCGCCATCCAGGCTTTTCCATACATCCTCTGAAATCTAGGTGAAGGCTGCCAATCCTCAACTCCTGCACTCTGTGCACCCACAGGACTAGCACCATGCGGAAGCTGCCAAACCTTATGGTTTGCACACTCTGGAGCTGCAGCCCCAGCTGTAGCTGAGCCCCACTGAACTGAGGCTGGAGCTGGAGTGGCAGGGATGTTGGGGAAAACTGTCTTGAGATTACACAGGGTAGCAGAGCCCTGAGCCTGACCCATGAAACCATTCTTCCCTCCCAAGATTTTGGACCTGAGATGGGAGAGGCTGCCACAAAATTCTCTGAAATGCCTTGGAGTCCTTTTCCTGATGGTCTTAACTATTAGCACTTGGGTGTCTTTGAGTTATACACATTTCTCTAGCAAGTGGTTGCTCCATAACCTGCTTGAATTCCTTTCCTGAAAAAGCTTTTTGTTTCTCTGCCATAAGGCTACACTGCACATTTTCCAAACTCTTACACTCTGCTTCTTCTGTAAATATATGTTCCAACTTTAAGTCATTGATTTGCTCTTGCATCTGAGTGTAGGTTGTTAGAAGCAGCCAGGCCACACCTTGAATGCTTTGCTGCTTAAAAATTTATTCCACCAGATACCCTGCATCTTTAGTGCAAAATTCCACAGATTGCTACAGTATGGACACAATACAGCCACGTTCTTTGCTAAAGCATAACATGTGTGACCTCTGTGCCAGTTCCCAATAGGTTCCTTATTTCCATCTGAAACCTGTTCAGCCTGGACTTCATGGTCTATATCACTATCAGCATTTGGTCACAGCAATTTAACCAGTCTTCAAGAAATTCCAAACTTTCTCCCCTCTTCCTGTCTTCTGAGACCTCCAAAATCTTCCAACCTCTGCCCATTACCCAGTTCCAAAGTCACTTCCACATTTTTAGGTATCTTTATAGCAATGCCCCACTTTTCAGTGGCAATTTTCTGTATTAGGCTGTTCTTGCATTGCTGTAAATAAATACCTGAGACTGGGTAATTTATCAAGAAAAGAGGTTTAATTGGCTCATGGTTCTACAGACTGTACAGGAAGCATAGTACCAACATCTACTTCTGGGGAGGCCTCAGCAAGCTTCTACTCGTGGCAGAAGGTAAAGTGGGAGCAGGCACTAAACCTGGTGAAAGCAGGAACACGAGAAGATGCGGGGGGTGGTGCCACACATTTTTAAATGAACAGATCTCTCATGAACTCGGAGTGAGAGCTCACTTATCACCAAGGAGATGGTCCAAGTCATTCATGAGGAATTCGCCCTCCAGAGGGAAACACCTCCCACAAGACCCCACCTCCAACACTGCAGATTATGTCTCACCATGAGATTTGGAGGGTAAATCCAAACTGCATAACAGGGTTTCTCATCCTCCTAATTAGACAGTATCACAGTGGATGGTTTCACCCACCCTGCCATGATTGCCTTTTCATAATATTAATGTACAATCACTGCACTCTCCATACCTAAGTCTCTGACAGAAAAGCAATATTCAATTAGAGTATTTAATAAAATATAGACACTATTTGTAAGATTCCCTTTGAATAGACCTCAGTGATTTTTCTCCCTCAGTTATAATGACTCACTGAGTTCAGGATTCCCCTAGATCATGAAAGTTTAGAAACTACCATCAACACTCCACACTGTTCCTAGATATTAATGAGGGACTCCTTGTATTGAGCAATTTGTCACAAATCTGGTATGAATCTGGGAGTAGAGCCAAACAATATGATGAAAGTGAGACAGTGATCAAAGGAAACTTGGGATGACAGAAGAGCTTTTTCTTATTTCCCTTAATTTACTGAGAAGTCCTGTTAGAATCACTGGGCAGATTTCAATGTGAGATGAAGATTAAAATAAGCAGAAGCATATTACTCACATACCAGTAAGATAAACCGCTGATAATTAAAGTATAAAACTTGGTGCCCTAAATTGATGATCTCTGCGGGTTTCGTGTGCCATTTGTAAATAGTATTATCTTGAAACCTCACCTTGGATTTTGGGCAATTTCTTTTCTTTCATTGAGCAACAACGTGGCTCTTCCAGGCAGCTAACTTGCTACCCAGAGAATGCCTTTGTTTTTGAATTCTAGGAACCAGAATTTGGAATGGAAGCACAAAATTGCAGTGTCTAATAGCCCTTTTCCAAGTCTTCATGATGTCCAGTCACATGAATGAGAGCCCCTTCTTAGTTTTCCACTGAGGCGTTCTCTCCTATCCCTTCTCACAGTTGACCATGTAAGTCCAGAACCAGGTAAAGATAATTTAATTGATGAACTCCCCCTTAGGGAGCCAGGGTGAACACTTAGTGGAAAAAACAAAACAAAACCGTGGACTTTGGGTGATAATGATGTGTTGATGTAGGTTCATTGATTGTATCAAATGTCCCACTCTGGTGAGGGATGTTGAAATCGTGGTGGTTGCATATGTGTGGGTACAAGGGATAGATGAAAATTCTCTGTACTTTCCATTTATTTTTTCCTGTGAACTTAAACGTGCTCTAAAAATATAGTTTATTAATCTAAAAAAAGGTTTGACAATGTCTTATGGACTAATATAGAAAGTGGAGACTAGCCAAAACTTCACAAATGTAGGAGAGGCTGGGTCCAGTGCCTCATGCCTCTAATCCCAACACCTTGGGAGGCCGAGGAGGGAGGATTGCTTAAGTCTAGGAGTTCAAGACCAGCCTGGGCAACATAGACAGACCCTGTCTCTACAAAACAAATTTTAAAAAATTAGCCTGGCATAGTGGCACACACCAGTAGTCCTAGCTACTCAGGGGGCTGAAGTGGGAGGATTGCTTGAGTCCAGGAGGTCAAGGCTGCAGTGAGTTGTGATCATATCACGCACTCAGCCTGGGCTTCAGAGTGAGACCCTATCTAAAAAATAGTCAAAGAATATAGACTAGAAGGAGACTCTCTCAAGAGGTGTGTGGGAGAGGAAGACAAATTACTCCAAAAAATGCTATTCGATATAATCTTCTCATTTTTACTCTTGTTGGAACCGTCATGACTACAAAGATTCTCCACCCTCATAAAAATAATTATTCATTCACTTGCTCATTCACTCATTCACAAATTGTTTTTGAGAAGCTCCTATGTGTCAGCACTCTTGCAGATACTGGAATTGTTGAGGTGAACAAAACAGATACGGTCCCCACCCTCAGGCCGGTGCATTCTAGTGAGAGAAGACAAGAAAACTAATACATAAACAATAGTTTAGATGCTTGTAAGTGCTGTTACAATCATAAAACTTGGAAATAGCTGTGCAAAGACTAAAAGAGGAGAATTCCAAGCAGAGGGAATGAGAAGTGCAAAATTTCTGAAGCTGTTCTTACCTTGACACGATCACGAAAGAGAAAGGCCAGTCAGGAGTGTGCCAAGCACTGAGCTTTGCATGCACTATCTCATTTAATACTTCCAACAATCCTAGGCAACAGGTATTACTATTACCTTCGTCGTGTAGATAGGAACCTGAGGCACAGTGAATGAGTCACAGAAATCTACTAATTTTGAGGGAGACTCTGTCTGAAAATAAATAAATAAAGCCATTCCCACTGAAAGAAGCACTTGAGTCCTTTCTCAAACGTAGTCAGGTTTTTTGTCTAATATCCCAGAGTCATTCGCACTCTTACACATGACAAACGGTATTTTAAAAACCATTTATCTCCCCAAATATCTCAGAACAATACATGATACCGGGAGACATGATGGTGGTCCTTGTCTTACAAATGCCCCTCTCTTGGTGAGTTTCCATGCAGCATGGGCATTTTGGAAGAGGTGAGTTAAACAAAAGTCAACACTTCCCTGACAACTAATAAAAAGATAATTTAGTGACAGAAAGAGGCAGGTGCGTACAGAGAAATCATAATTCAGCAGTGGAGAGCAGTGTGTTGGTAATTTGAAATTTTTTAAAAGCAGATAATAGGGAATGATTGGAGTAAATTCTTTCCTATTTCCGTCTTTTACTCTCTCTCCTAATTCTGTGCAGGGTAAACATTCCCAAGCCCCTTTGTTCACCTAAACTTCATCACTTACGGTACTAAATGGAAAATTTTCAGTCACACACTAGAACACTATCTATCTGACCTGGGTTTTTACTATCTAGATAACATATTTCCCATCTTCTTAATTTATGGTAGAATATGGCATGAAGGCTCAAGAATGAGAGAAAGAGATGGCTTTTTAACAAAACCTATTAGATTGATGCAATGAGATAGATCTAGAATTCTGATGCTGTTTCAGGTTGCCCGAAATTAGCGATCACACTTGTTCTTCTGGCATCCCCGCTTGGCGACGCATCTGCCAAGTTGCTTTTGGGTTTATGAGGCATGTGTTTCCAGAGTGTTTTGAATTAAATATCATAAGAATCCAGCAGGGCTTTTAGGAATTCCACATGGATGGAAAGACAAATATTGGGTTCACAGCTGCCAAGGAAGCCAACACTTGAGGGGCCATAATCCTGAAGAGCAAGGAGGTACTGAGAAGTAAACACTACCCTCCAACTTTGTTCTCAAAACATTGCCAGGTTCTTCAACCGCACAGGAGAGAGTGCTGTGCATCTGAACAGAAAGCTGCTAAAAAGCAGATCAAAGTTCAAAGCACTCTCAAGGTACTAAGAAGGCAAAAAATGTGGAGTAGGAGCTTGCCAATTCTAAATGTGAAAGCATCTAATGATGCAGCCTGAAATATATATGAAGCAAAACTGAGAACCAAAAAGAGATATAGACAATTGCACATACATAGAGAGAAACTTGAGCACCCATTTTTTTGATGAAATAAATAAGGAGTTATTACCAGACAGGTGCTCTGGGATTCAAGACCAGGTTTGTCTGACCCCAGACCTGAGACACAATAACCCTGAGCATTGTTTTGCCAAGTTTACGTCATCTTCAGCTCTGTAACCTGCATCGTTCTCTAACTTGGATTTCCTTTGCTTAATTTTCATTTTGTGTTTCCGAGATCACTCTCAGTGAGTGGTTCGTCATCGCATCCTAAATAACCTGTTTTATAGTTCCTGACACACCACGGGTATTCAGTAACTATTCACTGAGTGAACACCATCAATGTCTTATGAAAACAATTTGTGAGGGTAAAGTCAACATTGTTTTATCGTCTTCAGACATTCAGGTTTGTGGTCTTTGAACCACAATTCTGAGCCCTATTTTAGAGTGAAGTGAAAGATACCACATCTGATTAAAAATTTTAAACTGTAGCCAGTGCATATTTCTTGCTCTTTTCATTATTATCCTGATAAGTTGTCTGTATCCAAATCTGCAACCATTTTTGGCTAACTTATCTAATTACATAAGTTATACACATCCTTCCAGTATAAAAGGTCCTCTTTTATTTGTTCATTTGTCCATGACCCATTGTTAAGAACATCTTACATTATCAACAATGTTGATATAGATGAAAATAAAATCATTAACCCCAGAGCTACATCTTCTGAGTCCTTGTTTTGTACAAGCAAGTCCTTTGTTTGTACATTTATGAGTCATGGATGTATCTTGTTACTTAAGATAAATAAATTAGGCTATTGGCATTCTCTTCATTCAACTGCTTAATCAATAGGTCAATCACTCACTAAAGAACTTGTGTAAGGAGTTAATTAAGCCCAAAATGGTTGTGGATTTGGAAACAATGAGCGGAGTCACACAATCTTCATTTTGGCCAAGGATTCATCCAATGTATCTTATCTGAATATCAATTTTATGCTAATATGTAATTTTACTATTGGTCTACAGCATTTTATAGTAGAGATAAGTTATGGATTACGTGATCATTTTCATTAAAACTCGGAAAACTGAAAGCTGCATTTAAGGGATGACAGTATTCCATTAAAGGTTGATGACTGCTTCCCATTAATAGATTCTGAAACCTTTTAAGAGAAAGTAATTGATATTCAATTTTAAGAAAGGCGAGAAATGTATAAATTCTGAAGCCATTTTCTCAGAAGTGGAAGTGATTTTTAGCAACAAAAACTAATATAAAACAAAGTACATGGGCACAGAGAAAGATTACCCTTTTCCTCAATTTTAGGAGAGGAAGCATATGAGAATATAAGAGAGAACACATATGACCCATTTTCGTTGAACCTCTGCAAAGGTTTCTTCTCACCTACCTTGGTTTCACGTTAAAGGCAATTCTGAGGAAATGAATTGGATGTAGGGATGTATAAATTAGAAATCAGGCCGGGCACGGTGGCTCATACCTGTAATCCCAACACTTTGGGAGGCCAGTACGGGTGGATCACGAGGTAAGAAGTTCAAGACCAGCCTGGCCAAGATGCTGAAACCCCGTCTCTACTAAAAATACAAAAATTAGCCGGGCATGGTGGCACGTGCCTGTAATCCCAGCTACTTGGGAAGCTGAGGCAGGAGAATCGCTTGAACCCAGGTGGCAGAGGTTGCAGTGAGCTGAGATCACGCCACTGCACTCCAGCCTGGGTGACAGAGCAAGACTCCGTCTCAAAAAAAAAAAAAAAAAATTAATGTATGTTCACTTTTCTCTCATAAACACTTCTAGAATTTTTCAGCCAACAATTTTATTTCAGCAAGATATTCAAGTTGCTTGATTACTTTAAAACTTATATCTCATTATGATGTTTTGGGAGTAAACAGAATATATGAAGACTGTGATGACAAGATTTGTTATGAGACAATACCTCACAGTATCTTAAAACCGTCAGGAATTAAGACTGGGAAGGGTGTAGATTTACAACGTGGTTGTACTATATTGTGAATCTGCTTAATGCCACTGAATCGTTTACTTTAATAGAGTTAATTTTACGTTACATGAAAGTTACCTCATTTTAAAAAAACACATGGTAGTTTTTTTTAAAATTGGATCTAACATTATTTTATTTCTTTTTGAAATTTTTATGTTATTTTTTAATTGACACATCGTAATTGTACATATTCATGGGATACATAGTGATGTTCAATACATATAATGTATAATAATCTTATCTGGGTAATTTTGTATCCTTTAATGAATCTCTCCCTATCCCTCGCTTCACCTGGTCTTTCCAGTCTCTGCTATTCTCTGTTCTACTTCTTACCTCTTTGAAATACACTTTTATTTTAGCTACCACATATGAGTGAGAACACGCTGTATTTAACTTTCTGTTTCTGGCTTATTCTGCTTAACATAATGTCCTCTAGTTAGCCAAGTAAGCTCTCCATGCTTCCATTTCTTCATTTATAAATGTTTCTAAATATCTAACTAAAACATTGTTATGATGAGGTTCCATTGTGATTTAATGGACTACAGCATTTGTAAATGATAAAGCATTACAGAAATACTAGCTGCTGTTTGTGTTTCTGCTCATGTTGTTCTTGATAGAATTGTCAGTGTTTCCGCTTTTAGCTGAACTGTAGGAAATGGTCCCCTATGAAGCAAGGAAGGGATTGTACAAGCTATTTTCATCCATTGAGAAACACTTAGAAAAGAGTGTGCAACTATATTGGCAACATTTCCTCTATTTATTTGTGTTGCTTGCGTGCCCATTATAGCTGAATTCACGAAGACGATTGTCCTCTGGGTTAGATAGTTCCTACCTCCCCCTCCAGATTCACTTTTCACCCTTCCCCGCCCTCCTCTGTGCTCTGCAGACTGACTTCTTTGTACAGCATCACCTGGCTTCCCTTTCTCTCGACTTCTGATGAGGTTTAGTCAATGGAGACGCCAGCAGAATTGTGGAGGACAAGAGCACAGAGAGATCAGGGAATTTATTTTGCTTACTCCCTCCTTGCTGGTCATGGTTTGGTGATGTCTGTTGTTCTGGGGAGGCGCACAGTACCACTGGGTAGCCATTCTCTCACGGCCACCACTCTCACGGGGTGTGACAATCTCGCCCACTTCTGCCCTTCCAGCCTGCATGTGAAGACAGCTTCACTGGAGAAGGTCCCGTGTGTTGTGCCCCCTCTCACTGGTTCCCTTCATTTTGTCCACACCTATGTGAGTATTCCCTATATTCACTCATTCCAGTTACTGTCTTTGAATGTGCTACTTGTTTTCTGCCCTTCTGACTGATACACCTTCCCTAACAATATTCATAGGCAACATACGCTTGGTCATATGAACTTGGTGCTATTGTTATAAACCATCGTGTATACATGAGGGACACGAAGCCCAATGAGATTAAGTAACCTGCCCAAGGTCACACAGCTCATAAATGACAAAATTGATATATGACCTGAGGCAGTCTGGCTACACCATAAAGCTTTAACCCTTACGCTTTACTGTTCTCACCTATAAAATTGTTATTGGTGCTGCTTCCAAGTTCTTAAATGAGGGTTGTTCGGGCCAATGACTTTTCCCCTTAGACTATCAGTGGTAGGATTTATTGTACTATTTAGTTTTCATTAGTCACTATTAATTGTGAGAAGTGCTTACCCAAAGTCACGAGCCAATGTCCTCCAATCACCAACTGATACTTTCAATTAGTCTAGTAAAAGAACCCCTCTTGCTACATCGAATCTGCCCTTGTTAACATGCTCTTAGTGTGCAGCACCCAATTATCTCTTTTCCAGACACTGAAATGGGGCAGGAGCAGCAATTATTTAGATACAATCAGAGTGGGTTATACAACCTCATTTTCAAATGAGTAGGAATGATAAAATACTTTGCTATACCACCAAAGACTCTCCCATTTAAAAAATAAAAACAGGAAGATCTCTCTCACATTTGTTATGTTTTAAAAGCGACCTTTAGTCTGCATGAATGCTCAGCAGTCTGGGGTGGGGTTAAAAACAGACAAAAATACTAAAGGAAAACAGGCACCAGTGACCACTCTGGAATTTTCAGGTATACATGTGAGATACATGTGATATTGTACAACAAATAACACTGTTTAAAATTACTTGACTGGGGGCCATTTGTTCACATGCTTAGGTTTAGTAGTGACCGTCACATAATAAGAACGTACTACAGGCAGTAGACTATCCTAACGTTTAGCATGTCATAATTCATTTAATCTTTACCAGAGCCCCATGTGGTAGGTGCAGATTAATAAACCAATTTTACAGATAAGGAAACTGAGCTACAGAGACATTATTTAACTTGAATAAACTCAGGATTATTTGACTGGCTCCAAAGTCCAGGCTCATATTCTTTTCTTACTTCCCATTTGGTTTCAGGGATAGCTCCTGGATCATCATTTCCAGTTGTGCTATGAACTCACTCAAGCCCAAGTAGAGACACTGTCCCAAGTGGCCAGCTGCGCAACATCAGCTTGAAGTGATATGACCAAGAACAAAATTCTCGTTAGCTTCCTTAATATGTGTCAAGACTTTCCCTAGAATTCACATTCCTGGACTTCTGAACAAAGTACTGAGTTCTCAGACTCATCTCCCTCGTGAGGACTGCAAATCCAAGCAACCTTTGAAATATTTTCCTTCTAATATTTAGAACAAAATGAAAGAAAACAAAACCCTGAGACAGGCATTTCAGAATGTGGGCTCCTAAAACCAGCCCTTGAAATACTTCCAGGAATGCCAGCCAGAACAGAAAGATCACTGGCACCAATCTCCAAAGCATACTGAAAAGATCCACAGGTGGCCAGATGGTGCCATGACACAGCCAAGGCTTCCCCGAGGGTCTCAGGATGGAAGAAAATACCAGGGCTCTGTCAGAGACAAGCCTGCACCTGCCAGTGTAAAGAACCTTTCTTAGCCAAGTCATGACAATAGTCATGGGAATATGTTCCTGTCTTCACTGCCTTTCCCCAGACATGCGCCTAATGTCCAAGAGAAGATTTATTGCAAATAATTTCACAGTCATCAGGATAGAGAGGGAGTACTCAGGGTCTGGGATTTGCTTTTCTCATAAGAGGAAATTCTGGTAGGAGGGTCTATAGAATACTGATTTTCCTCTTTTTTTCTTTGGGAAAAAAAGACTTTTTCACATTATTTTAGTTTTATGGACATGATGATGCCAGAAATAACATTTGCCTACTTATTATGTGCTGATCATTGTGTTCCTAATTACATTTGTTTTCTCATTTGATAATATAATAGCCTAAAACAGGCTGATGGTAAAGAGAGAGAGAGACAGACAGAGAGAGAGAAAGAGAGAGAATAGAAGATAGATAGGATGGATGGATGGATAGCTAGATAGATATAGATAGATAGATAGATAGATAGATAGATAGATAGATAGACAGACAGATAGATAGATACACACAGATAGAACTATACATGCACAAAAAAGAAAGAAACGGAAAAATAATCTGTAATTCCATCACCCCAAATGACTACTTGCAATTAATGTTACAATTTTCTTTTTTGCCTATCATGGTCTGCAATCTCATGTACATATGTGTCTTACTGCATGGACATTGGAAATGTTCTCAGAAAACAGCAATGGTCAAACCATTCCCCCTGCCCCCGACTCCTAGAGTTTACTGCAAAGAACTGCCATTCCCCATATGACTTAGATATAATTTACAAATGACCCTCCTTTTTTCCCATGACAAGGGCAGACACAGATCCTCCAAATTCCCATTCATTGTCTGGTAAATGATTAGCCAAATCGTTTGACCCCACCAACCAGTCTGGATAAAAATTCCATGAATTTTACTCGATCAAAATTTAGTCAGGTTTCTCTCCTTCCCCAGGGTCACAAATTTTGGCTCACCTTTAAGCATTAGAACTCAGAATGCTTCTAATAACCCCTCCTGAATCTCAGTTGACCTCAGGAAAAAAGTAATTCCTAATCAATCATCCAATCAATCCACTGACTCATCCCACTCCATGACACCTAATTCTTTCTAGCCTTGTTTACTCCTCCCTCTAAAACAAGGGTCCCCAACTTCTTGACCATCCATGGCCTATTAGGAACCAGGTCGCAAAGCAGGAGGTGACTGTCAGGTGAGTGAGGGAAGCTGCATCTGTATTTATAGCCTCTTTCCATCGCTCACATTGCCACCTGAGCTCCGCCTTCTATCAGATCATCAGCAGCATTAGATTCTCACAGTAGTGCAAACCCTACTGTGAAGTGTACATGCGAGGGATCTGGGTTTTGCGCTCCTTATGAGAATCTAATGCCAGATGATCTGTCACTGTCTCCATCACCCCAAGATGGGACCGTCTAGTTGCAGGAAAGCAAATGCAGGGCTCCCACTGATTCTACATTATGGTGAGTTGTATAATTAGTTTATTCTATATTACAATGTAATAATAGAATCAAAGTGCATAACATATGTGATGCACTTAAATCATCCCCAAAACATTCCCCAACCCTGGTCAGTGGAAAAACTGTCTTCTGCAAAACCAGTCCCTGGTGCCAAAAAGGTTGGGGAACCACTGCTCTAAAAGAAAAGCGCTCTTTCTGCCTAGCCTTTTCTTTCTAGCCTTGTTTTCTTCTCCCTTTAAAAGAAAAGTCCCCTTTCTGCCTGGCCTTTGAGATGCCTGCAAATCTCATATGGGAAGATCCTCCCTATTGCAATATGCATTTCTCCCTCATCCCGCTGGTTCTTATTTAAATCATCGTTTTCAGTAAACTGTCTTTTTACCTAAGTTTAGATCTGTTTTTATTTGATACTATCTATCTAGAAAAAAATAATAGTTGATGAAACTGGGATTGGCCCCTATTGCATATGCTCATTTACAGAGAGGCAGCAGTGTGCCACCTGAAAGTTTTGCAAATTTGGGCAGGTTGCTCATCCTCTCCATACTTCACGTGTCATCACCTGTTCAGTGCGGATGACAGTACCTGCTTCATGTAACTGTTGTGGAGACTAGAATGTTAATATTAAATGCTGAGAACACTGCTTGACACACCATAAAGACCGTGCTAGTCTTTCCTTTTGCTGTTATTATTATAGATTATTTTTTCATTTAATGGTATATTTTGAAAAATTCTTACGTTTTTAAAATTACTTTTCAATGTAGTTTTAATAAGTAATATTCCAATATGTGCTAAGGTCACAATGTGCTTAACTAATCTCCTATTGTATTTTATTCTAATTATTCTCTAAAATATACAATGTTCTTGATAATTTCCAACCTAATATCATTACTCACATCCTTGATTATAGTCCTGAGAAATAATTGTTAATTCAAAGGATATATAAATGTTAACGTTTATTTTGAAAATATATATGATCAAATATACTCCAGAAACACTGGGAAAATATATAGAACAAGTGGTTCAGTGTAAGAGACACAATTATTTGCACATTTTTAGCACATTTTTCCATTTTTTAAATCATTGACAATTTTAGAATTTAACATTATATAGAATTTTTTCTTAAAATACTTTGATGTAGAATAAACATGCAAAAAATGTGTATGAACAAAAATGTGTTGTCCATTAAATTATCACAAAGTGATATTCACAGTTTACCTATGTAACAAAATGGTGGCGAGTATTAGTAGCACCATAAAATCTCCCAAAGGCCACTCCCATTTTTATGGATTTTTATAAACAGCATTTAGTTTGTTTTTCTCTTTAACTCACAGTGAAAATCAGTATCTTTAAATTGAACAGTTTAGTCTGTTCACAGGTTATATGTTTGCCAATATAAACTTATACTGCCATTTTATCATGTGCTTTGTATCTGTCTAGTCTGTTTTGTTTCATTTCTTTTTTATCCTTCTTTTATAGTGCAAAATTTTTATTATTCTGTTTCCCATATTAATTCCATTACCTTTAATATTCCCTTCTATATTCTGTTGCTATATTTTTAATTGTTACCCAAGACATTAAAAAGCATGTTTGATTTATGGAAGTTGAATATGTTTTGATAATTTTCATATCTTCTAGGACCATAAAAGGGTCTTAGAACAGTTTATCTCCATGTACTCACCTCCTGACATAAATGTTGTTTATGTCTTGTATTTTAATTCTACATGTATTTAAATCCCACAAGCCATTTTCATTTTTGTTTTACATGGTCATTATTCATTGAAATGTAGACCCGCATTTTTACCCTTTCGACTCTTTGTTGTTTCTTGCACCTCTAACCTAAAATCTGGGATCATTTTTATTTCTGTCTTCAGTAGACTTTTCATTACTGTGGTTCTGTGATAAATTTTTTATCTGTTATTTGTCTAAAATACGTTTATTTCAAAATTTTTAAGGATATTTTTCACTGGTTACAGAGTTCTTGATTGACATTTTTTTCAGCCATGTAAAGATATCATCTCACTGTTTACTGTCTTCCATTGTTTATGTTGAAAAGTCAGATGTCAGTCTATTTGTTGTTCCTATGAAGGTAATCTGTCTTTTTCTTTGGCTTCTTTTGAAATCTTTTAATTGTTTCTGAATTTTAGTACTTTTACTGTAATGGACTTGGCTGTGGATCCTTTATAAAAATAGTTTTTCTTGAGTTCATAGGAATTCCTTGGTTTTCTTGATGTCTTTAATCAATTTTGGAAGGTCCTCAGCCATTAGCTCCTCAAATATTGCTTCTGACTCATTTTATTGCTTCTGTGCTTTTAAAAATATAAATTTGTAAATGTTAGAACTTCTAACTGTATCCTCTGTAGTTCTTATTTTAACCTCCTTTCTTTTTAATCCTGTTGCCTCTTGGTGTTTACTCTAGACTTTTTTCCCTGATGCATCTTCTTGTCCACTAATTTTCTCTTCAATAATTAATTTGTCCTTAAATTAATCCACTAAGTTTTACATTTTGCCTTTTGTTTGTTTGTTTTTACTTCAAAAACTTTTATAGTATTAGGTGCTTTTTAAATAGTTTCCATTCCTCTGCTGTAATTTTCAGTCTCATCTTTTATTTTACGTAACATAAATGTATAGTTGTCTTGAAGCCTGTGGGTAGCAATTACGGTATGCAGAGGCCTTGTGGATTTAATCTATATGTTTCTATCATGTGTTGGTGTTTGCTGGTTTTCATCTATAGTGTTTTGGTTTGTTCACAAACCTATTAATTTTTATTTGTGGGGGACTACGTTTCTTCAAAATTGTTTGAAATGCTAGGATGAATTTTTTTTTTCTTTCAGAGAGAAATTGTATGTAATGCTGTAAGTCACCCATGGGCACCTGCAAGCTAATATGAACTCTATCGTATTTCTGCAGTTGGGGTGATTTCAAACTGGGATGAGGTCTTTGTGAGGGACTACCTATTTGTGGCTCACATTTACCCCTGAGGTGTTATCCTGGGGAATCCCAAAATACAGTGTCAGTCCATCAATCCCCCATCCAGCCACTCCCTAAATACCATTCCTTTTCTCCCTAGTCACACCAGATGTTCAATGTACCTCTCAGACCTCAGCATTCCAGCTAATTCCTCTGGAATTGGCCTGCAGGGAAGAGGGGCCTCAAAGTCCAGGATTCCTTCCCTGGATCTCTGTACAACCCTGGATACTAACCTGGGAATCCTTTATTAATAAACCATTGGCTGCTATTTGCATTTGTTATTTTTTGTTGTCCTTAATGGGAGAGTTCTCTGAGAATCATCCCAAAATTACCTAAACTGCCATGACTTAAAGTAAAAAGCTTTTTTCATTATTCTTTTATTTAGTTTAATTGATTTTTTTGGTCAATGATAAATGATTTTTCATGGGCTTATTAATGATTTTTATTTCTTCTGGGAGTTGCCTTTTTGCATATGATAATGACTTGGTAGTAATAAATCTACAAGTATTTTAACCCCTTCTTTGTTATCTCTGAGATGTTGAAAATACAGCCAAATTATTTTGGCCAGGTCAGGAAAAGTTGATTATAAAATATGAGTGTAAGTTCATTTTAGAAAAGATATAAACTTCTGAATTATCAGCAATTCCTGTGCTTTAAACATTTAGTTCCTAGTCATGGACAATGTTGTCTATTTTCAAAGTGTAGAACACATAACTCAGTTTTGCCTGTTAGGAAAGTACTAATATGGAGAATGCAAATGAAACCTATGTATAACCAAGCCATTTATTTAACAGTATTTATTACTCTTTCATCACTAAAATATTGAAACAGCTAATAAGCTCTAGTGTTGACTTATTTGGGGTTTTGCCTCATTCTTAAAGGTTGAAATGTTAAAAGTTACTGAAGTATCTGTGGGGTTAAAAGGAGGGTAAACTTTATAAAGAGAACAGGTTTTATACCAATTGTCAAGAGAATCTAAATGTAAATGTCTACTCAGAAAAAAAAAACACACACACACACACAGAAAAAGCTGAGTTTATGGATCAATAGCCTACCTTAATGCAGTTTGTCTAAGTGCCTTCACACATTTCCTCACAATTGATCTTGACCTTTAGATATGACATCCCTTTTTACAGGAAGAAAAATTGGGTCTAGATTTAGTCTGTGTATTGGACTGCAGGCATTGTTTCTTTCATAACTAATGATGACTAGCATTTCCTTCTCATCTCCATCACCTCTAGATGACTACTCATCATTGCTGTTTCTTGAATAAGATGATTGCTCTGATGAAAAAGGCCTTGTTTCCTGGCAAACCTATGAAAAAGATCTGCTGAGATGTACCTAATCAATCACCTAGTGGTTGCTCTCCTCACCATTAAATCCAAAGTTACCTCACCTAGGACTTAACTGAGGAGAGCAACCACTATAAGGCAAACAATAGGTTCATTGCTAGAACTCCCCCAGAGGCATTAGGTTGTGATGTAAATGCATCATGCAGCCTGGGAGCAGTGGAAAGCCTTTTGTAAGATACTTCTAAATGTTCCCTGGCCCCTTGGGTAAGCACACATCAAACTTTCTGACATAAAACTGGTTAGCACTTCTCAGAGATATCTGAGAAGCCAAAGATACAACACTCCCGTCACTGGTTCTATATTACCGTCTGTTTTCCAGAAAAGGTTGATGAAAGGATGTACACCTGTTTACCCTCAACTGCCCTCGGATTTCAGAATCTATGAAAAGAAACAATGAATCAGCCGGGTGTGGTGGCTCATGCCTGTAATCTCAGCACTTCGGGAGGCCGAGGTGGGTGGATCACCTGAGGTCAGGAGTTCGAGGCCAGCCAGTTCAAGGCCAGTCTGGCCAAGATGGTGAAACCCCATCTCTACTGAAAATACAAAAATTAGCCAGGCGTGGTGGTACACAACTGCAATCCCAGCTACATGGGAGGCGGAGGCAGGAGAATCACTTGAACCTGGGAGGCAGAGGTTGCAGTGGGCGAAGATGACGTTACTGCACTCCAGCCTTGGTCACAGAGCGAGACTCCATCTCAAAAGAAAAAAAGAGGGAGAGACAATGGACCAATGCCAATATTTTCCCCCTTTCCTTCGCTCTTATTGTGGAAAAAAATCTAATTGTTTCAGAACATTTGAGGAAATGCTGACAGTCACTTTTTGACAAATAGACCAACAGGCCAGAGGCAACCCAGTAAAACAGACACCCAAATGCTTAGGGGTCTCGCTGGAGTATTTTGTCTTTCTCTAGCTCAGTGTTTCCCAGCCATTGATAATCTACATCTCACCTGCATATGCAGTTTTTGATAGGTGTGTATCACCAGTGTTGGGAAAGCACATTTAAAAACAAAATATCTGGTCAACCCAGAAAAACCTCTCCATAAAGATAGTAGAAGAAAGAAAATGCAGTTTTATCATTTGATTACTGAATACGTGTTAAACCAGAATGTGATACATATCACAGGCAATCTGCTAAGATATTGCAAAGACAGAAAGAAATCTCACCCTTTTATGTAGTCAAAGCAATACAACTCGTTACACATGTTCTCAAGATAAATAATAACTAGTTCTGAAGTAAAGGACCTAACAGCACCATTTGTCACACATAGTTTATTCTAAATTCACCGAGTAATTGAGGTTACTATCTGTGTTACCTAATTGGCTTTATACAGAAAAAAATACATGTTTTCTATCTTTATGACAGGAGATGGTTTTGCAACTTAGAGTAAGGAGATTATGCAAGTTAGGCTCCTACCTTTTCACAGAAGCTGGGAAAGAGGGTAGCCATCTTCCTTGAAAACTATATTCCAAAAGGATGAGTCCCAGGTTCATAAGAAAAGACATTTTTTGTCATAAAGCTGGAAAAGACTTCTTTAACTTTTAAAGAGATTTATATACATTTCAAAGAGACAGAGAAAAACAATTACAATTAGGAAATCTCTAAAGTGCTCCAACAAAAGGAAGGAGGTATCTCTTTCTTTATTTTTCTTATTTTCAACAGGGAGAAGTAAGTCTCTTATTTTAAAATTGTATTTACTCTTTACACCTGTACTGTTTTTATTTAATTTTTTATTCAATTTATTGATTCTTAAACTTAGCTTGATCCTAAACTGCAATTTATGAAAAAATAATTTTGATGTATTGAAAATAATTTTAAAACATTTAAAATAAACGAGTCACCACCAAAGTTTTAGTTTTTATTTTCCCATACAAAATGACTTTACACAACACTAGTGATAGGACCACAACAATCTGGGAAGCACTGTGTAAGCTGATCTCCATGGCTAGAATTTAAGACGCGATAGTCCTAGAATAACTAAGATGATTTTGCCAACGGAAGACTAAATTCCAGATACCAAAAGAGAAAAGCCTTTGTAGGTTCTAAAATATGTGAAATTTCTCTCTTTCAGGAAAAGTAGGAGGGGAAGAAATTTTGGTGGGAAATTTGTTAACATTTTAACACAGAGTATCCATGAAGAAATGGATCATTATTTTTAATTACATGCAGTTATTGGAAGAAGGTTCATATTAACAACCAGTACACTGATAACCAAGAGTGGTTCTTGGAAAGGGGAGGGGTGTTGGTTTAAAAGTAAAATAAAAATTTTATGGAATTATAAGTTCATAGGTATAAGCCAGATGCTCCCTATGTCTTTCAGCTCTCCTTTCTTCAATGTCCGCACATGGTAGCTCAAGTGAAAAGCTTTCGTAGTGGCAAGCTGCGCGCTGCACACACACACCTCCCCACCACACCACCTGCACCTGCTCTGGACCAGCCACAGCTCGCTCCATGCCATGTCCTGTTTCCTGTGGCTCTGCCCATTATGCCTTGATGTTTATCGGACATCACTCCTCCCCACTCAGTCACCCAAAGAGCTACTTACCTAATGCCGACCAAACTGGATTTAGTGACCACTTTGGGGCAAAATATAGAATGAGGGCCCTGGAAATTGAGAGCTTAATACCACTTTCCCAGAGCTTAAGGAAAGACAGCTAGAGCGAGCAAGAGAGAAGCCAGTGGCTCTAGTGCCATCATAAATGGCGGCACATCCAGGTCCACCTCCGTGTTTCTAGGTCCTCCTGGGTTGAAGAGTTTTCTTCTCCATGTCCTCTTGACAGCACCATTCCATTCTCTGGCTTTTCTCCCTACTTATTTAAAAAGATGTCTGTTTTAGTTTGCTAGGGCTGCCATTGAAAAATGACCACAGACTGGGTAAAACAACAGAAATTTATTGTCTCAGAGTTCTGGAGGCTGGAAGTGTAAGCTCAGGTGTTGGCAGGGTTGATTTCTTCTGAGACCCCCATCCTGGTTTGCAGATGGTGTCTTCTCCCTGCGTTTCCGATGGTCTTTCCTCTCTGCATGTCTGTGTCCTCATCTCCTCTTACAAGGATACCAGTCGTACTGGATAAGGGTTCACCCTAACAACCTCATTGTACCTTAATTACCTCTTTAAAGACCCTATCTCCAAATACATTCACACTCTAAAGTACTGGGGAATTAGGGCTTCAATATATAAATTGGCGGAGGAGGTTGCAATTCAGCTCATCACAGTGACTTACTCAATTTAGACTGTGCCCAAAAGTTTGTATCTTTTTCAACCAAGATATACAAAGGTGTTTTTCTGAATAAAAACCCTGCAAACGTATGAGATGAAGGTTGCCTTTCCCCATAGAACTTAGAGGTAAGACAGATATGTTACGTTCAAAATATTAATCCTCCCCGAATTGTAAGCATCCCTTCTACTTTGATTTTAATTTGATTCTAGATGTGGACAAAACACACTTCCTTAAACATTAAGCAGCAAAACAACACAATGCATTTTAAAGGGCTGGGTTTTCACACTGGATAGTGGTGGTATGGAATCCCAGTCCATCATCACTGGAGGGACTTTGAGCACGTTACTTAGCCAGGCTGGGCGGCCTTCTTTTCCCCTGTCAGCTGGGTATGGTTAAGAAGCTTCTCATCTCAACCAGGCTTCCAGTTAAGGTGTAGAAAATAAAAGCTCACTCTCCTCCTCTTCTCCCACTAGTAAGAACAAAACTTTCTGCACATAAAACAGAAAGAAACCCGCAGAAGGCTCTGCAATGTGGAGATTAGAAGGCGCTGCGGCTGGGGACCTCAGAATTCCAGGGAAGAAGGAGGATGCTGTTTACTTTTGCATCCTAAACACCCTGGCCCTCCTGCCTAGGACCACCAAAGAGCCCAAAGACAAAAAGCTCCAAGAAAAGGTTGTTCTCAGCAGACAGCCGACTGCGAGGAGGGAAGCACTTCAGACTGACCTCTTCTAACTGCAGTCACTCCTCTAACAGTTAAGGAACGCCACTTCCTCACAGGAGCAGCTGGGCTACTCAGTCTCCTCCCCTACTCAGTCCTCCACCAAGGGGCCTAGGGCGCTGAGCCCAGTCCACCAGCCTTTCCCAGAATTAGGCAAAGAACGGAAGGCGGTGGTGCCCACCGCCACCTCACCAGACACTGATCCCAAGGGGGCTGAGGGGTGGGACCTTGTCCAGCCACCAAGCTCAGGGCTAAGCCCCCCAGTAAAGCGGGCAGGCTCCACCCTTTCCTAACCAGCACTTCCTGTAGCCCAAGATTGTGGGGCCCAACCCTGGCCCCTGACCCCAGCGGCATCAAGAGAAAGCCAGCAAAGTGATGGGGACCCGCCTGGGCAGAGCCTGACAGCCAGTCCTGCCCAGCCCTGGGCAAAAGTTGCAAAGAGAAGGTCCCCCCAACAAAGCCCCTCCTACAGGAGCTGCAGCCTGGAGCCTGTGAACTGCAGATCTCAGGAGGACAACTAGCGCCTCCCAGCGGAGCAAATGCCCCACAGAGACGGTGCTCATCCCCTCCCGACGCTTGCCCCGGGGAGCCTAGTGAGCAACCCTGGTCAGTTTTCAGAAAAACGTCACAAGGGGCGGGCGTGGGGCCCCTCCCCTTCTCACCGTTGCAGAGGTCTCTCCGTTGGCCACGCCCATCTCTAGTAACGTCACAAAGAAGTGTGCCCCTTCTCCTCCTTAGAGCCCTGTGGGGCAAAGAAGCCCGGACCTACCCGCCCCGAACTAGGCAAAGTCCTGCAAAGAGGTGAAGAGGTGGTGCCTCCCCTCTCACTGGGCTCTGCCCCTAGGAGTCCGGGAAACGGGGGTGTCTTGTCCGCTGATGGTTCCTGCTAATAGGCAAACACCAGGAGAGTGCAGCCCCTCCCCTGCGCATCGCGCTCTTTCTGGGAGGAGCCTGTGGGGCGTGGGGCGAGGGTCCTGCCCACTGGCCCCACCCTGCGCTAGGCGGAAGCCCCCAAAGTGTCAGCGCGGCTTCGTGGGGCCTCCTAACTGTTTTGGGAAGTCCTGTTGCCAGGTACTCTGCCCCGGGGGGTGTGCAAAGAGTTGTCCGGTTACCTTGATGTTCTCACAGCCTCCTCCCCAGGGTACAGGGAGAGACCAGGATTGGAGGACGGTTAAGAACACACTTCCCGGCCGGGCGCGGTGGCTCAAGCCTGTAATCCCAGCACTCTGGGAGGCCGAGACGGGTGGATCACGAGGTCAGGAGATCGAGACCATCCTGGCTAACACGGTGAAACCCCGTCTCTACTAAAAAATACAAAAAACTAGCCGGGCGAGGTGGCAGCGCCTGTAGTCCCAGCTGCTCGGGAGGCTGAGGCAGGAGAATGGCGTGAACCCGGGAGGCGGAGCTTGCAGTGAGCTGAGATCCGGCCACTGCACTCCAGCCCGGGCGACAGCGCGAGACTCCGTCTCAAAAAAAAAAAAAAAAAAAAAAAAAAAAAAAAAAAAAAAGAACACACTTCCCAGAGGATCCCTTGAAGGTGGAGTCAACAGGAAGGGGTGGTGAGGCCTGCACAGACCTGCTCTCTCACCTGGGCCTGGTGACAGATGACCTGGGTGTTGGCTACAGCTGGGCAGGGACTACAATTCTGTGTGTCCCTTTTTCTGGGAGCCACAGGAAACCTATGTCCTAATCCACATCAGACTACCACTTGTCCTTATCCTCAAAACGCAGCAAAATACTACACAAGGTCCAGGGCAAGGCAGGATGGCCACCTCGCTCACTCATCACAGCTGTCCTCTGACCTGAGCAGGGCTGCTCTGTCTCAGACCTGTAGACTCCGCACCCAGGGCACTCAGGAACTCCCCCACTCACCAGGAGCCTCTCGTGGTGTCTCCCAGGGATTGTCAATAGTTCCATTTTCCTTGAAGAAATTGTTTTCAGATATGCACTTCTCTAAAAACGTATTGCATTGTTTTTTCTATTTTAAATTTAACCACATTTTATTTTTAATCACATCTGCATTTTGTAAATTTGGAAATTGGGGGTGATTTTCCATGTTCAGTAATGACAGCAAGCTTCCTTTTAAAATATGTTTTTCTTTTCTTCTTCTTCTTTTTTTTGAGACGGAGTCTTGCTCTGTCGCCCAGGTTGGAGTGCAGTGGCCGATCTCGGCTCACTGCAACCTCCATCTCCCGGGTTCAAGTGATTCTCCTGCCTCGGCCTCTTAAGTAGCAGGAATACAGACACACTTCACCACGCCTGGCTAATTTTTGTATTTTTAGTGGAGACGGGGTGTCACCATGTTGTCCAGGATGGTCTCCATCTCCTGACCTCATGATCCACCCGCCTCAGCCTCCCAAAGTGCTGGGATTACAGGCATGAGCCACCGCACTGGACTTAAAATACGTTTTTTGAGGAAACAAACAAAAAAGCAAGTCAGTGTGATGAGGTAGTACATAAATGACAAAAAAAATCATGAAGGTGTTTCTCAATTGAGCAAATTAGAAAAAAATTGTATCTCACCTTTCCCCCCACCTTACACATGGGCAACTGGCAAATGTTTTTTGAACAATTGCACATGTAAGCACCCTGCCAGGTCGTCTGTCTTTACATCCCCAAACACGTTACAAGGTGGATGTGATAATCCCTGTTGTTTGTGAGGACATGGGAGCTCAGGGAAGCCAGCCCAAGGCTACAGAGCCAGCAATGCACAGTCAGATATCAGTGAGGGAGAAGGAAAAGAAAAATCATTCGGGAAAAAGTCAGACTGTGGAAGCAGTCTGCCTGAATAATCACAGCAACAGGCAGAAATAAAACCTGGGAAAAAACTCAGGCTGCACCCGGACAGATAAGCAAACGAGGTCCAGCACATAATCTCTTTGTTCTTTGTGTAATTAGTGAGCTCCCGGGAAAAAGGTTCCTCCCCTTCTCAGGCATATACACGATGGGAACTTGCACAGGGAGGAGGCGGCTTACCTAAAACAAACCCACAGTTATACAAACAAGAGAAGCTGTGCTTTGTGCTTGCCTAGAGACGTACCCACAGCCGCATAAGAGAAGGGGATTTGCACAGGCAACTTTAGTGATAAGAAAAGTTACCCAAACAATTACAGGGAGGAGAGCAGTTTCTTGCAAAAAGCTTTTGAGGCCGGGTGCAGTGGCTCATGCCTGTAATTCCAGCACTTCGGGAGGCCGAGGCAGACAGATCACCTGAGGTCAGGAGTTCGAGACCAGCCTGACCAATATGGTGAAACCCCGTCTCTACTAAAAATATAAAAATTAGCTGGGTGTGGTGGCATGTGCCTGTAATCCCAGCTACCTGGGAGACTGAGGCAAGAAAATCACTTGAACTCGGGAGACGAAAGTTGCAGTGAGCTGAGATTGTGCCATTGCACTCCAGTCTAGGTGACAGAGTGAGACTCCATCTCAAAAAAAAAAAAAAAAAAAAAGCTTTTGAATTCATCTGCAACCTGGCAATCCACTTGCACTCCCCTTTCCACTGCAGAGAGCTTTCTTCTTTCACGTATTACACTTTTGCTCCAACCCCAAGTTTGTGTCCGAGTTCCTTAATTTTCTTGGATGTGGGACACAGAACCCAGGATACTAGTTCAGACAACGAGAAACTGCTAGGTTAAGGTGCATTGGCGAGACTGCCACATCAGGACCTGGGTGTTCCTGAAGGTTGAAAGGAGAGAGAAGCCAGTTCCCTGGTTTAATCTCTGTGGTCAGCCACCACCCACTTAAGTTTCAAGTCACATAGGATCAAACCCACAGAGACAAAGTTCAGGAATGGAAACCTGAGCTCAACCACAGCAGTGTGGTGATAGGAATGACAGAGTGGGGAGATGCCACAATATCCAGTTATATGTAGAAAAAGGCAATTGTGTCAGCAGATGTTACAGAAAGTGCTGGAATGAACAGGCTGCCACACACTGTCTCTGCAGGAACAAGATTCACAAGGATACAAACAAATGCATTTATAGGAACTCACTAGGCAACAGCAATACCATTGCATTGATAGGTGTGCAGACATGTTTGTGCAGGGAATAGAGAGATAATACAGGTAGCCAAGGAGAGAGAGAGAGAGCAGAAAATCCCAGTGTTTCTTTCAGCAGAACCTCTCAGGAACTCATAATTAATGCATTAATTCTTGCACCCCTATTTCTGGGCTTTTGTGTGTTTCCTCACACTTCCTTTGATCTCATTTTCCAAAGGATAAGTGATGTCTAATGGAGATAAAGCACTGACATTTACAGAGGGTTAGAGACTAATGATATTAATGACATTCTTGTGGTTTGTCCAACATTATTTTTGTGCAGATTTCAATTCATGCTGCACTCATCCTGGGGGCAAAAGTTAAAGGTTTTCTAAAAGGCTACTTAGTAAATGTCTTAGTTAATGGAAAAGAAAATAAGTCAATCCTTTTTTTTCTAACCTTGAAGTTGCAAAGATTGACAATGAACTCTGTAATGGTGCATTTTCCTCTTGTGTGGTTTTTGAAAGCTGAGTTATCCTTCCTGTAATGATTCTGCACCTGCAACCTATATGTACTTGTCTCATTTTGTTTCATAATAAGAAATCATAAACAAACCCGAAATAGCTTGGAAATAAATGTAAGCAATTCATGGCTAGAAATAAATAGCATCTCTCACATTTCTTCCCTAGAATAAATATCATTGTTTACCCAAGGATGCCAACTATTTGCATGGTGGTGTTTAATTAGTCAAATTCATTTGTTTAATACATGTATATTGGGCTAGTGTCTGGAGACACAGTGGGCCACAAGGGAAGGGTCTTTTCCATTTCAACCCAATGTCAACCTTAGAGACAAATATTAGGTCAGATATTTATTTTCTGCAAAGTGGCAGTGCAGAGCCAAATCTATGTTTCCCTAGAACAGTGTGTACTTTTAAAAAATCGAATTCATCATCAACATTTAAATATCAGAATATTGCGTGTAAAAATAGTGTTTCCTTCTTCCTTTTGAAGCACAGATTAATTCACATTGGACCTATATTACTGCATGAAAACAGCTGACTGCAAGTGCTCTGGTTTAGATGTTGCCCCACCAACCCCCGCCAACTTCATGTTGAAATTTGATCCCCAGAGTTGGAGATGGAGCCTGTTGGTGTTTAGGCCCTGGGAGCATGATATGGTTTGACTGTGTCCCCACCCAAATCTCATCTTGAATTGTAGCTCCCATAATTCCCACATGTTGTGGGAGGGGCCTGGTGGGAGATAACCATGGAGGTGGTTTCTCCCATACTGTTCTTGTGTAGTGAATAAATCTCACACCATCTGATGGTTTTACAAAGGGGAACCCCTTTCACTTGGCTCTCATTCTGTCTTGTCTGCCACCACATAAGATGTGACTTTTGCCTTCCGCCATGATAGTGAGGCCTCCCTAGCCACGTGGAACTGTGAGTCCATTAAACACCTTTTTCTTTATAAATTACCCAGTCTTGGGTATGTCTTCATCAGCAGTGTGAGAACGGACTAATACAGGACATATCCCTCACGAATAGATGAATGTCCTCCCTGGGTGGGAGTGAGTGAGTTCTCACTCTCTTACTTTGCAGGAGAGTCTGCCTTCCTCAGTTTCTCTCTTTTGTCATGTGGTCTCTGCACACACCAGCCTCCCTTCAACTTCACCCATGAATAGAAGCAGCCTGAGGCCCTTTCCAGATGCAAATGCCCAAGCTTTAACTTTCCAGTCATCAGAATTGTAGGCCAAATAAACCTTTTTATCCTTTATAAACTACCCAGCCTCAGGCATTCCTTTATAGCAACACTAAACTAAGAGCAAGTGAGCACCAGCCTTTCTTTTTAGTTGGACTGCACGCCTTTCAGTTCACTACCATCCCTAACTGACTGCTTCTTTCACTTCATTCACTTTTCCAACTAATATTATATTTAGATTGCAATTTCTGAAAAAAAATTAATTGCATAAATTTATTTAATTATATCAGCAATCCGCATTGCAAAGGAAAAATTAAAGAACATGCTACATGGGGTGGAGAGATCTTTCCTAGTTTCAGGTCCCAGCCCCTGAGACTTCTCCAAAGTCAGGCTGCAGGATTCAGCACCTACAGGGTCAGCCAGGTAAAGCTTCTGACCCACACTGAGCTTTATAGATTGAAGTCATTTGGAGCTCCATTAAATAGCTATTCATCTTTGCCTGATAATGTGCATATTATTCTGGCTAAATACATCTGTTACCAGGAGCTGGTCTGCTTCAAAAATTCTTGGACAGAGTAAGGACCAAGACAAGATCTTCTAGTTATTAGGAAGATTTTTTAAGCTGTTGAAAAATGGTTTTGTGGCTAAGAATCATATAAATCCCGATATTTTAACTTGAAGCAAGATGCTGAGCTATTACAGTATTCAATTATCTAAATGCTACAATGCTACAAGGCAAATGTTCCCAGGTCTGACATATTAATCTACTTGACATTTAACAAATTACACTGTGTTTTTATAGAGTGACAGCCATTTGAGAAGGCCAGAACACATGTCACCCAGCCTGTCCCCTGCCTGCCCTGACCACCTCCATTAACACACCTATTATTGATATAAAGGGGACACATTTAAATATTTCCAGAAGAAAAAGCACCTGCAGCTTTTAAGAAAGATATCTCAAGGTCAGGGACTGTGCACATAAGGCTAAATCTGCCATGCCTTTCATCTTGAACAGATGAATTTTGGTACAATAACAGAATTACTTCATCTTCAGTAAAATTCCAGCCCATAGTCACTTCTCAGCTAAGTAAGCCTTCTCTGTTAACTTTCCCTTAGGAAAACAAAGGAGCAAGGACATTAGGACCTATGATCCGTCTTCACCAAACCACATGTGACAATCTTATATGACACATGCAAAAGGCTCTATCTCATAATTACAACCTGTTAAACACCTTCTCCATGTAAGGCACAGCAAGAGGTATTTTGATTGTATTATCTCGTTGTCATCATAATAAAAAATAACAACAGCTAACTTTATTAAGGGCTTAGGATGTTCAGGCATGTACAACCTGTGGATCATTGTGTTTAACATTTGCAACAACCCTGCAAGGTGGCTGCTCTTAACTATTCTATGTATTAACTTTTACTACTCATTTACTAATGAAGAAACTGAGGCTACGAGAAGTTAATCTGCCCCAAACCCAAACGTTTATAAACTAGAACTAGGGAACAAACATGTGTAGGAGCAAGGGTCAGCATTAACTGCCATGTCTGTGAGCCACAGTGGACATCAACCCAGCCCAGCCTTCAGAAGAAGGCAGCCTTAGCCACCATTAGATAAGAAATATCTGCGATTGAGGTTGCAGTGAGCTGCGATCATGCCACTGCACTCCAGCTTGGGTGACAGAGCAAGACTCCATCTCAAAAATAAAAGAAAAAATAAGAAAAAGAAAAGAAACATCTGCAATCACATAGGAAGTATCTGAAGAATCTGGGTGGCTGAGCCCAGATAGCCCACAGAACCAAGGGAGACAATAAATGATCATTTTAAGCCATTACATTTTGAGCAGTTGAATAAACTAGACACTACTAATATACCAGTTTTACCCATAAGGAAACTGAGGCTCTGGAGAGTTAACTTGTCTAACATCAAAGACTTGTCAGTGGAAGACCCAGGAAATGGCTTCAGGTTCCTCTGACTCAATGGCCTTTATTCATGCAGGTGCAACCTACGGGCCACTCTTCTTTGCCAAATATATTTGAACATTCTATGCCAGATACATGGGATGTGTCTCCAAGACCATCAGCCACTAAGCATGCATTATGTGTAGGCATATGATAACATACACATATGAGTTTTGATATGTGGACATTTTAATCCAGTCTTATATAATTTCTAACTAGGAATTTATCACGCCTGTGTTCATGTAAAAAAAAAAAAAACTGTAAAATCAGCTTATTAATGATAATGCTCCATGAAGACAGCACAAACACTATCTTCCACAAATCTCCAACTCGCTGCACTGATTAAAATTAATTTTAAAAACATCCATGCATCACAGAAGTTTTCGTCTGCAGAGCAGGGGATTATTTTTCTTCGTCGGGTAAAAATCATGCCTCTCTCCAGTTATCAGAAGGAACAGACGGTGCACAGCACAGTAAAAATGAGCACAAATCACAGCCTGATTGCCAGCTCCAAATCCAAGAACTGTCACTGCCTCTGTGACTTTGAACACGTTTCTTTCGTTTCTGAGTAATGACTTTATTGAGATATAATTCATGTGTCATAAAGCTCTCCCCCTTGAAATACACAATTCAATGGTTTTTGTTATATGCACAGAGTTATAAAATCATCACCACTAATTGCAGATCATTTTCCTAACTCTCGAAAGAAACCCCGTACCCAGTAGCAGTCACTCTCCATGTCTGCTGTCCCCCAAGCCCCTGCAAGCACTAACCTCCTTTCTGTCTGTATGGATGTGGTTATTCTGAAGTTTACATATAAGTGGAATCGTACAATATCATTCTGGCTTTTTTCATTAGTGTGATGTTTTCAAATCATTCATATTCTAGCATATATCAGAATCTTATTCCTTTATATGGCTAAATAATATCGCATTGTGTGGATGATTACCCAGGCCATGTGGGTTGTCTGCACTTTTTGGCTATTGTGAATAGTGCTGCTATAAACATTTGTGTACAAGTTTTGTGTGAACACGCTTTTGATTCTACCACGTATAGTGCCGGGTTATCACTCGGTTAGGCACGTTTCTTACTCTGAGAACCTCCATTTCCCCATCTGTACCGGGCACAATAGCAGTGCCTCCTTCATGAGGTTGTTGTGAAGATTAAATGCATTAAATCTATAGAAAGCATTTTAGGACCTTTTTCTATGATGGTAAACATTGTAGCATTTTCTCCCCAGCAGGTCTAGCGTGGCCTAAGCTGTGCCTCCACTTCAGATACTTTCATGCCTTTTCCCATCAACACATACAAGCCACACTGACTACTGGCTCCTTGAACATTCCAGTGGTCTCTAGGTTCTGGGCTCTTTTGTTATTCCCTTGTCCTTTTTACTGCTCTATTCTTCGCTGGATTTTCTCATCCTTTAAGTCTCAGACTGAAGACACTCACTGCCTTCTGGACGAGCCCATCTCTGAGCACCCCGAGAATAATAGGCTTGTCTTGTCTTTCTCGTTCTCTGTCTGATTATTTTCACTATGGCCCTATAAGGGCTCTCATATTCATTTCACCTGTTCTTCTGTTTATTATCGACCAGTCCACTGCACCAGAAGCATCAGAAGTTAGAATATATGCCTTTCTCACTATAGTCATTCTAGCCAAGGTGAGGACACATATTTCATGCTCAAAAAATATTTGTGGAATGAGTAAATTAGTGAATTAAAAATTTTAGTGGCCGGGCACAGTGGCTCACGCCTGTAATCCCAGCACTTTGGGAGGCCGGGGCAGGCAGATCATGAAGTCAGAAGTTTGAGACTAGCCTGCCCAACATGGCAAAACCCCGTCTCTACTAAAAATACAAAAAAAAAAAAAAAAAAATTAGCTGGGTGTAATGGCGGGCACCTGTAATCCCAGCTACTCAGGAGGCTGAGACAGGAGAATCCCTTGAACCTGGGAGGCGGAGGTTGCAGTGAGCCAAGATCGTGCCACTGCACTCCAGCCGGGCCGACAAGAGCAAGACTCCGTCTCAAAAAATAAACAAAAAAAAAAAAGAAAAGAAAAAAAATCTAGTGACTACATAGTATTTTGTTAGACATAAGGTCTTACCAATTTTAACAATTATTTTACATTTATTATTGCTTTTTGGTGATTCTAATTTTATCTATTATAGATATAACAAAGTACTTTGAATGGACCTGTGCTGAGAGTTACAGAGATCTACGCACAGACTTGGGTAGTACACACACACTCGCTTTAGTGATTCACAGAGAGGTGGAAGAAAGGGAAAAAGCCTAAGCTCATGGAGCATGGCAGGTGCAAGCTATAGGCTCACTGCGTCCAGGACAAGCTGGTCCTGGGACCCACAAACTCATGGGACCTCAGAGAAGTTTCTGGTATACTGTAAGGCCTATTAGAAATCCTGAGAAAGAAGTGAGTCACCCTAGAATATTGGCTATTATTATTATATTAATGTTAAGCCCCATGGATCTATACTAACGCGAAATTAACATTACCCAATTAGTGGCTTTTCTCTTTTTTAGTATAAATATTGCCTATATATGGAATAAGCTTTAGAAAAGTGAATTTTTTTTTTTTTCCGAGATGGAGTCTTTCTCTGTCACCCAGGCTGGAGTGCAGAGGTGCAATCTTGGCTCCCTGCAACCTCCACCTCCCGGGTTCAAGTGATTCCCTTGCCTCAACCTCCCGAGATACACACTGGCCACCGCACCCGGCTAATTTTTGTATTTTTAGTAGAGATGGGGTTTCACCATGTTGGCCAGGCTGGTCTCGAACTCCCGACCTTGTGATCCACTCGCCTGGGCCTCCCAAAGTGCTGGGATTACAGGTGTGAGCCACCGTGTTTTGACTAGAATTCAGAGTAAGAAATGAATCTTGTGTTATACAAGTACACACAAATAATTCAAGTAACAGTTCAAAAATCTAAATTTGTCTTAGTACCTGTAATAAGGCAGTAAGGTATTCTAATTCTCTGAGTTATTCTATTCCATCCTATCCCATTCTTTTTTTTGGGGCGGGGTAAGGTTCTGCTTTGTCACCCATGCTGGAGTACGGTAACACAATCATAGCTTACTGCAGCCTCAATCTGCTGGGCTCAAGTGATGCTTCTGCCTTAGCCTCCCAAGTAGCTGGGACTGCAGGGACACACCACCATGCCTGGCTAATGTTTCAAATTTGTTTTTGTAGAGACAGGGTCTCACTATGTTGCCCAGGCTGATCTCTAACTCCTGGGCTCAAGAAATCCTCCTGCCTTGGCCTCCTAAAGTGCTGGGATTACAAGTGTCAGCCACCATGCCCGCTACATTTTTTGCCTTTTAATGTTAGTCTAGCCATTTAAACACATCATGACTTGTGGCACTGCCTCCTCGAAGACAGATCCCAGCCTAGAAGCTATACGACCCTTTGTATAAGTATGCCTGAAAGCAGATCTTCCTAGCTGAGGGGGCCCAGGAAGAGCCTCCTGGGTACGTGTTTGACACATCCACTACCCAAAAACAAACTATTCTCCTGGTCCCTTTCCAACCTTGTGGATTACACAGTCAAGTCTCCCTTAGAAACACACCACCTGGGGCTGCATGCGGTGGCTCACGTCTGTAATCCCAGCACTTTGGGAGGCGGAGGCTGGCAGATCACCTGAAGTCAGGAATTCGAGACCAGCCTGGCCAATATGGGGAAACCCTGTCTCTACTAAAAATACAAAATTAGCTGGGTGTGGTGGCAGGAGCCTGTAATCCCAGCTACTAGGGAGGCTGAGGCAGGAAAATCGCTTGAACCCAGGAGGAGGAGGTTGCAGTGAGTGGAGATCATGCCACTGAACTCCAGCCTGGACAAGAGAGAAAGAAAGAAGAAAGAAGAAAGAGAGAAAGAGAGAGAGACAGAAGGGAAGAAGGGAAGAGGGAGGGAGGGAGAGAGAGAGGGAGGGAGGGAAGAAGGAAGGAAGGAAGGAAAGAAGGAAGGAAGGGAGGAAGGAAGGAAAGAAGGAAGAAAGGAAGGAAGGAAGGAAGGAAGGAAGGAAGGAAGGAAGGAAGGAAGGAAGGAAGGAAGGAAGGAAGGAAGGAAGGAAGGAACGAAGGAAGAAAGGAAGCAAGCAAGCACGCACCTGGGAAGCTGAGCTTCTAGAGCCTTTAGATTGTGCCCACCTCATTAACAATACTACAGACAGCAAAAGCAAGCTCCAAAATTAGAAATACCACAAAGAAACAAAAAGATTTGTACACAACATTTATTACGATGTATAACATTAGGAGAAAGAACAAACAGTATTAGCAAAAGATCTGAACCGATTTTAATGTGCTCAGAAAAACTCATTCGCTGATGAGCTGATGTTCCCCTCGTCCTTCGCCACTCACCAGTACGATCGCCCCTCCAAAAAGAGAATGGAGGAAAGGCACGAAAGCCCTACTATAAGTGCAACAAGCCTGAGTTCCTATGAAGCCTGCAGTTGAGAGAACAAAGCCTCCTGGTCATCTCTCCCTCTCTCTCCAGGTGGAGCAAGGCACTGGCTCAGAGGAAACTCCAGCGGCCTCTCTGGGGGCAGTTACACTGAGAAGTCCCCTTCTGCTGGAGATTCCCAGCCTGAATCTGCTATTGCAGTGGTTTGGTGGGAAGCAGGAGCCACCATGTAAACATATCCTTAAAAACTAGGAGAGGCGAATAAAAGACAGGCAGGAAAGACACAGATAGAGACAGCGTGAGTGACAAAAACTCTGAACACTTTTTTGTTTTTTAACTTCTACGAACTTTTCCATATACTCTGTCCCAGGTGGCTGGGCAAATACTTGAGCCTTGAAATGAAATCTTGGAGTATTCAGTAACTCACACCAGCTAAATCAATCATGAATTGTGTAATAAACTTTAGCCTCTGGCATTTCAGAATTTCAAGACTTTTATTGCGGCAGCTGTTCTTATAGTTTATCTTCTAAGTTATTTGTGTTTTCTTTATAATCTGTGAACACTTTTTATAAAAGGAGTAATACATGAACCCCTGGGTCAGGGAATAGAGCTAGAATTGCATGTTTTTTGTTATATGTCAATGATAATTTACTTTGTTTCCTATTTTTATTTTCAAAATTATTTTTAAAAGGTAGTATTTCAGATAGATGATATGGTATTTAATTACTGTTTAACAAACATCATTGCTGTGTGAGATCTCCCAAGAAACTTGTAATCATGCAAACATTGTTTTTGTGAACTTTTTTTTAAAAATAAAATTTACCTTCATACTTGTTTAGCAATTATCAATATGTGGGCAAAAGGCTCACACAGAAGATCTATTAAAGAAGAACTGAGTATATTGAACAAAATTATGCAATAGAATCAGTCTTTCAACAATATGACTACTCCAAACCTGAATATGACTAAATTTATTGTTTTGCTAATCTTGCTCCATATATTTCAATTTTTTAAAATGAGTTTCTCTAAGGATTTCTGTGAGTGAAAAGAGTTTTATATGTTTCTTTAACATTTTCATTTCTTTTATAATGTTCGAATGCTCTGACCATTTTTCTTTGAGTTGTCTATATTGTTATTTCTGAAATACAATAGTTCTTTAGATATCTGAATGTTAATCATATTTGGTAAGTATATTATAGATATAATTCCTAATTAATCACCATTATTTTAACTTTATTGATTCATTTTAATTTTTAATATTCAAATTTATGAAAATATTTAGTAATAACTTTTATACATCATTAATTACTAAGTAGGAATATTCTTCCTCATATCTAATATATAGTCTTATATAATTCTTAAAAATATTTTTGCAGTCACCTTGTGCTTAGCTCTGCATTTCATCAGGAGTTTTTCTAAGGTATAGGGTAGGAACCTAAATTTTTTTTTTCCTGAAATAGCAAAGCGTCATTTATTGAACTGTCATCGGTCTATTCACACCTCATTTCCCACTGATTTGAATATTGTCTTAATTGTGTGCTAAACTTATGAGTATGTGAATCTGCTGAATTCTGTGATATTCACCAGTCTATCAAGATCCATATCGGCATAATACTGTTTTAATTGCTATAAATTTATGGAAATATACATTATGATATGTAGCAAATCAATCATCCCTCACTATTATTTTTGTATTCTTAAAGTAGTGCTTTATTGCAAGAATAAATATATCTCCAAATTTCAGTGCCTGAACCAAACAGAAGTTTGTTTCTCATCCATGTAACCAAGGCAAATGCTTCTGATTGTCAGGTGACTTCCTCCAGGCAGCAAATCTGCAGCCCAGGCTACCTGCATCTTGTGGCTCCAATCACTTTGGATCTCATTGTCGCCTGCAAATTGCCATCCATAGAGAAGGAGAGAAGATGGAGAAGGCAAAGCCTTTCTGAAAGATGTTGCTAAAAACTGGCATGCGTCACATCAATTCACATTCCATTGGTGAGAACGTAGAATATGTAAGGCAAAGAGAAACCCAGGAAACTACCACGTGCTGTTCTTGGATCTCTCCATCCCTAGCTGGTCTGCCTTCTTCTCGCCACATTTCTGAGCTTTTTCTTCTTTGCTTAATTTACAACGTCCAGGGTGTTTTAGTGAGAGCAATCTTCTCTATCACACACCACACAGCAGTTGCTCCATATCCTTTTAATATATTCCTTTTTTTGTGGTTAGAATTGAAATAATTAATGGTCACTACTACCGAAACCCCTAAATAATAAGTACCTTGACGGAAGGGAAAAATGCAAATGAGAGACTTGTAGCAAAAGTTAAAAACAAAACCAAGAAAGAAACAAAGAAAAAATAGGAAAGAAGAAAAGAGAGAAAAAGAAAGAAAGAACAGAGAAAGAGAAAGAACAAAAGAAGAAAGAAAAAGGAAAGAGAAGAAAGAGAAAGGAAGAAAAGAAAGAGGAAAGACAGAAAAGAAAGAAAGAGAAAGAAAGAAAAGAAAGAAAGAGAAGAAAGAGAAAAGAAAGAGAGAAAGAAAGGAGGGAAGGAAGGAAGGAAGGAAGGAAGGAGCTGTGTATGGTGGTACAAAGAGGAAATCCCATCTTGGGATGAGAATTTGAGTCTTAATTCGCTCACTTATAGAACTCAAATCATGAGCCCTCAGTGGTTAAACTTTGAGAAACGTAATATCTAATTATCAAGGTATTAGCATTCCAGGTCTCTCTTGTAGCTTTAACAACTACAAAGTACAGACACAGACATGGCCCAGTATTGTCATGTGACAGCAGGTGGTGCATGAGTGTGAACTGGTAACTTTGGAAGAGGAGCCAAGTAGAACCCTACATGAAAAGTTGCAGCATCTCCTGTAATCGTGCACAAGGCAAAATGTGGCAGCTTCATTCTCTACCACCATTCTTTATCCCATTTCAACAATTTCTAAAGCTGATGGGCCTGTGAGGAAAATATATGATCTGGACAGATGGGATGAGGATATCTGGGAGGAGCCCTGACTCTCTGAGATTACCCCTGTACCTCATTCGGTGTCCCCAGCCACATCAGTAAGATGTTTCTTCTCATTTTCAAGCCCATTTAACTAGGACATGGTTGCGATATCAGGGACAGTTTTCTAAAGCAGATTAAAGGTCCTCTCTGCCTGTTACTTCCAATCTGTGCTCTGAGGACCCAGGATTAATTGGAGAGCTGGGCAGGTGGCAGATCTCATAGAATAAGTGACATCACAGCAAGCCCAAGAATTCACAGAGCAAAGCCCAAAATAATTTTTTTTTGCACTGCTTATCAGTAGATTCCAAGTGAAATGAAATTAACTTAGTTGATTAGGTTTTCAAGGGTTTTGGTGACAGAACCCACCCCCTCCTCCATATTTACTGATGAAGAGCCCATAATTTTTTAGCCTCTGAGGATTTAGCCTCTGACAGGGAGCAGGTATAGGAATCAACAGGAAGGAGGCGTGTGTGTGATGTCTCTAATGGTGTATTTTGAAGAAATCAGGATTGGAGTTCCCCAACTGCTCTTCCTCTCCTTAAAATTTCCAAGTGCAATGGCCCTCTCAGTACTGGAGAAGTAAAGGAAATTTCCCTTGCGGGGTGAAACCAGATGAGTGAACTCAACACTTCTAGGAAATATGAACAAGCAGGGTCCCACAATCTCAATGATCCTAGTATTTCTCTTTCTAGCCTAATAAAGAATAATGTGTACCCCAGGGAAGACTCTAGATGCTTATAAATAAGCCAAATCGAAGGTGAGATCCTCTTCCTTCATGAGACCAAATGAACAGCTCAAGATTCCACAGCCAGCCACATATTCCCAACCACCTGCTGTAAGCCAGAATAGCAGCAGAATATGTAATTTAGGTAAAGAGAGAGAGAGAGAAAAAAAAAGAGACAGAGATAGTGAGAATTAGAACTACATAAATCACCAAAATATTTAATATAATTTTTTATTGGACAGGTCATTTAACCCTTTTCCCGTTTAGAAAAAAAGAAAAGTACAGCTCACTGGCAGCACTCATTTAATTGTACATAAACACACTCTTTGAGGCTGAAGCCAATCTGACTGATTTTCAATGTGAAAATAGAATTTAAAAAAACTGTTATTGAAGCTATTTCTAAACAGAACTAACACCAGAATCGTCTGAATAATCAGAATCGTCTATTTCAGAAAACTCGGATTCATCAAATAATATTCAGCCAACAACTGTTCCACAGTGATGTTAACATCACGCGTAGAAATGCTGCATTTTCTGGGATTTGACATTTTCAGCGATCAAGAATTACTATATTTTGTAAATGGAAATACCACCACTAAAAACAGAATGCTATAAATAAATGATGTCTTTTTTCCCCAAAGTTGATATACCAGAGCAATGCAAAAATAATAAAAGCGAGATATTTTGTGGCCATTATCTCGGGGTAAACGCTGCAGCCGCAAGCACCACTGGCAAGCATTCTTGAGGCACATGGGAAATGGGGTAAGTTACACAATCAATACTGCTTCCGTCGTCGTAGTTTAATGACTTTTCCACATTTCCTGTATCCTGACAGGTAGAACGATTAGCCTGGGCCTCCCTTTTTCATTCTACAAAAAATGAGGTACATCAAACGTCCTCTATAAAACTGTGGAAAAGTTTGTTTTTATTGAGTTGTGATTATCTTCGTCTTCATGGCCTGATTACGAAAATAAATGCTTTTCCGACTCTCCAAGGATGGTCCGCCCTAGTCAAGTTCTCTGGAGTGTCTCCTGGGTTTTTGCTCAGTGAATGGGAGGAACATCGGCAGCACGTCTGGTCTGCACCAATAACTGAATCTAATTTCCGTATTGTTTTTAATACTTTAAGTTCTAGGGTACTTCCGCACAATGTGCAGGTTTGTTACATATGTACACATGTGCCATGTTGGTGTGCTGCACCCATTAACTTGTCATTTACATTAGGTATATTTCCTAATGCTATCCTCCTCCCTTCCCCTACCCCACGACTGGCCCCAGTTTGTGATGTTCCCCACTCTGTGTCCAAATGTTCTCATTATTCAATTCCCACCTATGAGTGAGAACATGAGGTGTTCGGTTTTCTGTCGTTGTGATAGTTTGCTCAGAATGATGATTTCCAGCTTCATCCATGTCCCTACAAAGGACATGAGTTCATCTTTTTTTTATGGCTGCATAGTATTCCATGGTGCAGATGTGCCACATTTTCTTAATCCAGTCTATCATTGATGGACTTTTGGGTTGGTTCCAAGTCTTTGCTGTTGTGAATAGTGCTGCAATAAACATACATTATTGAATGTTCACAAAGACCTTGTACAGTGAGTGTTAGTACCTCTGGTTAATGATTCATCTCAAGGCTCAGAAAAGTCAAGTGTCTTGTCCAGTGACACTTAGCCAGAAGTGAATCCAAGGTTTAAGCTCAAGTCTGTCTGACTCCGAGTTTCACAGCCTTTTGCTACATATGGCAAATAATATATCCCTGAGCACTAAAGACAGACTCCAAGGATCTTGTCTCCGCAATCATCATCCTGGTCATAATTTATGAAAAGCAACCCAAAGTATGTGATGTAACAAAAGGTACTACCTATGAGTTAACCCTTCCAAAAACTGAACTGAATTCTGAACTCTAAAATTGGAATTAAAAGAACTTTTCTCTGCACTAATTATTTGGAACATCACTTAAAGAAAAGAACCAAAAACTGGTGCGCCCAGAGAGAAAGCAACAGAAAGCATTATGCATGAAGTAATCCTTCCAAAACATAAACCAAATCCAGTCAAATCTCTAGTTTTGACTCCTACCTTACAGGAAATATGTGATGGGGAAAAAAAACCACGAAATGACACCACCATGATTCAGTCAGCCAAATCCAGAATGTGAAAATTTCTATCAGACAAATGGTTTACTTTCTTCCACAAACAAATGGCACAAAGAAACAGGTAAGATTGGGATGCTGTTATAGCTTTAAAAATATTTAACAATGTATAAACTAAATACACTGTGTACATCCTCTTTGAACATTATTCAAACATATCAAGGAGCCAATGAGCATTTTTGAAACAATCAGGGAATTTGAACACTGAGTCATCAGAAGATATTAAGGAATCATTGTTAATTTTATTAGAAATAATGAAGCGACGGTTATGTTTATTTTTTAAAAAGTATTATGCTCTTTCTAGATACATCATATAGTATTAACTAATGAAATCCTTCGATATCTGGAATATTTAAACAATATTTCAGGTGGCATAAGTGCAAAGAAACAGGTAAGCAAAATGCTGATTATTGCTGAAACACATGTTGGGTACCTGGGGCCTCATTTACTATCGCTTCATTTTCTATGTTGGTATTTGTTGGACATTCTCATAAAAAGAAAAGTTATGTCTTATTTTCTCATAAGTTAGTAATGAAAAAGCCCTAACTAACTAATATTATAGAGACAAGAATAGGTATAATAGAGCTTAAGGTTTACATTTAAAAAACTATCTGTAGACTTCAATAGATCTTAGGTGGCATCCACGCAATAACACTTGTGGAACATGCAGGGCAGATGTGCACCTCCATCTTCACACAGCGACATTTTTTATGCTTCCGTTTGCCCTAAGAGTGGAGTGAGAGGATGATTATTTTATATCATAGGCTCCTTCCCTGCTATACTTTTAAAAAATTTTTACTTTAACTTCTGGGATACATGTGCTGAACGTACAGGTTTGTTTACATAGGTATACATCTGCCATGGTGGTTTGCTGCACCCGTCAACCCATCATCTAGGTTTTAAGCCCTGCATGCATTAGGTATGTGCCCTAATGCTCTCCCTCCCCTTGCCCCCCACCCCCTGACAGGCACCGGTGTGTGATGTTCCCCTCCCTGTGTCCATGTGTTCTCATTTTTCAACTCCCACTTTTGAGTGAGAACATGTGGTATTTGGTTTTTGGTTCCTGTGTTAGTTTGCTGAGAATGATGGTTTCAAGCTTCATCCATGTTCCTGCAAAGGACATGAACTCATTCCTTTTTATGGCTGCATAGTATTCCATGGTGTATATGTGCCATATTTTCTTTATCCAGTCTATTATTGATGAGCATTTAGGTTGGCTCCAAGTCTTTGCTATTGTAAATAGTGCTGCAATAAACATATGTGTGTGTGTGTCTTTATGGCAGAATGATTTATAATCCTTTGGGTATATACCCAGTAAGGGGACTGCTGGGTCAAATGGTATTTCTGGTTCTAGATCCTTGAGGAATTGCCACACTGTCTTCCACAATGGTTGAACTAATTTATACTCCCACCAACAGTGTAAAAGCATTCCTATTTCTCCACATCCTCACCAGCATCTGTTGTTTCCAGATTTTGTAATGATCACCATTCTAACTGGCATGAGATGGTATCTCATTGTGGTTTTGATTTGCGTTTCTCTAGTGAGCAGTGATTATGAGCTTTTCTTCATATGTTTCTTGGCCTCATAAATGTCTTCTTCTGACTTTTATGTGGAAACAAATTTAACTGCACAGAGAGGTGACAATTAATTAATAACTTTAAAATAATTCCCTAGGTTTCTAAGGATCTGTATGTTTCCATCTGACTTTTATTTAAGCTCTTGACTGATGTTGCGTTTAGAGCAGGATCATGAACATGAGTAGAGTTAATCTAGGACAGATTTCCCTCATTTGATTTTTTCACTGTTTCCATCACAGAACTTATTTCATGCTCACCATGTTTGCAGGCATTGAGCTTGGTACTGGAGCCAGAAAGCTGGATCAGAAAGGTTTGTGCAAATATTTCAGGTTTTTTGTGTATGCGGGGGTCATATTTATAGATAAATAACACTAAAGAGTGACAGGTTCTTAGGAAAATGCGTACACGGTGAAGTAAAGGGTGAAAAGGAGGGATATGTTCTATGAGGAGGAAGAGTGATAAGAAAGTGTAAGGGGATGTGTCTGTGTCTAGGCATATGTGTGTTCACGTGTATGCATACTCGTGTGTACTGCATGTGTATATGTGTGGGCATGCACCTGTGTGCATGTCCATGTGTGTGTGTGTATGTGTCTGTGTTGAAGACTACATTGGGCTTATGGAAGCAGGGAGCCACTGATAGGTTTAATTAGGGACTGACGTGATCTGATACTTTAGGTGGATTTCTGTGGGGGCTGTGTAGAGGGACCGTGGGGAGGAGACCTAGAAGGAAGAAAAGGATGCATGCATAACAGAAGCAACATCTGTCTATGGGATGGTGGAAAGAATCAGAAAAGACTTAATAGAACAGGTGACACTTTAACTGAATCTTGAAATAGACAAGCGTTGGAGGAGGGAGTTGGACCAGATACTTCATGCAAAGAGAAGAAAAGTGCACAAACAAAATATGAGAAACAAGGCAGACAGGCATTTTTTTAAATTTTCACACCCACTGATAGACCAGTGATGCACTCACATCCTCTGCATTCATGATCAACAAAAGGGCTTTCCTAGAACCTGAACCTCAACCCAAGTGTTGCCTCAAGTAGTTTATGCATGAACTCAAGCACTAAATTAGATTGATTTTTTTTAAAAACTCACACAAACAGATGTATTATTTAAAAATCTTTAAAGCAGGTTTAAACAGTTTTCAGGATTAAAAGCAGCCACTCTTAGAGGGAATAAAAACACATTTGACATAAATATGAGGAGCCTCAATTGAAACTCCTCTACCCAGATGTTGTTAATGCCACATCCATTCATTCACCAGCCCTTATATCGATGCTTGCTGGGTTCACTTCCCACAATCAGCACCTGCGTGTCTTTACCAGAGAGCTTGTCACTCAAATGTGCTCAGTCTTGCCTGTGTGGCTGGGAGTGTTGGGAATTTAATGTCAAGGGAAATCTTCCATCAATGAATGATGAAAGTTAGTTTTCACAACTTCCAGTCCCCTTGGCCCTCACCGAAGGGCTTCAGGAGGTGAGGCTTAGGCTTCTTGCTGTCCTCCAAGTTTCCACAGTAGTTTTAAGCACCATTGCCTGTGGTGCTTAAAACTTTTTTTTTTTTTTTTTGAGATGGAGTTTCCCTCTGTCACCCAGGCTGAAGTACAGTCACGTGATCCTGGCCATCACAACCTCTGTCTCTCAGGTTCAAGTGATTCTCCTGCCTCAGTCTCTCGAGTAGCTGGGATATAGGCACCCATCACCATGCTCGACTAATTTTTTAAAAATTTATTTTTAGTAGAGATGGGGTTTCACCATGTTGCCCAGGCTGGTCTCGAACTCCTGACCTCAGGTGATCTGCCTACACTTTTTATTGTTTGCCTACACTTTCTAGACTTGCTTCATCAGTCTACTCCCTTTCTGGTTGATATGGTTTGGTTGTGTCCCCACTCAAATCTTATCTAGAATTGTAATCCCCATGTTTCAAGGGAGGGACCTGCTGGAAGGTGATTGGATTCAGGGGTGGTTTCCCCCATGCTGTTCTCATGATAGTGAGTTCTCATGAGATCTGATGGTTTTATAAGGCAATTTTCCCTACTGTTTCTCATTTTTATCTCTCCTTCTGCCATGTGAAGAAGGTCCTTGCTTCCCCTTCACCTTCCACCATGATTGTAAGTTTCCTGAGGCCTCCCCTCAGCCATGCACAACTGCGAGTCAATTAAACCTCTTTCCTTTATCAATTACCTAGTCTCGGGTCATATATTTATAGCAGTATGAGAATGGACTAATACATTGGTCTATCGTTCATCCAGATTAACTACCTGCAATGCAGTCCTTGTCTCAGGCTCTGCTTTGAGGGACCCCAACTATGACAGCCACATTAGAATGCATCACATACTGCAGTGAAATTCTAGAGTGGGTGTTGTCAGGTGGTGATGATTGTTAGATATGTTAGTCTGTTTTCGTGCTGCTGATAAAGACATACCTGAGACTGGATAATTTGTAAAAGAAAAGGAGGTTTAATGGACTCACAGTTCCACATGGCTAGGGAGGCCTCACAATCATGGCAGAAGATGAAAGCCACGGCTTACATGGAGGCAGCAAGAGAGGAAATGAGAACCAAATGAAAAGGTTTCTGCTTATAAAACTATCAGTTCTTGTGAGACTTATTCATTATAATGAGAACAATATGGGGGAAACTGCTCCCACGATTCAATTATCTCCCACCAGATCCCTCCTACAACACGTGAGAATTGTGGGAGCTACAATTCAAGATGAGATTTGGGTGATTTGGGTGGAGACAAAGCCAAACCATATCATTAGATAGGACACCGGAGAAAGGCAAGAAAGAAAAGACATCTGAAGAATGAAGGGAGCCAAAGAAATGCCAACATTTTGCTTTTTGAAGAAAAGTTAAAGTCAAAATGGATTTATCAATTTCCTTGGGTTCGTGAATGTAAAGAACTTTATTAAGATAAGTCGAAACTTCTCTTTTTATGCTTAACCCAACTCAATTTGGCTTATGTGGGGGAAACAAGCAATCAAAACCCAAAGGAACACACCAGTTCAGAAATATAGTTAGCTAAGCTTCTTACTGAACAAATGAAATCAGAAAGCATGCATGCAGATAGACCACAAGTGACTACAGTGTGGTAGTTTATTTCAGCTCTATTTATCTGGAATTAATGCTACACCATCTGACACATGCAGCAGTTACGCATCATGTGTCAGTAGTTACATCTTCCAGTGCCTCCCACAGTTGCCCCTGATGGTATATCTACTCAAAATTATGTAAGTGCACTCACATTCTTTAACACTTCCTCATTAAAGCCGGATGGAATTGGGCTTCTTATACTTGCTATTCATTCATTTATTATTATTAGAGTGTCTACCATGTGGTAGACATTTTTGTAAATGCTGGGGATATCTTGATAACAAAGACAAAATCTTTCCCCACATAGATCTTAAATTTTAGTGTGAAGAGAAAGACAATGACTATTTTGAAGTTACGAAGGGGATTTGCTGATTTGAATGCCTACTTAGGAGATTCAGAAGTGGTTGGATTTAGGTGCTTAGATTAAATCATCAGGAATTTCCACCTTCTACCCTAAACAGTGAGCATCCGAAACTGACAAAACAATATTTCCTATTTTATTTTACTTCATTTTATTTTAGAGACAGGGTCTTGCCTGTTGCTCAGACTGGAGTGCAGTGGCACAATCATAGCTCACTGCAGCCTCAATTTCCTGGGCTCAAGGGATCCTCCCAAAGTGCTGGGATTACAGGTATGAGCTACCATGCCCGACCAAGATTCTCGATTTTTAATTTACAGTGTATATCAAGACACTGGGCCAGGGGAATTTGAAGTCACCCATCCAGCAGTCTTAGCATCTTTGCTCACACGCTGAATGACTTGATGTAAATGACTGATTGAGATTTGGGTACATTAACCCTTCTTTTCCACTCTTGATTTGCTGTACCTTCTCCACAACTGTTTATTTTTACTTCTGACTAGCCACCAATTGGCAATGATGTCTAATACTTTTCATTACTTTACATCTTCTCAACCATTTCTTTCTTTGCAATCCACTCCATTACATGTTGTGGAAATACCATGGGATATAAAAAGATTGCGTTACAACAATCATCAATTCCTCCATACACTCAGCTGTTCACCATGTACCAGGCACTGTGCTAAAGTATTTTATATCCATTGTTTTATCTCATTTTTATGTCAATCTTATGAGGCAGGCACTATTATTATCCCTCTGACAAATAAGGAGACTGGAGCTTAGAGCTTAATAAATTATCAATGGTCAGAAAACAAGCAAAAAGCAGAGCTAAAATTAGAAACTGCAGCCATGTGACCTCAAAGCAAGTGCTTTTAACCACAATCTGATGGTCTCCTAACATGTTTTATCTGCATTTTCCTTTTTCTCTCACTGTCCTTTCTTTGTTGTAAAAGCCCACATAGAAAAGTCTGTTTTAACTGAAAGATACATTTAAAATGAAACTGGTGATCAATGATTATCATCATGACAGCAACACAGTCACGAAAAAGTGAAAGTTAGCACCCATATGGATGAGCAACTTAACAGAGTGGCCAGGAGCTCTGGCTTCAGAGTCTAACAGAGCTGGGCTTGAATCCAAGTGCTGTCACTCACTGGTTGTGTGATGGCGGGCTTGCCACTTAATGTCTCCAAGCCTCAGTTTCCCCATGGGTAAGAAGGGGATAATGATTTTGATGCCTACCTCAGATGATTGTGTGAGAGACTTAAGTAAGATTCTGAATGTGAAGGGCTTAGCACAGCATGCCGTACATTGTAAATGATCAATAAGTTGTAGCTACTCTAATGATTATTATATCAAGATCAAGAAGTTCAAGGGGTTAAACAAACAAACACTTTTTAAAAACAATTCCTCAAGGGTATGAAGCCTTGAAATAGGCTGGGCATTAGAACAAATTGCAGCAAAGCCAACGGCAACTGGGCCTTGAGACAAAGGAAGAAAAGAAAGTGCTCAGAGGACTTGGAAAAGAAACAAAGAAGGAAGACAGGATGAGAACGAGGAGGATAAGGAAAGACTGTGAAGCTCTTGACCCAGACAGAGGCAAGTGGATGGAGGGCTCAGCCACACCGTGAGCCATGTTCTTCCCACAAATGATGATGATTTGATGGCACCAGAACAGCAGCAGGACTCTTCTTCCTGACATGAATCCAAACACGGCGTATGTCTTACACTCCCAACTAGTGGTCACGCCTGGCCCTAAACTTGTGACCTTGGATATGTTAATTAACTCAAGCCTCTGTGTTCACATTTGTCCAATGGTGATCACAACAGACCTCACCTTCCATGCTCTTGAGGATCGTAAGATAATCAAATGTCAAGCATGTTACAGTTTCCGGCTCAAGTAAATGCTCAATAAGATTAGTTATCACAGCTAATTCTGCTATTAATACTACAAAAAACACATTCAGTGCTATGGATATTTACAAACTAGGGCACTAATTAAATCAAAGTCACACATAAAGAAGAAAGATTATATAGGCATTAAGTTATGCTTATGAAGAATTTGGAATAATGTGGCAAATATTTATGTTTAATATTGGGTGAAAAACAGAAGACAAAGCAATGTATAAAATAGGATCACAAGAAAATATGTATATATATAGAAAAATGAGAAAAACCAATACATTCATAAGTTTAAATTTTGTTTGGATATTTTAATTTTCTGTACTTTTGAAATGTTCTATAATTAGCATTATTCTTATAATGATTTAAAATTTGGTATATTGAAAAAAATAAAGACTGCAATTTCTCATTGCTAACCACTATGAACATTGTGCAGAACACAGGCCACTTTGAAACATTGTTTTTACTCCATAAATGGAAAATTGGGATGAATTGATTAATCAAAATCATACAGGCTCTCCCTATCAAACCTTCAGGCCAAAGGTGAAGTCATTCCAGTGCAATTTCAAGGTTACTCAGGCCACTTTCAAGAGCTAGGGACAAAATATCTGCAATAATGAACTTTGATTAAACAAAAAGTACTCCACCATTGTATAAATAATAAAGTTTTAGGAAGAAAACTTTGCATGGAAATTAAATTTGAGGTAAGCATTTTTAAATGGAAAAAGATAAACAAAGGAGTAAGAGGGATACATTAACTTAAATATAAAAAATTATCCCTGATTCTCTTTGGCACAGACTCACTTGTCCTGGCTGACATCTCTTCTCCAATCAACATGATGAATGTAGAGAGACAAAGAACAGAGGGCCATCAAGTCAGGGATAAGAATGTGTTTCTTGGCTGGGTGCAGTGGCTCACAACTGTAATTCCAGCACTTTGGGAGGCCAAGGCAGACGGATCACGAGGTCAAGAGATCGAGACCATTCTGGCCAACATGGTAAAATGCCGTCTCTACTAAAAATACAAAAAATAGCTGGGCATGGTGGTACACACATATAGTCCCAGCTACTCAGGAGGCTGAGGCAGGAGAATTGCTTGAACCCAGGAGGCAAAGGCTGGAGTGAGCTGAGATCACGCCACTGCACTCCAGCCTGGTGACAGATTGAGACTCCGTCTCAGAAAAAAAAAAAAGAATGTGTTTCTCTTGCTGTGTAATGGAGCAAGATCCCACCTGTTCACAAACTAAAACTGTAATTTCAAACTAAATTACAAACACACAGACCCTTGCAAACTCATACATCCTACCTCCCTTCCAGGGAATTGCAAAGCAATGCCTGTCACACACACACAAATACCAGGCTAGTTTGACCTGTGCTTTGCTTAACCCTGAGGCTTGCATTTCCGAACTGTAAATTAAATTATATTTGCCACCAAGGGTGATTGTGTTGACAATGCAGGCTCGGATAAACAAAGGACATTTCTTGAGCTGGAAGGAGGGGATTAGCTGTCACAGTGGATCAAGAGGAATAGCTGCCCTTTGTATAGGAGCTCCCTGGGTGAAGCACACAGTGTGCTAAGGATTTAACCTGCACTAATGATTTGACCTCATGAGAGCCCCGGGAGGCAGAAGCTATCATCTGATTGTCACTGGCAAAAAAATCTGAAACGTATCATGTTCATTCAATAACTGGGTACAGTGCTATAAAACTATTGTTACAAAATATTGCAATTAAGTTCTGCTTCATTCTAAAGCTCTTAACTACAGTACAAGAGGTTCTCAGACTTGTTCTGAAACACAGTTTTATTTCAAATAATAATAATAATAACTATTTTCCTATGGGCTGGCCAAAATGGAAGAATCATTCTAAACATATTTCTCCCAATTTGAGCTGATAAAACTGAGCAGAGACTCACAACCTTCATTGGAAAGAACTAGCCTAATTCTTTCCAATGAAGGTTGCAAACTTGTCCCATGGGGTGTAGGCACTGGCAAGCCCAACTCCTCCTTCTCCCCACGGCGCCAGAAGGGGTGAGCTCCCCCGGCCTGATGTCCTACCATGGGGGCTTCTCACTTCCTGGGCCATTTAGCCAGAAGCTTCCCTCAGTGCCCTCATGGAGCAGTGAGAGATTATCTGGAAGGATCCATGAGAATGCTGGAAACATTTTCATCATCCAACCTTCATCCAAGGAGTGGCATTTGGGAAACTGCCCCAATGCAATGTTCCTTTTCAGGATATCAGCTCTTTATTGAAGAGTTACTATGTGCCAGTCATTGGGTTAAATGTTTATTTTTAAGCACGATCTCATTTTTTCCTCATGATAGTCCCACATACTGGATACTCTGATTATCCTATTTAGCAGTGAGGATTAATAATCGTTTATTACTATATAACAGGAGGGGAAAGTTTGATATATGTTTATTCTTCCTATTTCCGTTTTCTCTTAAACATTGTCTACGTCATCACTAATTTAAGATTGCATCTCGTTTAACAAAAAACAACTAAATTCGTTATTAATTTTTTTGTTTTTATTTAATGCAAATTATTCAACCAGTCCTCTGCAAAGACTCCCACAATTCTCTGGTGCTTTGTCATATGACCACAGTTTTAGGACCTATGGATTTGGCCATGGAGAAAACATGATAACGCAAAATGCACAACTGTGAAGGGAGACAGTCCTTTTAACAAGAGAAAAATTAAATTAAATTAAAGTTGGTTATAAACATGTCCCCATGTGCTCATATTTTATAGTAGGCTTTCAGAGGGCCTAATTTTAAACTAGCACATATGATGAACAGCACAGCTAATGAGTGTCTCAGGGAATCAACTGCTCTGTGCAGTTGGACAAGGAGGCAGGAAACTGGCAGCAGGTGAATGGGGACATGTAGAGTTCCCGAAGAAGAATAACAGAAATGATGAATTTTAAACTTCTCTATTTAGTCCTTGTTTGCTTATAGCTGACACTTCTGGGCAAACATATTCTCTCTTTCTCTGGAACAACACCTGATATGGTCTGGCTCTGTGTCCCCACCCAAATCTCATCTTAAATTGTAATCCAAATTGCAATCCCCACGTGTTGGGGGAGGGATCTCATGGGAAGTGATTGGATCATAGTGGTGGTTCCCCCCATGCTGTTATCATGATAGTGAGTGAGTTCTCATGAGATCTGATGGTTTTATAAGGGGCTCTTCCCCCTTCACTTTGCACTTCTGTCTCTTGCTGCCTTGTGAAGAAGGACATGTTTGCTTCCCCTTCCACCATGATTGTAAGTTTCCTGAGGCCTCCCCAGCCATGCAGAACTGTAAGTCAATTAAACCTCTTTCCTTTATAAATTATACAGTCTTGGGTATTTCTTTATAGCAGCGTGAAAATGAACTAATACAACACCCATCTCCCACTATTATATTTTCACAATGGAAGTTTTAATCCAGGGATGTCTAATCTTGTGGCTTCCCTGGGCCACACTGGAATAAGAAGAATTGGCTTGGGCCACACATAAAATACACTAACACTAATGATAGCTCATGAGCTAAAAAAAAAATCACAAATAAATCTTATAATGTTTTAAGAAAGTTTACGAATTTGTGTTGGGCTATCCTGGGCTGCATGCAGCCCGTAGGCTGTGGGTTGGACAAGTTTGGTTTAATCCATAGATGGAGCATTCTACACAGCTCCCTTAAAGATGTTCCAGAAGTGCTGACCCTGTGTCAGGCACCATGTTCACCACTTAGCTGTTCATTTAATCCTTACAAAAAAGCCACAGAGCAAGGACTGTTATTGTGGCCTCCTGTGGCTGCCATAACAAAATACTACAGAGTGCGTGGTTTAAAACACCAGGAATTTATTCTCACTGCTCTGGAAGTCAGAAGTCTGAAATCCAGGAGTCAACAGGGCTATGCTGCTTTTTGAGGCTCTAGGGAAGAATCCTCTCCCCACTCTTCCAGCTTCTGCTGGCCGCAGGCATTCCTCGGCTTGTGGCCACATCACTCCAATTGCTGCCTCCATCCCACATAGCCTTCTTCCCTATGTGTGTGTCCTCACATGGTCTTTGTATAAGGATATCAGTTATGGGATTTAGATCCTACCATAATCCATCATGAATTCTACTGCACTAATTACGTTTGCAAAGGCCGTATTGCCAAATAAGGTCACATTCTGGGGTTTCAGCTGAATGTAAATTTTGAGAGGACACTATTCAACACAGTAAAACAGGTAAGATTTTAAAAGACACCCTTTGCATGTTATCTCACTTGATTTTTATAACAGCCCTGTAGATTAAACAGATAATATGTTATATTCCCATTTCTAGATATCATCACCCATTATTGAGAGAATGGAAATGAAGTTCAGGGCTGGTCACTCCTGCCACTGAAACATCCCAGACCAGTGACCTTTTCATGTCTGACCTAACAGGCGGTTTCCAACCACAGTTACTTGTGACATCATTCCATCACTCCCCATACATATTCCCTGTAGAACAAGTTATCTGGCCCTAGAATTACAGTTACAGGGAATTTTACATTCTTCATCTTCCACAGGCAACTGAATCTTCTGGGACAAAAAGCATATGTTCTCCCATAACAATAAAATTTCTCATTTTTAGCCTGGCATGTGACTGCCAATAATAACACTTCCCAGACTCTCAGGTGTCCGTGTCTCTCCAAAGGGAAGTATAGTCAGTGATAACTTCCAGGCATAGATGAAACATGCCACACCTTATAGTCATTTATATTGTTCATTCTCCCTTCCCATAGACTGTCATGCTGTCATCATGGCTGGATCTGATATGGCCACTGTGGACCTTGAGGTGACCTTAGGAATGGAGACAGTGCATGGGAGATAATCACATTGGAAGGGGCTTGGGTTCCTGAAGACCTCGTGATACAGATCACCTTGTAGCCCTGACTACCCACATCAGGGCTTTTATGTTAGGGTGAAATTACCTTACAGTGTCATATAAGCAATTGCTATTGGTGGTGTCTTGCAAATAAACCTATTCTGATCTAGTATATTTCCTAAAAAAACCAAAGTTTGAACCCAGATCTTTACATGTTACATGTTCTGAATACAAAAATAAGACCCGGTTTCTGCCCCCTAGCAGGACCCAGAACCCCTCAGTGAAGGCATACACCACAGGAATGATCTCACAAGTACTTTAGCCCCTACCTAATGCAAACCTACTGTTCATAGCTAGGTTTTCTGAGAGCGGAGACCAACCAAACTGCACCCTACTTAAGACTGGAACCAACGGACAGTAAAAACAAAGTTAAATTTGTATCAAACACAGTGCCTTTATTGCTGCCTCTGCAGAACTGAAGAAACATGCTTGGATCTGAGGTAAAAATTGTCTTCCTGATACTTCACACAAAAATCTGACCTGCAGGTCCACCCACCTGGCAGACTGAGCTGTCTCTTATCTGGACAAGCACCGACAGCAGAAGTTTGCCAACAGAAGCCACTTGTGATCCCAACATACAGATATTAACCCTGCCCAAGAGGGGAATATGGACAAATGTCTGTCATCATCCTGCCATCACCTCAATACGCATGTCCCTCCCCCACCTGCAAGGATGAATGAACACAAAGGCAGTTGGACGCTGGCGAGTCTGTGGAGAAACAGGAATGCTTATACACTGCTGGTGGGAATGTAAATTAGTTCAACCATTGTGGAAGACAGTGTGGCAATTCCCCAAAGACCTAGAACCAGAAATACCATTTGACCCAGCAATCCCATTACTGGGTATATACCTAAAAGAATAGAAATCATTCTGTTATAAAGATACATGCAAGCATATGGTCATTGCAGCAATATTCACAATGGCAAAGACATGGAATCAACTCAAATCCCCATCAACGATAAACTGGATAAAGAAAATGTGGTACATATACACCATGGAATACTATGCAGCCACAGAAAAGAATGAGATCATGTCTTTGCAGGGACATGGATGGAGCTGGAAGCCATTATCCTCAGCAAACTAACACAGGAACAGAAAACCAAACACTGCATGTTCTCACTGACAAGTGGGAGCTGAACAATGAGAACACATGAACACAAAGAGAGGAACAACACACGTCAGGGTCTGTCGTGGGGGCAGGGAGAGAGAGAGCATCAAGATAAATAGCTAACGCACGTGGGGCTTAATACCTCGGTGATTGCCTGACAGGTGCAGCAAACCACCACGGCACACTTTCACCTGTGTTCCAAACCTGCACGTCCTGCACATGTATCCAGGAACTTAAATTCAAAAAAAAAAAAAAGAAAAAGAAACAAAACACGAGTTTAAGAAAAAAAAGAAGAAGAAGAGGCAGTCGATCCCAACACTCCTGTCAGGGAAAACTTTCTATTTTCCTGGTCCAAGCAGAATAAGCTGGAGCTGCTGTTGGGGACGATAAAACAGAAATGATATCTTTAATAAAGATGAGGCCAGGCACCATGGCTAACACCTGTAATCCCACCACTTTGGGTGGCTGATGTGGGAGGATCACTTGAGGCCAGGAGTACAAGACCAACCTAGGCAACACATCAAGACCCTATCTCTTACAAAAAATAAAACTAAAAAAATTATCCAGATGTGGTGGTGCCGGCCTATAGTCCCAGCTACTTAGGAGGCTGGGGCAGGAGGATTGCTTGAGCTCAGGAGTTCAAGGCTGCAGTGAGCTATGTCTGTACCACTGCACTCCAGCCTGGGCAACATAACGAGACCCTGTCTTTTACAAAAAATAAAACTAAAAAAATTATCCAAGTGTGGTGATGCCGGCCCATAGTCCCAGCTACTTAGGAGGCTGGGGCAGGAGGATTGCTTGAGCTCAGGAGTTCAAGGCTGCAGTGAACTATGGCTGCACCACTGCACTCCAGCCTGGGCAACATAATGAGACCCTGTCTCTTAAAAGATAACATAAAATAAAACAAAAATAAAAAATAAAGATGAGCAAATCATGGGACCCATGATGTGAAATAGTGAAGTAATGACTAGTGGAGGATTCTGAGTAACTACAATGAGATTGATCCACGGATGGGTTCACAAGGAATATGGTCCTTGTCTGTGTCTCCTACTCCCCCTTATTATTAATATTATTATATTAATTGATGGCATGTCTCTTCTCTTCCTCCTCCTCATTATTATTTTATTGGTGGCAAGGTCTGTTTTCATTACTTATTTAATATAATAATTCCCTGCAATCCAAGCAAGCAAAATGTACATATTTTTTAAAAAAGCTAAACAGCCCAGAATTTGCACACACATTTCTTTGGCTGGGGTGTACACATGCTCCAGGGGACACCACTCTGCCATGTGTCCTGCAGTCAGCAACACCAAGACCACTTCTCAGCACCAGTCCCCACCGTGAGCATCTCTCTGGGCAAAGAGCTGTATCTAACACAAAAGGGGCTTCCATCAGAGAAACAGATGAGCTTGTTAATGAAGGGGATGAAAATTGGAGCCGTTATGAGTTACTGTATCATAAATGAATGCAAATTACATTGTCAGTGCTATTTACAATTTCACACGGCACAGAGCCTTGTAATTATGTCTATTCAATTATTCCATTCAGAGAAATGTTCAGCAAGCACTTCTCACCATGGCCAAAACCCATTCGGAAGCTTCGGTTGTACATGGAAGTTAGAACTGGCTCTGAAAGGATTAATCACCACATATTCAGAAATAAAAATATGGGTGAAGGGTCTAAGATGGGTCTGTACCTAAGAAATAGATGCTTAAGAGTTTAGAGACAACATATAATGACTGTAGGCTGTGTGGTCAGAGTTGAAGCACTGAGTTGAACCCCAAATATAGAAGTGGGTCAGGTCAGCAAAAGCCTCTGCAGAAGCAAAACATTGGAAATAAGCTGTGGCAACAGGTTTCTGCAAGCCTTAAAAATCCCTTCAGGCTGGGTACAGTGGCTCACACCTGTAATTCCAGCACTTTGGGAGGCCAAAGTGGGTGGATCACAAGGTCAGGAGTTCAACCAGCCTGGCCATGATGGTGAAACCCCGTCTCTACTAAAAATACAAAAATTAGCTGGGCGTGGTGGTGGTGGGCGCCTGTAATCCAAGCTACTCGGGAGGCTGAGGCAGAGAATTGCTTGAACCGGGGAGGCAGAGGTTGCAGTGAGCCGAGATAACGCCACCGCACTCCAGCCTGGGCGACTCCATCTAAAAAAAAAAAAAAAAAATTCCCTTCAAAGATTTATTTATTTATTTGAGATGGAGTCTCTCTCTGTTGCCCAGGCTTGAGTGGAGTGGCATGATCTTGGATCACTGCAAGCTCTGCCTCCCAGGTTCACGCCATTCTCCTGCCTCAGCCTCCTGAGTAGCTGGGACTACAGGTGCCTGCCACCACACCCAGCTAATTTTTTTTTAATTTATTTATTTTTAGTAGAGACGGGATTTCACCATGGTCTCGATCTCCTGACCTTGTGATCTGCCTGCCTCGGCCTCCCAAAGTGCTGTTTTTCTTTTTTTTCTTTACATAAAATCTGTAAGGGCGCTGGGTGCAGTAACTCACGCCTAAAATCCCTGCTACTCTGGGGGCTGAGACTGGAGGATCCCTTAAGCCCAGGAGTTCAAGGTCAGCCTGGGAAACATAGTGAGACACCTTCTTTTAAGAAAATAAATAAAAGTAACAGTAGAAAACAATCTGTAAATATTTTAGTTTATTTATTTGAAAAGGACAATTTTTCAAACACGACCACAAGACCGTATCTTGTCTAAAATGATAAAAAATAATTTATATTATCACAGACCAAATAAGCACTTCAGTTTTTGCAAATATGTGAACTTATTTTAAATCTCTACTATACATGTGTGATTTTGTGTTTTATATTCATAGATCATTGTATCAGCCTTTCATTTCACTTTGCTTCCTTTAAATCCCACAAATCCCATATTTAGAACCACCTTCAGTAAAGTGTCCACAGCTCCTTCTGATTGAGCTTGGTTTCCTGCAAGATTTAAGCTAAATTGCTCAACAGACAGAAGACGACGTAGTTTGTCCTAAAAGCAGAGTTTAGTTACCATCCTGGTGGAAAATTAAAGTACTGACTGACATAAGTAAAATCTGCTTTTGATATGTTATAAATAAAGCTTTTGGCTAGTATATAACAAAGGTCAGAACTGCAACTGCACAGAGGAAAATAGTAAGCAACAGGATTGTCACTAGGATTTCAGGACAATGTTGGACAGCTCCAGATGCCATCAGGCATTTTTTATGTGGAAGCGTGGATGTCACGTGCCTGCTCTACAAAAGCTCCGATTCTGTCCTGGCACCATGGCACCTGCGCTTGGAAAGTCTTAGCAGAATCCTGACTGGACACAGCGGCTTCGATTCTTCATTGATGTGAGTTGGGGCACAGGGGAGCAGCTTACTTCCTGCCAGGAGAGGTGGTTGGAAAAGAGCTATAAACCAAAATATTTCCAAAGACTGTCATTCTTCAGCCGATTTGGAATCAGAATTTAGAATCTGTTGCTTCCAAACCTGCCTTCTATAGTCTTGTTGCCATGCAGTCAGTCAGTAAACACTCGCACATGCCCGCCACCCATGTCCATCTCTGTTTCTGAAGCAAGCCAAGTCCACTCCTGCCTGCGGGCTGTGCCCTGGAGTGTCCTGCGTGTGGAGCTCCTGCTCGTGGTCTGGCTGCTTTGGATCTTTCCTCTATACAGAACAGCACCCCACGCCTTAACCTAGAGGAGCCTTCCCTGTCCTCACTGTCTCAGGCAGCTCCGTCACTTCCATTCTAGTCTCCCTCCATCAAGCCACCTTGTTTAGTACTTTCATAGCATTTTATCACAACTTGAAGTGGTATGTTTATTAGTTGCCTTGTGCATTGTCTAACCCCTCCATTGTACGTGACTATCCTGAAGGCAGGAATTTGATTGTCATGGTCACCATGGTGCCACCAGGGACCACATCAGTGTCTGGCATGAGGGAGGTGCTCATGGACAAATGGTACATGAACCAGTGAGTGAAGACCCTGCACTGGGGTCAAGGCAGACTGATACAGTTTGGCTGTGTCCCCACCCAAATCTCGTCTTGAATTAACTGTAGCTCTCATAATTCCCACATATTGTGGGAGGGACCCAGTGGGAGATAATTGAACTATGGGGGCAGCTTGTTCCATACTGTTCTTGTGGTAGTGAATAAATCTCATGAGATCTGGATGGTTTTCCAAGGGGAAATCCCTTTCTTTCTTTTTTTTTTTTTTATTATACTTTAAGTTCTAGGGTACATGTGCTCAATGTGCAGGTTTGTTACATATGTATACATGTACCATGTTGGTGTGCTGCACCCATTAACTCGTCATTTACATTAGGTATATCTCCTAATGCTATCCCTACCCACCCTCCCCACAATAGGACCCAGTGTGTGATGTTCCCCTTCCAGTGTCCAAGTGATCTCATTGTTCAATTCCCACCTATGAGTGAGAACATGTGGTATTTGGTTTTCTGTTCTTGCTTGTGATAGTTTGCTGAGAATGATGGTTTCCAGCTGCATCCATGTCCCTACAAAGGACATGAACTCATCCTTTTTTATGGCTGCATAGTATTCCATGGTGTATATGTGCCACATTTTCTTAATCTTTCATTTGGCTCTCATTCTCCTTGCCTGCCACCATGTAAGACGTGACTTGGTTCTTTCCTCACCTTCCACCATGACTTTGAGGCCTCCCCAGCCACATGGAACTGTAAGTCCATTAAACCTCTTTTTCTTTATGAATTACCCAGTCTCAGGTATGTCTTTAACAGCAATGTGAGAACAGACTAATGCAGCAGACCTACCTTCATCTGATCGCCCAGTATAACCCACACCACAGGGAAGTTCCAGAAAATTTGTCTTCAAGGAGTCGGATCTTTGACTTGAAGTCAGTGAGAACATGGGGAAACCTTTTCTCTTTGATTTCCAAACAAGGACATGTTAAAAATAGCAGCAGTTTTAACCTAAAAGTAGGGTGGGCTTTGAATATTAAGGTGACCCAAGAGCCAAGCTGTGTGAAAAGGGTGCCAAGTGGTATCCTATTCTCGCTGGCACTGATGATGTCTGCCACATCAAAATGCAGGGATTGCGACAATCTCAGTACGTTCGAAGTAGCAACTTGCTGCATTTGAACTCTCATATCTGGCCTCACACATATAATATTCAGGAATATCTGTGTTCATAAGAGGAGCATGATTTGTGTCTTCCGGAATCTTCCTTCATGTCTGTTCCAACTCTGTGGTGTCTTTCTGAACAATTGTCCTTAGTCCTTAGAAGACTCAGCTCTGCCAAACTCCTAAATAACATCCTTCTGGAAACGACACTTATTCCCATCATGATGACAGAAAAAAATAAAGGGGAAAAAGAAGATCCACATGGAAATAAGGCCTTCATCAAAAATGTGTGATGTCCTTTGATTGAGTTTCATAATGATGTTTGAATTTAAAATGCTTGAGCATCACACCTGTCATCAACGAGGTACATTTCTTGGAGAGGCTGTGTTGGAAATAGATGCTTGTTATGGATCTCAAAATGTTTTATTTTGTCGGAATTGGAGCTGGAGTCATGTGAAAATCACCACAGGCTTCCTCACATTATCACATAGGCTCACAGGTGTGCTGGTAGCGTCAATTTCCCTGTAGGTGCATACAGATAAGTTCTCTCCACTCCACGTGTGTGGAGATGGGACCTCACAAACCACTCCCCCACTTTACGGAGGCAGGTGTCCTCAGGCACTAAGCTCTGGGGTACAGCACCCCGTGACCTGGCAGAGCTGGCCCTAGAGCCTGGAGACCAGAAGTGGCCCATACCACTTGGGCAGGAGACCTGTCTGCTGGTCTCCATCTCACTGTCCTGGTGATGCTAGTTTTTCAGCACCGGGCATGCCATCCTCTTCTTCCTCAGCTTCCTCTCCACCTGCTGCACTGAAGACTGGTTCAGCATGGTGTGCAGCCACCTCACCCGGCACCTGCCTTGGGTGTGAATGACCACAGGACTCCGAGTTGGGGTGTGAATGACTGCAGGACTCTAAGTTCTAGGAAACCAAAGGGCTCTGTGGTTAGGGTAGTCACCTACTCTAAAACTAGGAGAGAGCCGCCTTTGCACAAGATGAACCTGCACCTGATATACCAGACCTGGAGGGCTGGGCTATCGAGGGCTTGATTCACATGTGAAGGGCCGGCCTGCCTCACTCGGGCTGAACCTCCATGCAGTGCACAGACATTAACATGCTAATTAGTAAGCTTGGCACCCATCGTGAGATTCATCCCCACATGGGCCATGTTCCATGGAAACAGAGGTGGTGTGCCCTGCCTCAGCAAGCACGAATCAAAGCACCTGTAGGCACTCTATCTGTGCCCTCATAGTCACACCTCTTGGAAGTTTCTCTGCTTTCTTTGTTGCAGTGGGATCTTTACTCTTAGTGCTGAAGTTCATGGACCTTGCTCGGTGTCATCCATGAACATATTAAATAAGACACATCTGCAGTCACAGCAGGATGACACCCTGCCCTGAGAATATCTCACCACAATTTATATTAAGTCAGACCAAGGGGAGATGCTGGACGTATACTTGTAACAGCCAGAGACAGAAATTGTGTGTGTGTGTGTGCGTGTGTGTGTGCGTGTGTGTGTGTCTGGGAGGAAATGGGAGAAAGGAAAATGGGATTATTGAATATCTAGTCCAGGCACGGTGGCTCATGCCTGTAATCCCAGCACTGGGAGGCTGCAGCAGGAGAAACACTTGAGTCCAGGAGTTCAAAACCAGCCTGAGCAATATGGAGAAACCCCATCTCTACCAAAAAAAAAAAAAAAAAAGCAATAATTAGCCAGGTGTGGTGGCATGTGGCTATAGTCCCAGCTACTCAGGAGGCTGAAGCGGGAGAACGCCTGAGCCCAGGAGGCAGAAATTGCAGTGAGCTGAGAATACACCACTGCACTGTAGCCCAGGCAACAGAACAAGACCCTGTCTCAAAAAAAAAAAAAAAAAAAAAAAGAAAGGAAAAAAGAATCATATTCAGGAATTATTAAATATCATTATTGCGGGGAAAATAACCTACTTACATCTAGATGCATCTTAAATACACTATGTCCAAAAGCTTAAAATTATTTTTAGGGCAAAAATGTAGATGTTTTATCCCACTGAGTTTGAGAGTCAGACACTGCTATAGGACTCACCATTATCTTCATTTTGGAGGTAGGAAACTGAGGAACAGAGAGGCTGAGATCCTGCCAGGATCCCCAGGCTGATAAGTGAGCTGAAATTCAGATCCTGGCAGTTTGACTCTAGAGTCTGAGCCCTTGTTCACTATTGGCTCAAGATTTTTGCTTAGAATCTAGTTCTCAAGGGACCGTATTAAACCATGTTTCCTCTGAACCTCATTTTGCTCCTACATAAAGTGGGATCATACTATTAATACTTCACTTGTGAGCATCATTGAGAGAACATGGTAAGGAAGGTTACAAGATGCAACCGCCTGGACACTACAGGTTACTCATTGATTCATGTCAAGTGGAGGGATACATCTTCCTGTCCCTGACCACAACTGGCCAGTCTTCTGCTTTCTGCCGTCTTCTCTGTGGACCCAGATCAAATTTCTCACTTGGAGAAGCTGTGTCCTCACCGTTCCCTCCGCGCCAGGTGCATGCTAATACCTTCATTCACTGTTTCTCCCACCTGCAATAGCCCCTCGGAGAACCCATAAATATCCCATTCTCAAAGAGGCCAATCAACTCCACCACATCCATAAACCAACTGGCTCCAAACTATAATGGCAGATACAGGCTACTCTACAGGATCTAACCCTTATGTCCTGGCCACATCTTCTATGTGCGACGTCTTGTCTTCCCAGCCAAACTGCAAGCTCCCCAGAAGGTAACTAGTAGGTTTTTTTAAAACTTACATCCCCAAGTATATAACACACCCAACATATAGCTGGGTAAACAGTGCCATCTACTCTAGGCAGGGTATTGATCAGCCTGGTTATATCATTCATAGATGCCCCAACCAACTGGATTGAAATTATTTGTCATGCAACCCAGTGCTGGTATATACACAGCTTTATGTTTTGCTTGGTAACTGTTATCGATTCACCCTGCCCTTATTTTCAATTTCTTAAATGTGTACCCCAAACTAAATCTGTCTTCCTTAACATGAGGACTGTAGGAATAATCCACCAGGTTGAGTTTGGGGCTAGACAAAGTCATATGTACCCCTGTGGGCTCCTTAAATTTTGCTAACTGGCAACAGGCTGCACTGAAAACTATACTTCTCCATGCATTAAATCCAGGATTTAATTTCAAGGTATTTATATTCAGTATGAATATGGATTCTGTATGAAGAGGCATATAGGTGAGAGAGGGAATATAATATAGTTTTTTGGGGTTTTTTTTTTGAGACTGAGTCTTGCTCTATTGCCCAGGCTGGAGTATGATCTTGGTTCACTGCATCCTCCGCCTCCTGTGTTCCAGTGATTCTCCTGCCTTAGCATCCCGAGTAGCTGGGATTGCAGATGTGCACTACCACGCCTGGATAATTTTTGTATTTTTAGTAGAGACAGAGTTTCACTATGTTGGCCAGGCTGGGCTTGAACTCCTGACCTCAGGTGATCCACCCACCTTGGCCTCCCAATGTGCTGGGATTACAGGCGTGAGCCACACACCCAGCCTGAATGTAACATAGTTTTAATGAAATTAAAGATAGTTGAGGAAAAAAAATAAGTACACAGAAATAACAGATACTGTATTCCAGCATCACATCACAGCCTCACATCACAGTCTCCTGAAACTGTGGTGTGTGCAGTTCAGATTCCTCAGCAAGACATTCAGTTGTTAGTGTAGGGATATATTTTGCCATCAGAAGTCTTTTTTTTTTTTTTTTTTTTTTTTTTTTTTGCTTCTGCAACACTCATATTCCAATTTTCACCAACAGAGGTAAGTAATCTTCCCTTCAGCCCTGCTGCAGTGGCCGAGTCACCGCTGTCCCACACATTGATTCCTCCTCCTTCCTCACTATTCACGTTCTCAGAAGACTCGTGAGAAACAGGGCTCACATTTTTCCTTGACAGTGCTGTGTGGAATAAACAACAATTCCAAGAAAAAAAACGAAAGAAATTAGTAAAGTCCAAATCTTCAAAAAATAATTACTTAATATATCTGAGGAAGAGTTTGTAATGATAACATTTGGAGGACACAAGAGTTTTTAATTAAAAATGATGTGTATCAGAAATTTCTTATTTATCTCCTGGAAATTGAAAACATCATCCATCCTAGAAAAGGAGTTTTGCTAAATTTTGAGCTTTTTTTTTTCTTTACTACCAAACAAGGAAAGACTCACCAACTGTACAGTTGTGTTAACAGCAACTTTCTTTGTAATAGCCACAGAATGGGAATTAGCCCAGATGTCTTCCACCAGGTGAGTGGCTCAACTAGCAGTAGTACATTCACACAATGGAAGACCACTGCATAGTTAAAAATAAATGGAATATTGCTATACATAACAACTCGAGCAAATCTCCAGGGAATTATATTGAAAAAAAATAATTTTATGGAAAAATACTCCAATACAAAAAGGCCAGATTTGTGATTCTGTATATACAATGCTATTTAAAGGGGAAAAATTGTTTAGGAAAGGAGTAGCTGCCAGAGATTAGGGAATGTGGGGGTGCTATAATGGAAGGTTGCTGGGAGATGCGTTTAGTTAGAAAAGGGCAACAGAGGGATGCTTGCAGTGTTGAAATTGTTCAGTACCTTGACTTGGTAGGGGATATAGGAACTCACGCAGGTGAGAAAACTGTATACAACTTAGTATACATATACAAATGAGTGCACGTATAATTGGGGAAATCAAAATAAGATCTGGGGCTGGGTATAGTGGCTCATGCCTATAATCCCAGCATTTTGGGAGGCTGAGGCAGGAAGATCATTTGAAGCTAGGATTTCACCACCAGCCTGGGCAACATAGTGAAACTCCCCCATCTCTATGAAAAATAAGAAAAGTAGATGAGCAGGTGGCACACACCTGTTGTCCCAGTTACTCAAGAGGCTGAGGGGTGGAAGGATCTCTTCAGAGCAGGAGGTCGAGGCTACAGTGAGCTATGATCATACCACTGCACTCCACACTGGGCAACAGAGCAAGACCCTGTCACACACACACACAAAAAATCTATGGACTATACTTATGCACTTATGTCAATATCCTGGTTATGGTATTATGATATAGATTTACACGTTACCATTGTGGACATTTGGCAAAGGGATCAAGGAATCTGTGTGCATTATTTCTTGCAACTGCCTGTGAGTTATCTCAAAAAAATTTTAACCACTCCCCGAAACAAAAAATAACCCCACATCTAACCACGAGAAAAGTGACACCCAAATAGAAGGGCATTTTATAAAATATCTGACTAGTTTTCTCAAAACTGTCAAGATCTTCAAAAAAGTTGAATAGTGGATACAATTCACTACAAAGTATGAGAAACTGTCCCAGCTAAGAAGAGTTTAAGGAGATGTGATGACTGAATGCAACGTGGTCTCTTAGATCCCAGGACGGAAAAAGGACATTGGGTGAAAACTAAGACATCTGAATAAATATGGACTTTAGTTAATAATAATATATCAATATCGGTTCATGCATTGTGATAAATGGAATATGTTAACTATAGGAAAAAACTGGGTATGGGGTATATGAGAAGTTTCTGTATTGTCTTGACAACTATTCTGTAAATTCAAAACTATCATTAAATAAATAAATAATTGAATAAATGTTGGCAGTTCATTTAATAGTTAATTATTAAATAAAACACTGTTGCCCATCCAAGGGTCATGTCAAAAGGCAGGGGCCAATTTTGTCCTAACAATACAGAGAATTCCTTTCCCAGCTCCCATGAAAGGCATCTGCAGCCGTGGTAGGCTTTGAAATCTCCTCCATGGAAATGACACTTTGCTTCTATCACATAAGAGCACTATCTGCAGTGCTGCTCAGCAAAGCCACCAACCAGAACTCCGGATCTGTGTTCCAGGACCCACAACATAAGCGCCTTCAAGATGGCCCGTGAGAAGTAGCTAAGGCATTTTTGGTGTGAGCTATTATTTATTTACTAATGAAAAATTATAAGCTAAAACATTTACTCTAAGCACGAAGGCAGCGTGATATATTTAGCAAACGATGTCCTCAACATATGGCCCTCTGGCATTGCGGTGACCTTTTCTAGGGATGGAAATTATATTTTGCTTTCACACCTACATGATTCAGGACCTGAAAAGTGGGGAAAGCAAAACAGTAATAGAACAAATATGCAGGTGGTTACAGCCTGGCTGTCTTTGGTATTAACTGGGTCGGACTTGAAAGTGGTAGGGCATAATTCTAAATTTCCCCAAGCTCAAGAGTTGAACCTGTCAGGACTATAGTAAATGTGTGTCCTTGGAGAATACAGGTGACTACATTTAGATGGAATATGGAAGCCCTTTGAAATTCACTGGGAAAACAGACTGAAATGAGATTCATTTTTCAAGTCCTGCTTTCTTTTGTGATATATTTGCCTGTGTAGTCCCCAATAAAATAGGAGAAGATTGTTTTAACACACTATGAATTTTCTTTGGGAGTCTATCAGCAAATAGCAAATATAAAAATGCATTAATAAAGGTATATCTGTAAGTACCAACTACATGTAGTACCCTTTAATATATTGGCCATTAAAGCTTTATTTGCTTTGTTCATATTTTTCATAACATTTTCTCGGAGAGAGGGCTAGTAAGTGAAAGAGTCAGGCTCTCGTAAAAATGAATTGATTGCAGGTATTTTACCTTCTTTGCCTTTCTGTCTCCACTTCTAGGCCAAATATATTGAATCAATTTAATTCAAGAATTATCTGGGCTTATGCCAGGGACAGAAGTTCAAAGAATATATAATAGAACAATACCTAACTCTTGCTTTCAGAGAATTTTTTTTCTAGCTTGAAGCAAAGACTAACCTGAAATAATTATAGTTGATTTAACACCTTCTTTTACTGAATGCAAAACATGCCAAAAACAATAAGTATTATATCTATCCTATGAAATATACAGTATGCAATTAGCCTTAATATTATAATGAAATATTACTCAAATTTGGCACTTTACAAATTCTCTGTATTTAATCTGGTCAGGTGTAGTCCTAAGATACTGACAAGAACACTAGCAATAAAGGAAAATATAGATTACTAGGTAAACCGGCAACTTATTTTCATTCCTGTAAGTTAGATGATAGAGCACATTGTCATATTGGACTTGGACTTGCACGAAGATTTATCCGGGAATCCTTTGGAATGTGATAAATGTAATAGAAGAAAATGATTTTTATTTACAGCCTCTATTGTTTGACACTTTATTTATTCCTGGCTTTGACTCTCAGAATTACCTGGAAAGTTAATTGCCTGTTGCTTCTAAATAGAAATGCCTTTGTTACTTGGGTTTCCTTTTACTCTGGATCGCCTTTGAGTCTCACATGGTGGCACACAATTGTGATGAAATTGTTGTAGATGTGATTTCCAGCGAAGCAGAATTTATCCAGACCAGAATGCTGACCTTATCAGCAGGAAAACCTCTTGGATAGCTGCAAGTTCAGGAATGCCAAAATATCCAGGAATAGGAAAACATCAGCTTCTTTGGGGAAACAAGTGACAGTGAGTGTCTGAGAGCCAGGGTTTAAAAGCTTGAGCTTGCATCTAGAAAGCCACGCCCAGACAAAGAAACGTCTGAGTATTTCTGAAAAATGCTATTTTTTAAATGTGATCTATCTTTTCTGTCAGAGATAAAAATAAAAAACAAAAATGTGTTCTATCCATATTCCTAATTAAATTTATTTTCACAAATAAGTACAAAACAAGATTTAACTTAATTCTTTGAACATAGAAATTACAGTCATTCCATTTTACTTTTCTTATTTGCTAACTGTAATAACCGTCCATTCTAGGTTGGTTTGATTGATTGATCGATTGACTGGTCTCCTCATGACCCACTCTGCATAGTTAATAATTTTTGATTGGATATCAAACTTTGTAATTTTACCTTGCTGACTGCTGGACATTTCTGTATTCTTAGAAATATTCTTGAGTTTTGTTCTAGGATTCACCGAAGTTAATTGAGCCTCTTTGGTTCTGCTTTTAAGAACTGTTTGGCTGAACAGAACTAGTACTCATTTTAGAGCTGACTATTCCTACGAAAAAAGAAAGACCTTTCTGAGCACTTTCACCAATGCCCCACTGATCTGAAGGATTTCTAATGTGGCTAATGATACAGGCCCACACCTGCAATTCCAGCACTTTGAGAGGCTGAGGTGGGAGGATAGCTTGAGCCCAGGAGATCAACACCAGCCAGGTCAACAAAGCAAGATCCCGTCTCTACAAAACATAAAAAAATAATAAAAATTAGCCAAGCATAGTGGCATGCGCTTGCAGTCTCAGCTACTTGGGAGGCTGAGGCATGAAGATCACTTGAGCCCTGGAGGTCGAGGCTGCAGTGAGCTGTGATCACATCATTGCACTCCAGCCTGGGTGACAGAGCAAGACCCTGTCTCTAAATATGTAGGTATATTTACATAGGCAGTATCCCCAGCACTGTGTGTGTCCCAGGCCCTGGGACTCTAATCCTTTCTGGTAGTTCTTGTCCAGGCCTCAGGTAGTATTCCCACACACACGTGTTAATCAGTACTGAGCTGAGACACTCAACACACCTTTGCATCTCTGTCTCTGCACAGCTCTATTCTGCCTGGTCCTTTGTCCTCCAGGCTGTAGCTGCCTTGGTCTTTCTTAGCTATTAGCTCCATCTCTCAAGATAGGCAGCCTGCCAGGTCCCACCTTGGCCCCGCCCTACACCACAATGCAGAAACTCAAGGCAGGAAGCTGAATCACTCACATCATTTGTTCCTCATCTTTTTGTCCTTTGTTGATTTACTGTGGGTATATTACAAGTTGTTTTTTCATTTATTTTTATCTGTTTTTTGTTTTTCTTGTTTTAGGCAGGAAGCTAAATCTGGTCCCTGTAACTCCATTTTTGCTAACAGCAAAATGTTCACCCCAGACTCTTTTTCAAGAAGTCTCTTCATTTGCTTAGGCAGAGATTTTACTACCAAAAAACATCAAATGAAACACTCCTACTCAGGACCAGTTTAAAAGATGCACTTATTTGAAACTCAAAGATACGGAATTCTCAACAACCAAGATCGAAATGTGGTTTTTCATTTATTATAGACTTCACCAAGCTGGCAAGGATTGTCAACAAGTAGCACCCTGTAGTTGCCTGTATTCTTGATCAGAATTGCCAATGGGCTGTTTGGCATACAGTCTATTTTAATGGATAACATCTCTATACGGAAGTAAGGTCAGCCTCAAAATGCAAGCAGAGTATCACCGCTCTAAATCCCAAAATAGCAATAATTGTAAGAATTAACACGATCAATAATGTATATAAATGTGCCAATCACCAATGTTAAGTGCTTTTAAAGTATTATATTACCTAATTTAATCATTGCAGCAGCATTAAGAAGTGGATCTTATCATTATTCCCATCTATAGATGGTAAAACTGGGGTTTAAAAAGACTAGGTGAACTGTCTGTGGTTACTCAGGTATCAAGTGGTAGAAGTGGGTTTTCAATTCAGCTTTTTCTGACTGCAGAGTCCATATGAGGCCTTTCTCCTCCGTTCTGCCTCCCTGTGTAAAGAGAACCTTTTAGTCCATAAAATGCATTGTATCCAGCTTCTTAGCATATGTGTTATTTTTTGCAAAAGCACAAAAGCACTTCGACTTGCTTCTTAGATATCCTTAAAGTTGCCTATGGAAATGTATGCTAAGGAGGCACAAGTAAGTAGCAGCAGTCATGCCAAAATCGATATTTACTATAGATTATGCAACATAAACATTGGATAGTCTATTAGGATAAAAAGTGAGCTGTCACAATGCTCACACTATAGGGAAATTATTATGGCAAAATAGGCTCAGTATATATTTACTAGGGCAACTTATCCAGAGCTGTGCCCAATATTATATCCTGACTCTTGTATTAGCCAGGGTTCTCCAGATAAACAGAACTAGTAGGCTGTATATGAATATTTAAGAGGAAATGTATTATGTGAATTGGCTTTTGCAATTTTGGAGGCCAAGAAGTCTCATCATGTGCATCAACAAGTTGGAGAACTAGGAAAGACAATGGTGTAATTCAATCCAAGTTTGAAGACCTGAGAATGGAGTAGGGAAGGGAGCTGGGGGTGGTGGCTGGTGTAAGTCCCAGAGTCCAAAGAGCCAAGACGAGGAGCTCCAATGTCCAAAGGCAGGAGAAGATGGATGTTTCAGCTCAAGAAGAGAGAGAGGGAGATTTCACCCGCCATCATTTTGCTCTATTCAAGCCTTCAAGGGATCTTTACTCAGTCTACTGATTCCAATGTCAATCTCTTCCAAAAACATCCCCAGAAATAATGTTCCACCCACCATCTGGGCATTCCTTAGCCCAGTTAAGTTGACACATAAAATTAACCAATGTAACTAAATCCTTAAAATTTTTTAGTTTATTTCTGGCAACTCACTAAGGCATCTAAAAGTGTGATCCTCTTTCTTTATGTTAGAAATATGAAGAGGGATAAATAGAAGATGAAGAGAGGGAAGAGAATATGGACTTCGAGTTATTTAGAACAGAGTTATATGAGTTTGACATACTGCATATAAACAGAAATAATTATTGAAGACCATGTCTCTTTTATTCTAATTTTACATTCTAAAGAAAAAGCAACATTTTAACCAATATCATCAAGAAAAATCTTGTTATTCACTATTCTCAGTCTATATTAATTCAGGTAGTATTTGGATTCATTCCAGGACTAGGAAACCTAAACATTTCTGCACAAACTTCTCAATAGGATAAAAATTCTCAGCAATATCCTACAATAATCCCTGCTTAGAAGCTATCAAGAGTGTTTATGCCAACATACCTTCCCCAGGAATCAGCTCTGAGGCACACAGCTTTGACACCTTTCTAAATATATGCAACTGTTTTAAAACAGGTTTTGCCATGAAAGATTGAGGTGTGCCCATCAGACACTGACTTTAAGTGCTTAAAAAACATCAATGTAGAAAAGTTGAAAAAGCAGTTGGATTAATGAGCCTATCCCTTTAATTATTAAGTTGACAAGTATTTACTAAGTACATATTCTATGCCTAGTGCTATTCTGGGCACTGTGGATGCAGTCATGACCATAACAGGCAAAGTACACACTCTCAAGAGCTCACATCCTAACACAGCAACTGACACTGGAAAGGGAACTTTACCTCTCAAAGGCAGAGATGGATAATGTGGAAGAGTGGCAGAATTGAAATACCTTAGATAAGTTTATAAACAAGTGTGCCACCTCTGCTCTAAGCCCCTGTCCCCGCACCCAATGCACACACTCACACAAACACACATTTTAACACATGGGAACTGTCACAGACACACACATACCCCTTTCAAAGGATTTAAAACTTCTCCAAGATCTACTGAGGTTTTAGATAGCTTCATTTATCAGAAAGGGCTTCCTCACAGTTAATGAAAATCTCCTTTTCTTGATTATTCTACTCTTAAAGTATTCCTTATTCTTTTTAGTGCCCAACAGTCTTGTTACCAAAGTGTCTCCAAACACATTAAAACCATAGGCAATTTGTTTGTTCCCTCTGAGTCTGCCCTGGAAGATCCTGATACATTTACAGATAGAGGAAAGTAGATGCAAATTGAAGACTTAATCATCCACAAACATTGGCTGTGTACTTTGTTGACATCCCAAGAGGTTAGAACTTACTGAGACGTGACAACGTGCTGGCGGCCCTCGCTCGCTCTCAGCGCCTCTTCGTCCTCCACGTCCACTCTGGCCACGCTTAAGGAGCCCTTCAGCCTGCCACTGCACTGTGGGAGCCCCTCTCTGGGCTGGCCGAGGCCAGAGCCGGCTCCCTCTGCTTGCAGGGAAGTGTGGAGGGAGAGGCGCCGGTGGCAACTGGGGCTGCACGTGGGGCTCACAGGCCAGCGGGAGTTCCATGTGGGGGTGGGCTCAGGCCCCAAACTAGGAGCGCCGGCCGGTGCCGCAGGCCCCAGGCAGTGAGGGGCTTAGAACCCAGGCCGGCAGCTGCAAAGGTTGTGTCAGGTCCCCCAGCACTGCCTACCCACCCACACCAGGCTGGAATTCTCACTAGGCCTCAGCAGCCTTCCCGTGGGGAGACCTGCAGCCTGCCCTGTTGGAGCGACCCCCTTGTAGTGGGCTCCTCCGTGCGGGAGCCTCTCCGACAAGCGTTGCTCCCTGCTCTGCAGCACCCGGTCCCATCAACTGCCCAAGGGCACAAGCCGCAGGACTGGCAGGCAGCTCCACCTGCAACCGCTGTGCTGCATCCACTAGGTGAAGCCAGCTGGGCTCCTGAGTCTAGTGGGGACTTGGAGAACCTTTATGTCTAGCTAAGGGATTGTAAATACACCAATCAGCACTCTGTGTCTAGCTCTAGGTTTGTAAACACACCAATCATTGCTCTGTATCTAGCTAATCTAGTGGAGACTTGGAGAACTTTTCTGTCTAGCGCTCTGTGTCTAGCTAAAGGATTGTAAATGCACCAATCAGCATTCTGTCAAATGGACCAATCAGCTCTCTGTAAAACGGACGAATCAGCTCTTTGTAAAATGGACCAGCCAGCACTCTGTAAAATAGACCAATCAGTTCTCTCTAAAATGGACCAATCAGTAGGATGTGGGTGGGGTCAGATAAGGGAATAAAAGCAGGCTGCCCAACGCAGTAGTGGTGACTGGGTGGGGTCACTTTCTGTAGAGTGGAAGATTTGTTCTTTATCTCCTTGTAATAAATCTTGTTGCTAGTTAGTGTTTGGGTCCGTGGTGCTTTTATACGTGAAGGTTTATCGTGAAGGTTTGCAGTTTCACTCATAAGTCAAAGAGACCACAAACCCACTGGGGAGAAATGGACAACTCTGGACATGCTGCGGTAAGAACTGTAGCATTCACTGCGAGGGTCCACGGCATCATTCTTGGAAGTCGGGCGAGACCAGGAACCCACCAATTCTAGACACATTACCAGAAAAATTCTGTAGTGATCCTCTAAAAGAAAGTTTTATTTTAATTTCTGTGGATACACAGCGGGTGTATATATTTATGGGGTACATGAGATGTTTTGATACAGGCATATAATATGTAGTAATTCCATCAGGAAAAAAGGGGTATCCATGATCTCAAGCATTTATCCTTTGTGGTACAAACAATACTGTCATATTTTAGTTATTTTAAAATGCACGATTAAATAGATTCTGATGATAGTCATCCTGTTGTGCTATCAAATACCAGGTCTGCTTCATTCTTCCTGTTTTTTGGTACCCATTAACTACCCTTGACTCTCCCACAGCACCTACTATCCTTCCCAGCCTCTGGTAACTACTCTTCTATACCCTACTTTCATGAATTCAATTGTTTTGATTTTTAGATCCCACAAATAAGTGAGAATATGCAATGTTTGTTTTTCTGTGCCTGGCTTATTTCACTTAATTGTCTCCAGTTCCATCCATGTTGCAAATGACAAGTTGTCATGCCTTTTTATGATTGGCTAGTACCCCATTGTGTATAAATACCACATTTCCTTTATTCACTCATATGTTGATGGACACGTAGATTGCTTCCAGATCTTTGCTGCTGTGAACGGTACTCTGCAGCAAATCTTGATCTGGGGGCAACTCCCAACCTACATCTATAGGAGGTTTTTGTGATGCCCCACAACACAAAAGGCAAGTGCAAGCTGGCCCAAATAAAAGTGAAATTTTTCCATACATTATGATGAGGCTATGGCTATATTAGGGACAGGTGTTGTTGCAAGAAGTACATTAAAACATAGCATTTGATAAGCCAGGCATGGTGGCTCACGCCTGTAATCCCAGTACTTTGGGAGGCCGAGGCAGACGGATTAGGAGGTCAGGAGATGGAGACCATCCTGGCTAACATGGTGAAACCCCATCTCTACTAAAAATACAGAAAATTAGCCGGGCGTGGTGGCGGGTGCCTGTAGTCTCAGCTACTCTAGAGGCGGAGGCGGGAGAACCACGTGAACCTGGGAGGCGGAGCTTGCAGTGAGCCTAGATTGCGCCACCGCACTCCAGCCTGGGCGACACAGTGAGACTCTGTCTCAAAAAACAAACAAAAGCATAGCGTGTATTTTTACTACTAGTACTATCTAGTAGATATCTATTAGTACTGCTGGAGTATTAGTGCTAAAGTATTAGTAGCGCCACAAGTACTACCTAGTAGATACCCGAGCCTAATGCTACACACATTGCATGCAGTATCTCATTTAGCTGTCAGCAGAGCCAGGAGGGGTGGGTATTGTCAGCATCCCTGTTTTACACATAAGGACAGTGGTAAGGCTTAGGGAGGTGAAGTACCCTGAGGGCAGGCATCCTGTACAACCTGTAGCATGTGAGACTAGTCCTTGTGTTCCTCAATATTTAATTGGTGATTAAAAATAAGGACTGCACACCAATTATTTTCACTGAAAGCCAGGAGAGGGAAAATGTTACTGTGTATGTGTATCTTTATTCCTCTTTAAATTTATTTCCATTTTGCTTGAGGAAAGCCAGCCAGATTTATGATGTGGTGTGACCCAGGATACCATGGCCCCACTTTTCTCAAGAGATCCAGTCTGACTCAACAAAGGAACCTTCCTGAGAACTCTGCTGACACTGTGACTGGGCAAAGGGCACATTTATCAAAACAAATAACCATTCTGCATTCTGCTCCTATCCACATAACAAAATAGGTCTGGAGACTGGGGGAAGGGAGGTAAATTTGGATGCCACTTGTGGGGGCCACGTTTTCTCTCCCGTGACTTGAATTCCTCCAGGGTGAAAAATGTGAGTCTATCTTAGCCTCAGGAAGATGGAGGACCAAAGGGAGTAATGCCTCTCTCCCCGGCTGCCATGGGTGTGGTGGACTTTCGCACAGCAATCTCAAAGGACCTGAGACATCAATGCATCTTCCATCCAACTTGCTATGTGGCAAGATGACAAGCCACTGGAACACAACAGAAAACTCAAAAGTGCAGTTAGAATATTTGACATTTCCCCATTGCCCTCTGACAGTGGAGGTGGAGAATTTCAGAGGTGGCCTGTTAATTCGTTTTGTGTTTGTATCGCCGTACAGGGTACCGTCCAGAAACCTCCAGCCCCAAAGACTTTGTCCAGGCAGCTTTTGTGCGGTTCCAGAATAAGGAAAGGAGACTTTAGGGACTCAGAAAAATAGGAAAAACATCTCAAATTCACTGATGATGCCTGGTTTTTCTCTTTTGCAGTCGGAGCCTGGGAGATACGTTTTAAGAGGTCAGGCTTTCATTTATAAAGTCATACCCAGCAACACCAAACTTATCAGGAGTCTGAAAATTTGTGTAATAGCAAATATGATCTGTCCACAGTTCTAATTAATTATATTCTAACAAGAAAAAAAAGACTTAGTTTGAAATGACTTCCACTGGGTAGTCTTTGTTTCTGGATGAAACAGATTAAAATATTAAGCTATGGTAGCAAAACCAGCATTAAACATAATCTCTGTATGTGTCCCTTTGGGTTAAATGGATTCTTGGAAAGAACTATAAATTCAGAATGAACATGAACAGATTCCTTCAGAAAGCTTAGCTCCAATATGCTGCCAGCTGATGATTTTGCCTTCATCTGCCAGCTAAAATTGTGGCTTTCAAAGCATCTCTTATTTTTACTCATTTATAATTGCCACGGCATGTCAATCTAACTTTTACTGTGTTTTACTTAGTTAGATACTGGTTAAGTTAAAATTATTTTTACCCACAGCAACAGTAAAACATTAATATAATTAATAGAGATCAAATACAAGATTATTTATTTCAAATAGATCACCTGGGGAAGGATCCATGGTGCATAAACTGGTAGTAACATGCACATTTCAATCTGTACAGACCCTTGATTTCCAAGGTTAACCTCATTCATGGCCCTAGGTCAATAATGTCCCAATACTTTTCTTGAATAAAACCGTAACTTTTCCCCCCCAAGGACAAAAGCCATCTGTATTCACAGTAGAAAATTCATAGAGGAAAAAAGAAAACCAATTTCCAATCTACCAATCCTACCACCCACTGTGGTTAGCCACTTTTAGTGAATGTCGTTTCAGTCTTTCTTTTTTTCTTACGAAAACATATGCATTAAAGAAGCACACTGAATATCACATTCTAAGGAGGATGTAGAGAAACTGGATCACTGGGTCATCCATACATTGCTGGTAAGAATGTAAAATGGAAAAGCTGCTCTGAAAATAGTTGGGTGGTTCATCTTTAAATTGAATGTAGGCTTACCATATGACCTGGCAATTGCATTCTTGAGTGTTTTTTTTTTTTTTCAAAGAAATGCAAACTGATTTCTGTGCAGAAACTTGTACACTATTGTTCATAGCAGCTTTATTCATAATGGCCCCAGACTAAAAACTACCCAGATGTCCTTTAATGGGTGAATGGTTGAATAATCTGTGGCACAGCCATACTATAGAACACTATTCAGAAATAAAAAGAAATAAATTACTGACACGTTCAACAACTTGGATGAACATCAACGGAATTACTCTGAGTGAAAAAGCCAGTCTCAAAAGGACACATACTGCATGACTCCATCTATATTTGTGAATAACATAATTAAGGATGAGAACAGATTGCCAGGGGGAAGAGATGGAGGGATAACAGGAAGGGTCTGCGGACTGGCAGGAGGGTACCCTGTGGCAAGGTACACATTTATATACTGTGATCAATTGTGGTGGTGGGTATACAAAAGTATACATGTGATAAAATTTCAGGCACACACATGCACACATCTGCAGAATGCATGTATAGCTTGTGAAACCTGAATAAACTGTGAGTTAGACCAATGTCAGCTTTTAAATTTTAGTGCTGTATTATAGTTGTACAATTATCCTGCTATCAGGGCAGGTTGGGTGAAGGTTGTCTGGAACCTCCCTCTGTGTTTCTTTAAAACTTTTTGCAAGTTTATAATTATTTTTAAATCTTGTTTTTTAAGAATAAGGAAGTAAGCTTGCTTTAATAAGAAATTATATATTGCTTTAATAAGAAATTATATATAGCTTCAGTCACTATTTTTTCTAAAACCAACATGCTGTTCTAGTACAATTTGTTAAGGTCAAAGTGTGAGTCAATATGATGTATAAAGAATAGAGAACACTCTTATCTCATTCAAAAATAAAGTAGGGAGCTAAGCTATGAGGATGCAAAGACATAAGAATGATACAGTGAACTTTGGGTACTTGGGGGAAAGGGTGAGAGTGGGCTGAGGGATAAAAGACTACACATTGGATACAGTGTACACTGCTTGGGTGATGGGTGCACCAACATCTCAGAAATCACCACTAAAGAACTTATTCATGTAACCAAACACCACCTGTTATCCAAAAACATATATACATATATATATGCTATAGGATTTTTAAGCATGCTCTGCCTGTTACACTGTAGCCTGATTTAACTTTATATGTAATTGCCATTTTTCCATATCATTAAATATATTTTTTCAGCATTTTTAAGTGTCTTCATTATATTCCCATGTGGAGCTAGACTATATTTAACTATTGGATATTTAAGCTGTTTAATACATGTCACTATTACTACTACTACTGTGATATGCATCTTTTTGGATATCATGGCTGATAACTTTTCTAATTACTTCCAGGATAATTTCCTAGACGTAAAACTTCTGGCTCAAAGGTTTTCCAAAATGTGTAAATGTGTAATGGATATTTACCGTTTCCACATCCAAAGAGGCTGCACACACTTCCTCTCCTAGAAGCATTTATAAGAGACTGTGGTTGACTCATCCTCTTCCCCTACAAACTGATCTGAGCAGAAATTTCTCTCCCTAGCTGCCTCCTGGGTTGCAGATTAACACTCACAGAAAACCCACAGGCTGGAAACCCCAAGCCTGGTACAAGGCTGTGGACCCATGCAAAGGATTCCCTGCTGGGCACTGGTTAGGAGCCAGCCCCACCATCAGCTGCGGTAGGGTGATGGGGACTCCTGCTAGATGATGAGACACACTGTGATACCCTGAGCAACAGCAGGACTAGAAAACAAGAGCATCTCCCTCCCCACCGAAACTTCTCTATCCTGCATCCCAACAGAGTTCTTCCTTCTCAGGCCACAGGAGTTCACCCTCATAAAACATCAATAAGTGTTTCCAAGATGCCAATTAGTCTATTACCAGCCAAAAAAAAAATTTTTTTGAGGAAAAACATTTAAAGTATATACATATAGGCTGGGCACGGTGGCTCACACCTGTAATCCCAGCACTTTGGGAGGCCAAGGCAGGTGAATCACTAGAGGCCAGGAATTCCAGACCAGCCTGGCCAACGTAGGGAAACCCAAAATAAAATAAAATAAAATAAAATAAAATAAAAACAGTTGTGGTGGCATGTGCCTGTAATTCCAGCTATTCCAGAGGCTGAAGCAGGAAAATTGTTTGAACCTGGGAGGCGGAGGCTGCAGTGAGCCAAGATTGTGCCACTGCACTCCAGCCTGGGCAACAGAGCAAGACTCCATCTCAAAATATATATATATGTGTGTGTGTGTGTGTGTGTGTGTATACACACACATACATATAAAAAATATTAGATATCATTGCATTTTCAAGAAGGGAATCAGAAAAAAAAAAAAAGTACTAAATGAAGTTGAAGGCCATGACAGAGTTGAAACCAGGCAGAGCCAGGTCACCATAGAGACCTTGGATTTCTTGGATTTTATCTCACATTCTAATGATGGCCATTGACACGGGGTGCTGGGGGCATGATCTCCTTTGCTGTAAGTTTCTGATTCATCTTCTCCTCATTGTCAGCTCAGCGCTTGGTTGCAAAGAAAGGATGAAATATGCTAGCAAACAGAATCCATAAAGTTTGGAAGTGAAGATTTAAACTGCAAATAAGGTCACTTCAAGAATTCTTACTTTCCTGAACAGCATCACTGGCCCAAGGTGAGTGAAATCATAAGAAGAAGGGCAGGTGAATTCACAGATGTTTGACTTGGTCCATGGAGTTTGTGCCCCACTTTTCCACTTATTGAAGTCAAAAAACAAATGTAGAGATGAATCTCTAAATTTAATGCTTTATTGGGGAAGAAAGAATTGCGATTCCGGGCATACACATAGACTGTGTGGTCTTCCATATGTCCAAAGAACAAACGTCACAGTTTTGTTTATTTACTTATTTTTTTAAGAAATGTTACATGATGCTCTTTGAGAAAGAGTTTGTTGGCACCAGTGTATTAGTTCGTTCTCACACTGCTATAAAGAACTCCTTGAGACTGGGTAATTTATGAAGAAAAGAGATTAAATTAGTTTACAGTTCCACAGGCTTTACAGGAGGCATGGCTGGGGGGGCCTCAGGAAACTTAAAGTCATGGCAGAGGGCGAAGGGGAAGCGGGCGTGTCTTCTCATGGCCAGGAGGAGAGAGAGAGAGCAAAGGAGAAAGTGCTATACACTTTTAAACAACCAGATCTCGTGAGAACTCACTCATTATCATGAGAACAGCAAGAGGGAAATCCACCCTCATGACCAAATCACCTCCCACCAGGTCCTTCCTCTAACAGTGAGGATTACAATTCAACATGAGATTTAGGTGGGGACACAGAGCCAAACCATATCAACTAATAAGGATTTGGGAAACTGGTAAGCTCCAATTGGTGAGCAAGGATAGTGGGCAAAATTAGTCCTGAAGTTGCAGCAGGTTATCTCAGAAGCTACAGACGAAACATTTCAGGTTACAACAAGCAGTTTTAGCAGTCAGGTTTGCAGAGAATTATATTCTCAGAGCAATATTTTGTACCCTGCGTGCTTTTTCCCCCTAGCTTTTCGATTCTATTTTAGTTGAGCATGACAAGAATGACCCAATTTTTATAATCAACTTTCACACACTGCCGAGGCTGAGAGTGGATTCAAGACTGCAGGTCATACGCAGAGTCCCTCTCCTTATAAATGACTTTGGTGAGAGCAAAAAGCACTTCTACTAGATTGGACCAGACTTCTGCTGTCTTCCTTGAGTTTTAGGAGAAGGAAAAATAAAAATAAAAATGACAGCTAAAGATGTATTCGCAACAGAATGTGTCCCTAACAAGCCTTTTCTTTAAAGATAGTTTATAAAGATGCATTTTTGCAACAGGTGATTCTGATGACTCACCCCAGGCAGAGCAGTTGCTTTTTGCCTCAAGGTCCACAGTCTTCTGCAAATTTGCTCTGGCCTGGTTCAGTGTTCCCTGTTTTTCTCCAACCTATTGCTGCCTGAGAATTTGTCCTCAAGATTGCTGCTCCTGGGTATTTATTTCCAGTTTTGTATATTTGATTGCTTTGATCAATATGCTACATTTTAATGTCTTGCTCATTCTATGTGCACTGCAATTTATGTTTAATTTAAAGTGAATCTGTATTTTCTGGGGTGGACTTTGTTTGAATTCATAAAGTGGTAATCTAGGGGAAAATAAATGGTGCTCTAGTCTCCAGAGTAAAGAACAACCTATAATTATTTTAATCGTTGGTTAGGGACATCCCTTGCCACTCACTCGTTAGACTTGAGAGATGTGGCTACCCTCTAGAAACGCAAAGTTGTTTGGGGCAAATAGGAACAGCATTTGCAGAAATTCCTCCACCTGTGGGGATTTGCAGCATAACAAAAGTACCTATGGAGAGTAGAATGATGATTATCAGAGGGTGGGAAGTATATCAGGGAAGAAGGGAGATAGTGGGGATGGTCAATGGGTACAAAAATAAAGTTAAATGCAATGAATAAAATACAGTATGCAGTAGCAAAATAGGGTGACTATAGTAAAAAATAATTTATTGTGTATTTAAAAATAACCAAAAAAATGAAATTGGAATGTTCCCAACACAAAGAAATGATAAATGCCTGAGGGGATGGATACCCCAGTTACCCTGATCAGATCATTACACATTGTATGCTTGTATCAAAACATGGCATGGACCTCATAAACATATACAACTGCTACGTACCCATAATAATTAATTTTTAAAAATGCAATGCCTTAGGACGCTTTTCTACCTGGGTGCTTAATAATCACTTTTCCAAAGACCCAGTATGTCTCATGCTTCTGGAGAAGTTGGCAAATAGTTTCTAACAGCTCTATCAATTCAGAGATTTATTTATCTGTATAGAGTGAATTCTAAAACTTTGTACCATCTCACTGTGAATGCTATAATAGACTAATAAAGCATGCTATGGGCATTCAAGAGAAAATTACACCAAACTTGCCTGGAATTAAGGGAAATGGAAGCAATATCAAAGGTAGATGGGGTCTCAGTGCTTAGATCAGTGTCTGAATAGGCCACCTATCCACTGAGCCAAAGCCAAGCCACTTTTGTTAGGTGGGTATACAGTTAGGGGTGCTTAAAATATTTTAGAATCTATTTATTCACTCATATGTTTATTCACTCCACACGATATGTTATAATACCTATTATTGTCTAAGGACTATCCTTGGCCAACAGTTTACAGAAACTTACTAGAGAAGCTGAGTACCCTGCCCTTGGAGAACTTAACACTTAGGAGGAATGTATCCATTTCTTATTGCTGCTGTAACAAATGGCCACAAGCACAGAAGCTTACAACAACACAGATCTATTATTTCACAGATCTGGAAGTCAGAAGTCTGAAATGGGTCTCCTAGAGCTAAAAATAAGGTGTGATGGGGCTGCATCCCTTCTGGAGACTCCAGATGAGAATCCATTTCCGTTCGTTTTCCAGCTTCTAGAGACACTCACATTCCCTGGCTCACGGCAGCATCATTCCAACCCCTGCTTCCATTATCATGTCTCTGTCTCTAGTTCTTACATGGCTCCCTCTTTCACTTATAAGAGCCCTGTGATTATATTGGACTCTCCAAGATAATACAGAATAATCTTCCCATCTCGAGATCCTTGTTTAATCACATTTGCAAAGTCCCTCTTGAAATGTAGTCATGTTTTGACCGGTTGCAGAGATTAGGATGTAGACATCTTTGGGGCATCCAAAACATGGACATTCATTATTCTACTGACCGCAGGAGATGACACAACATCAATTGATTACAACTGTGAAAAGTGCAAAAAAAATGAGGACCTTCTGGGTGCTCTAAATCAACATTAGTGTTTATGTCAAACCCTTTTCTTACAACATAGATTCTGTTTTAACCTGATGAACTAAGTCTACTTACTCTCTATTCCACAATTCAATCTGATTTTTATGTGAAGATAACCTATTGCTCACCACTTTTGTTGAATTTATGATACATTTTCATCCTAGGTATTAATATGTAAGTGTGCTGATAAACTTCATTAGGGAATCTTTAATGAACAGCCGATGGCTGCAATTTGGCTCTTTATGACTAGGGAGACAAAATACACTCTATGCAATTGATGAAATTAATAATATATTGACATAATACATCAAAGGGAAATTTCTGGAGACTGTAATGAGGGAGCTGAAAGAGAAAAATGCCCTTTATGTCTGTCTGGGGGAGAGGCCCATGGTGAGACTATATCCTCGAGGCAAGCAAAGGCAAAAGGGATGCCAGGGAGCTTCCTTATGGCTCAGGGATTGGAACCTAGCCTCTGAGGCTAGGGGTTCTGGGTTAGAATCCTGGTGCCATTACTGTATTAGTCTGTTCTCACTATGCTAATAAAGACATACTCGAGACTGGGTAATTTACAACAGAAAGAGGTTTGACTCAGAGTTCACATGGCTGGGAAGGCCTCACAATCATGGTGGAAAGCAAAGGAAGAACAAAGTTATGTCTTACATGGCATCAGGCAAGAGAGCATGTGCAGGGGAACTCTCATTTATAAAACCATCAGATCTCATGAGACTTATTCACTACCACTAGAACAGTGTGGGAGAAAGTCACTCCCATGATTCAATTTTCTCCACCTGGTCCCGCCCTTGACACATGGAGATTATTACAATTCAAGGTGAGATTTGGGTGGGGACATGGCCGAAGCATATCACTTACATTCTACCTGCAAGTTGGGGACACAATACCTACCTTCTCATTGGTAAGATGGGCACCATGACAGCAACAACCAGTTCACAGGCTCGTCACCTTTAAAAGAGGAGTGACACATAACCAGTGTTAAGTGTTGGTGTTATCATCACGATTATCATGTTGGAAGATGCTAAGAGGGCGTTAAAGTCAACCTCTTTCCTTACATGAAAAATATCATGGCATATTATTGTAGTGCCAGGTACATCTGTGTTTTTAGGGCCCTTCCCCTTTGCTGTGTTTAGGGAGACCTCTGACTTAAGCAAGGTATGCTGCCTTTCACATTAGAGGACCTACCTCCTCCAGTTCTCCTCAAACCAGGGCATAGGTCCAGGAGCTGGACTCCTTGCCAGATGTGACCCTGTGAGCTTTCAGCCAGAAGCTGGGGACATAATGAAGGGACTCCAAAATGGCAGTAGAGCAGCCACATCCAAGGGGCAGATATGGAAGTGGTAACAGTTCCTGAAGCAGCATCAGGGCTGGGGATGTCAACAATGCAGCCCTGGTCTCAGAGCCTGACTTTGCCTCTTATGTACTATGAGAACCCGGGAAACTTGCTGTATTAGTTTGTTCTCACGTTGCTATAAGGGAATACCTGAGACTGGGTCATTTATAAAGAAAAGAGATTTCATTGACTCACAATTCTGCATGTCTGGGGGAGGCCTCAGGAAACTTACAATCAAGACGGAAGGCACCTCTTCACAGAGCAGCAGGAGAGAGAATGAGTGCCAGCAGGGGAAATGCCAGATGCATATAAAACCATCAAATCTCGTTAGAACTCACTATCATAAAAACAGCACGGGAGAGCCACCCCCAAGATTCAGTTACCTCCCATCGTGTCCCTCCCACAACATGTGGGAATTATGGGGACTACAATTCAAGATGAGATTTGGGTGGGGACATAGTCAACCATATCAGTTATTTAACCTCTCTTTGCCTCAGTTATTCATTACTCCTAGAGAACAAGGCTCATAACAGTATCTCATGCACTGTTGTGAAAATTAAATAACTTTGGAGTGCTTAGTTTCTGGAACACAGTGAGTGCTGTATAAATGTATGCTATTATTAGAATGGAAAAGATAGTTGAGGTCTAAAAGAATCATTAAATACAACCAAAGTAAGATAATTTTCTCACTTTGAATCTGTAGATTCTTTCAAAGAATCCTAGGGCAAGTTGGGAGGAAGGAGTCCTTTGGAAATCATTTGATCAGGTAAGATAACAGCTGTAGCTCCCACACTCCCAAATCCACTCTCTTGGGACTCCTGTTTTGACCTGCTCTTCAAATATCTGATATTCTTTTGCCATATTTATCATCATTGACACCTAAAAGAGGCATTGCCAGAGTCTCATCTAACCAGAGTCCTCTAGGATCCAGGTAGGAAATATTAAATGTGAATGTCACTACCCAGATTGAAGATGGCAAACAAGATTAAAATATTCATCTTTTCCTGCATTTTTCCTGCATTGAGTAAGTAGAAAAAGATAAGGTTAGGAACCATAGATTATTCAAAGTTGTTCCCAGAAAACAAAATAAGCTGAGTTGCTTTTCGTCCTTCTTGAAAAATCACGTTTTTTTAAATTAAAAATTTCCATTAGGAAAAGTATATGTGTGCATGTGTGTATCCATATTCCACACAGAGGTATAAATGTATATGCATATATATACAGTTGACTCTTGAACAATGCAGTGGCGCTGACAAAAATTCAGCAGTGGCACAGTCAAAAATTCCCAAAAGCTTAAGCTACCAACAGCCTACTGTTGACCAGAAGCCTTATCAATAACATAAACAGTAAATTAACACATATTTTGTATGTTATATGTATTATACACTGTATTCTTAAGACAAAGTAAACTAAAGAAAAAAAAGTCCTTAAGAAAATTATAAAAAAGAGAAATAATATATTTTTGTATTCATTAAGTGGGAATGGATCACTATAAAGGCCTTCACATTGAGTAGACTGGGGAAGAAGAGGAGGGGTTGGTCTTGCTGTCTCAGGGTGGCAGAGATGGAAGAAAATCCACATATAAGTGGACCCATGCAGTTCAAACCCGTGTTGTTCAAGGGTCAACTGTATATGAATCTTCTTGCTTCAGAAAAAAATGCGTACTTTGCAAAACTCTGGAGACCCAATCTAGAAAGAGCATTTGCAAATATTATAGCTTAGATGCATATGGAATAAAGAATTTATTGACTTTAGCGAAAACTATTCAGGAACTTCTGTGAAATAAATGAAGATAAGTAGTAAATTGGTTCAAACAAAGCAGTATAAATTCAGTAATATTGTACTCTCAGTCCAGGGATAAACAGAACAGGACTCCTGGTTGAAGGTTAATAAATGTTCTTCAAAGCACGGGACCTGGTATTAGATAGATCACACTGGGAAGGAATATTCCAATAATATCCAATGATAATACCCATCCCTTGCCTAAAACCCAAACTACAGCAAACCAGCACTCACTGAAACTCATGCATTTTGCTAGAGTTTTGGAATGTGTCCATATCAAAGCAAGAGGGAAGGTAGATCTTTGACTGTTACCTTGCTCAAGCTCTGAGCATGGCACTGTACACTCTGCTACAGCAAAACCTCCATTGTGTTCCTTTTATTTTATAGAAGAAAAGACAAGACGGCTATGTGATTTATATGCTGCAGAGGGCACACCTAACAATCTTTGTCCTTAAAGGTCAGCTATGGAGGTACAATGTTGCAAGATGCAATTCTCCAAAGGCAGAGTGGCTGCATTGGGCTCTGTCACCCATGACCTCTTCCAGGGATGCTGGTCTGTGAAGTGTTTCTTATCTAACTTGGACCACTCGCTTCTGCTCTTGGTGAATTTGCTATGCTGACACCTGTGCTTGGTTATTTATTTCCTCCTTTTCACTTTTGAGTGCCTCTATTAATGTAGCACATCACAATACCTTGCTCATTTATGTGATGGAATACTTATGTTTAATGGAGGGCAATTGTTTTCTGGATGGTTTTTATTAGAGTCAATAAAAAGGTAATATAGGGGGAACAGTGTATTATTCTCCATTCTAGTAATAGAAACAGTATTTAATTGACACTGTTGTATCACCTGTTTGCTTGCCAGACCCAGGAGTGTGGTTATACCCAGGGAAATGCAAAGTGATTTTGAGCAATGAAGAAATAATCTTGCAGAATGATCCCAACTTTGGAGGTTTGAAGCACAATAAAGAAGCCCCAGAGTCCTCCCTTCTTCTGCTGATTTGCCTACTAGTCACCTTTCCCAAATACACTCTCTGCCTCTTGCCTCTAGAGAGGGTGTCCAGCTGCCCTGTTAACTCTGATAAATTGGTTGTGTCAGCATGGGCTCAGGTGTTCACAGGGAATCTGAGACCTGGTCCCACCTCAGTGAGAATGCTGTGATTAATTGGTGATGATGCAAGTGAACCCCCAAATTAGGGCTCATCTCAGAGGGTTCTTGGGTTTGCTCAGGAAAGAATTCAAGAGGAAGCCAACAGTGAAAGAAAGCAAGTTTATTAGAGTGACAGTGTACAGTTAAGTGCCTGCTGCATAGACAGAGCAGGAATATCCCATAGCCAGAGTAGCACTTGGGGATTGCTGGCTAGCTATGTTTATAGCTACTCCTAATTATATGCTAAATAAGGGGCAGGCTATTCACAAAGTTTCTAGAAAGGGGGTGGAGAATTTCCAGAACCGTATAAGGTAACATCCGGGCATCGTCATGGCACCTGTGAACTGTCACAGTGCTGGTGGCAGTGTCCCATAGCATGCAAATGCATCATCATTCCTAGTCCAAGCTGGTTTTAGGCTGGTGTCTTTGCTATATCCTGTCATGAAAACAAGTCCTATTCATCTTCTACCTCAATGATGCCTGCCATGGACACAGAGTGGGAACAGACACAACACTGCCTTTGCCTAAATGAAAGAGGATGAAGCTTTAGTATCTAGGTTGATTTCTGATATTAATAACCCTAATATGGTAGCCCATACACAGGACTAGAGCTAAGTCATCACGGAAAAGGAATGGAGTTTGCATTTACCAGTTTTCAAGACAACCTATATGACTAGATCTATGTGTATTCATCCATTTGTTTACTCCTCCAACAAATATTGCTGATGCCTCTGATGTTCCAAACACTGGCCTGTGCTATGAGCGTATGAAAATAAATAAAAAAATTTCAGTCCTTGCCCTCAGAATTTACAATTCAGTAGGGATGATACAAAATTATAACTGTGACACGTGCTACAAGGAAAACATTAGCGTGCTTGAAGCCAGCATCACTGGATATGTTCCTTACACCAGGCAGTGGTTTCACCTGATGAACTATTTACTCTCCTTCCTACATTTCAAACTACTTTTTATATAAATGTGAGTTAATAATGTATTCTTCACTACTTCTGTTCCAGTACTTCAATGCTTCTCATCCAAGTTATTACAAATAAAAAAGGGCTGTTAAACACCTTCAAGGAAGATTTAATGAAGCTAAACAAATGCAATGAGTCCTTTTGTAGGCTGGATGTGTGTAATTTACCAAACAATAAGAAGATATCAGTACCTACTGGCAGAGCAATTAAAGGGAAATTCCTGGATACAGCAAAGAAGAATCTGAGACAGAGAAAGAGAGAGACAGAGAGAGAGAGAGAGAGAATAGCTGATCCCACTTGGGTGGGAAGAGGTGGAGAAGTTAATGGTGAGATTTTATTCCCTGTGCCTCTCCAAACAATAAACACACACAGGCGTACAAAACACATGCATATAACATAGAACACACGCACATAGTGCACGCACACACAAAATCTTCACAACACGGAGTTTGTTGCTATTATCATCTCCATCTCAGAGATTAACTTAGACACAGAGGTACTACATTGAACTAAGTTTGCACACAGAGCATGTGGAAGAGAGAACAGTGCCAGGCAATAGTTACAGCACAGGTGCTGGGGCCGCAAAGCCAGATGTTCTGAATTTGAATCCTGGTTCCACCTTTTCCCACTCTCCAACTACAAGAATAACAAGAAATTGTACAGGTGACTCTTCTGTTAAAAGACAAAATTACAACAAATCTAGTTTTGTAGATCTTCATTGGGTTTAACTGCAGTTCTAGAATAGGGCAACAATCCAAACAGAAAATGGTTGGGAACGCTCTCCCGACATGTGCAGGTCCTATTTATAGCCAGAGGAAAGGAAGTGACACATGGAAAAGCCTGATTGGCTGTCGTCCACATTTGCCTAACTGGTCATGTTCTGGCAGGCTCAACCTCTGATTGGTTGGAGGTTTAGCTACTGTGATTGGCTGAGACTCGGGTACTTGTTGCAAGCGTGTAATTCGAAGTTAGGTTACGGTTCGTTTACATATCAGGTTAGGTTACATTTCACTATGTACCGAGAAACCTTTAAGGCCAAACTTAACACACGCATGGGGCAGCCTTATGCCAAACTTCATTCAGTGTAACACCTGTGTCTTAAGTTCATCTCTGAAATAGGGATGATAATAGCAACAGATCCAATGTTGTGAAGATTGTATGTGTGTGCACTACATATATGAGTGTGTTTTATGTGTATATGTTTCATGTGGGTGTGGGTATATGTAGTAGAAGAGTATTTGGCACATTGTATCTGCTCTGTACGTGCTAGGCATTCTTACTATTTTCAGCCGTTTAGAGGAAGCAAAATTCAGACAGAGTTAAGGAAATGATGTTCAGCCATACTATCCATTTTGCGAATTTTGTCCTTAAATAAAGAACAAAAGACACGTGACAGCGCTGGAACATCCGCATCACCTGTATCCCACCAACATCTGAAACCCTTTGCTCTGCCTGGGGACACTTGAGCTACTCCCGCCGGAAGCTGAAACGTCTCTTGTGTCTCCCTCACATCAGGACCCAGACCTGTGCACTGGGCTGCCCTATTTTGATGTGCCTGTGTGGGGCTTTAAGCAGAAACCAGTGGAAACATAAAGGGGCCACACAGAATCTATTCTGGCAACTGGCAGCTACATCCAATGCCCTGACTCAGAGGTGGCAACTGCTCCAGAGGCAGTGCCCAGGACTGGTGATGTCTGACACTCCACGCACTGTGTCTGTGCTTGTATACAGCTGTGCTGCTTACAAACTGTGAGGTCTTAGGCAAGTAGCTTTATCTCTGTCTCTGCCTCAATTCTCTCATCTGGAAAATGGGCACAATAATTGCACCTTCCCCTTAAGATTCTTAGGATGGCCATGTGCGGTGGCTCAAGTCTGTCATCCTAGCAATTTGGGAGGCTGAGGAGGGCGGATCACCTGAGGTCAGGAGTTCGAACCCAGCCTGGCCAACATGGCAAAAACCCATCTCTACTAAAAACACAAAAATTAACCAGGCATGGTGGCAGGGGCCTGTGATCCCAGCTAGTCAGGAGGCTGAGGCAGGAGAATTGCTTGAACGTGGGAGGCGGAGGCTGTGGTGAGCCAAGATCATGCCACTGCATTCCAGCCTGGGCAACAGAGTGAGACTCCATCTCAAAAAAAAAAAAAAAAAAAAGATTCTTAGATGATTAAATGGGAACATAGGTGTAAAAGTGCTCAAGCAATTTCTGGACCACAGTGGGTGTGACATACGGCCACGTTGTCACAGATACAGGAAAAATGCATTAGAGAAATAGAAGAATAAGGGTCTGGGAAAGGGGTTATTGGGCTTCATCCTCTCTCAATGCAGTTTCAGTGAGAGTCCAGCTGCTGAGCAGCCTTCAGGTCATGTGCAGGAATGCCTGCAGCTCCTGCACACCCCATGCCCTGCCCTTCTGTCCACTCTGGCCAGCTCCTCTGGCTTCTGCTGACTCATCACATTTGCAATCACAGAATCCTGGGAATATCATTGAGCATTGTCTCATCCAACTAGACTGGACTCTTCTAGAATTCAGACAGGAATAATTAAACTTGATTGTCTCAACACAGTCTGGTGATGACAAAAAAATAACATCAAGACACCAATATTTCCTCTGAATTTTGGATCTAGAAAAGGTTTGGGGGAAATCAGAGATTATTCAAATTTGTCTCTGATAAACAAACTGTGTTGTTTATGATTCTAACAATCACATGGGAAACAGTGATCTCTGAATTTTCTGTCTTAGGACATAGAGAAAGTGTTTTAAAACAGTGGAAACTCCATAGATGATAAATATTCGTACATGTTTATTAATAGACACATATACATGATACTAAAGGCTCATCAGCTCTAATAAGGGGAGTTTAGGAACATCTGTGAAATAAATAAAGGGAAATAAGGACAACAGATGATGGGTCAAACAAGGTAGCACAACTCATATTAATTATTGTACAATTATACAACAAGGACAAATCTCCTGATTTATGGCTTATATTTGTGACTAGAAGCATCTAACGTTATCCTCTGAGGACTCTAATATATTACATTGGGTGAATGGAAATTCCAATTCCAAATCTTAATCACTTTAAACACCAAACTGTATCACACTGAAATCTACTACTAGAAATGCATTGTGCTGGAATGAGAATCACTACAGCTTTAGATGTGCGTATTTTGAAAAACAAATAGCATTGTTTTTATCCAACTTCAAAACAAGAGCACCAATAAAACCTTGACTCATCCTGCTGGATGCCTGAGTGTGAGAGCCCTGGATTCGGCTGGACTCTGGCACAGCCTGGGCCACCTGCATCCTTAGTGATAGTGCCATCGAGCCTCAGATCCTGGGGATTTAAACTCTGTGCCATTTTGACCATTTCGTGAGCTGGAATTTAGAAAACTCTCAGTCATCCAATCGAAGTTTCTGAAAGGTACTAAGTTCTCCACTGTAAATCCATTAGGTATTTTAAGAAATGACCGTGATTGTGCTGATGGTCTCCATTTTAATTTGGGAGGGTGGTACATCTTCTCTAGTCTGTGGGGAAATGGAATGCTGGTCACCACTTGATTAACATTGGCAGCATGCTCCCATTTTGTAGATGGGCAAAATGAGGGTAGATAGGTTAAGTGCCTTCCGCTAGGCAACAGCACTCAGAAGTGTGATTTGATGTTGTCTCTCTGTTGCTGGTCAGGGCTCTATCTACTTATCCACAGAAATAATTAGGATCTGATATGGTTTGGCTATGTCCCCACCCATATCTCACCTTGAACTGTAGCTCCCACAATTCCCACATGTTGTAGGAGGGACCTGGTAAGAGGTAATTGAATCATGGGGGTAGCTCTTTCCCGTGCTGTTTTTGTGATAGTGAAGAAGTCTCATGTGATCTGATGGTTTTATAAGGGGGAGTTTCCCTGCACAAGCCCTCTCTTTGCCTGTTGCCATCCATGGAGGACATGACTTGTTCCTCCTTGCCTTCCACCATGATTGTGAGGCCTCCCCAGCCATGTGGAGCTGTGAGTCCATTAAACCTTTTTCCTGCATAAATTGCCTAGTCTTGGGTATATCTTTATTAGCAGTGTGAAAACAGACTGATACAGGATCATAATAACAACAGTGACCAAACTAATTAATATTTAGTATAAATGTTTATACAACCCACATTGTGGACAGTTGGATGCCAAATTTATCTTATTATCTTATAGTTAATATTATTTGGCCACACGTAGAACAACATGAGACAAAAAAACATACCTTGAATCTAATTCCAGAGTACAAGTAGAGGCATATTTCATGCTTAATCATCCCACATCACATTAGAATTTTTTGAAAAAAATAAGAGTAACATGTAATTTAGCATCATGCAAAGTAAGTATAAGTTCTATATATGAGGCTGTGTACTAATTAATTGCATTTATTGCAAAGCATAGAATCAGCCATTAAAGAAAACAAGCTTTGAAATACAGAGGTAAAACAGATGATGGGCAACTATTTAACCTGAAAGATGAGGAATCATGAAACTCCCTAATTATGTGATCTTGATCAATTACTCAAACTCTCTGAAGAAGGCTCTACATTCTAGCAAAGGCAGCTTCACATATAAGAGCCACTGAATAGAGAGGGAGTGGATGGTCTGAAAGTGACTGACTGGTCAGACGTTGGTAGAGCACAAACCTGGGACACAAACAGGTGTCAATCCACTTGGTTGCCCTATGGGGCACTAATGACATCTTGGATGGATGGTTCTTTACATTATGGAAAAGTCCAACATATTCTAGGGGATTTAACATCCCTCAGTTCCACAGACAGTAGATGCCACAAAACCCTCCATTCATGATGACAACTAGAAATGCCACCACACACTTACAAATGCTCCTTAGGGATGCAGTGTACTCTGCAATTGAGAATTGCTTATGGTCAATGCATTGGTCTTTGTGATGAGCAGTTCTACTAGATGGCATAAGAACAAATAGCTAAAGTAGTTATTGGTATACGTGATCCATGTGTTCGCTGGAATGGAGAAGGGGAAGTTATCAGATACGGCGTTAGCTTCTACACATCTTTGAAACTGACAGTGGATGTCACATACTTTGACAGAGCTTAGGGGTCTTTCAAAATATGTCTCCTGTCCATATGATGCCTTACAACTGTCCTTCCCTCAGTCCATAAAAACTAGGTTTTTAAAAATGCAGTCTGGGGAAAAGAAAACTCAAAACAGTTCCAGGTCATATATCTTCTGGAACTTTCCTATTTTATACTTAGATGAATTAAAGTTGTTGAAATTAAAAGTCAAGACTTTATTGTCTTCATTTTCTGTATCCCCATGACAACATGAACCTTCAGACAATGTCTAGATTTGACGGCCTGATGCGGTGAGCCCAGATGGGGAGCAGCACGAGGAGTACCTCTGTTAACTCATAACCATGTTATCTGTTTTCCCAAGTTTTATACCTTAAATAAGAAAAAGTAAGTAGATAACATATAAGACAGAGCAGATACCTAGCAAATAAATACATGAAATTATTGAGTAAAGCCTGCCAACACAGCCTTCTGAGTAAATGAAAGTTAAAAAGTACATGTTTCAAGAAAAGTTGCAGCCCTAGGTTTCAGAGAGAAGAGCCACTCCAAAGAACTGAGGCACCATGCTCATGATGTGCTTCTGACACGTGTCGGAAAACTGCACCCTGCTGGAAGTCTTCAAAAACTGTAGCCAACACACAGAAACTCCACTACCAAGTGTGTTTCCTTTTGTGACATCTTTAAGGACATATAAATGGGCACTATTATTGGCAACATCTGCTATCACCTGTTAAAAGCATGCACACATTATTTTAGTCAACAAACATGTCATATGTGTATGTTTGCACATTAATGGATACACACAATTTTTTTTTTTTTTTTGAGACAAAGTCTCTCTCTGTCACCCAGGCTAGAGTGCAGTGGTGTGATCTCAGCTCACTGCAACCTCCACCTTCCAGGTTCAAGTGATTCTCGTGCCTCAGCCTCCTGAGTACCTGGGATTACAGGTGGCCACCACCACGCCTGGCTAATTTTTTTATTTTTAGTAGAGACAGGGTTTCACCATGTTGGCCAGGCTGGTCTCGAACTCCTGAACTCAAATGATGCACCCGCCTTGGCCACCCAAAATGCTGGAATTACAAGCGTAAGCCACTACGCTCAGCCCAACAAAATTATCTGAAATTATTTTTCTCTCACTGTGGGAGGAAAATCATGTTCAAAAGGGTTTACAGTCAACTCCAGCAACCTGGCAGATTTTCCATCAAGCATTATTTATAAAATACTAAGTATCCGTTAAAAACTAAAATTCAAATATATTATTTCAAGCTGATTTGTGATTAAGATATATGTACAATGAAATACAATTATAAAGTGCGTTGGTGTAAAATTAAAAATGACTAATGTATGTGACTCAGCAGTTGCACCCCTGGGTATTTATTCCAGAGAAATGAAAATAGGTTCACACAGAAACGTATATATAAATTTTCATAGCTACCGTGTTGGTCCCTTCTTGCACTGCTATAAAGAAATACCTGGCCGGGCATAGTGGCTCACACCTGTAACCTCAGCACTTTGGGAGGCTGAGGTCAGTGGATCACCTGAGGTCAGCAGTTCGAGACCAGCCTGGCCAACATGGTGAAAACCCATCTCTACTAAAAATACAAAAATTAGCCGGGCTTGGTGGTGGGTGCCTGTAATCCCAGCTACTTGGGAGGCTGAGACAGGAGAATCCCTTGAAACTGGAAGGGCGGAGGTTGCAGTGAGCTGAGATTGTGCCAGTGCACTCCAGCCTGATGATAGAGTGAGATTCCCTCTAAAAAGAGAAGAGAAAAGAGAAGAGAAGAGAAGAGAAGAGAAGAGAAGAGAAGAGAAGAGAAGAGAAGAGAAGAGAAGAGAAGAGGGAGGGAAGGAAGGACCTGAAACTAAGTAATGTATAAAGGAAAGAGTCTTTATTGGCTCATGGTTCTGCAGGTTGCGCAAGTATGGTGCTAGGCATCTGCTTGGCTTCTGGGAGGCCTCAGGGAGCTTTTACTCACATTGAAAGCCAAAACGAAAGCAGGCATGTCACAGGGTGAGAGCAGAAGCAACACAGCAGAAGAGGGAGGTGCTTCACATGAGTAGACAACCAGGTCTCCAAGAACTGGCTCGCTCTCTCAAGGACAGCACAGAGGATGGTGCTAAACCTCTCACGAGAAACCCACCTCCACGACCCAATCACCTCCCACCAGGCCCCACCTCCAACACTGGGGGTTACATTTACATTTTAATATGAGATTTGGAGGGGACATCCAAACGGTATCAGCAGCTTTATTGATAATTGCCAAAATCTGGAAATAGATCAGATGTCCTTCAATGGAAAAAGTAGTTAAACAAACTTCAGTACATCCACAGCATGGAATATTACTCAGGATTAAAAAGAAGCAAACACACACTCCCCTCGCTACTTTCCATCATTTCTCTCCCTCCCTCCATCATTTCCTCTCTCCATTCCTTCTTCCATTTCATCCTTGCTTCCTCTCTTCTTTTCTCTTCTCTTCTTTCTCTCTTCTGCCCCATATCTTCCTCTGTCCCTTCTCCTCTCCCTCCCTTCACCTCTCACTTTCCCTTCCTTCCTGGTCCTCCTCCATCCATCATCTCTTCTCCCGCTCTGTCTTCCCTCTTCTTTCTCTCCTGTATCCTCCCCACTCCTTCCTCTCTGCTCCCTCCAGAAGGAGGGAGCCCCTCTTCTTCTTCTCTCCTTCTTCCCGTCCTCCCTCCCTTCTTTTCTTCCCTCCCACTCTGGCTTCCCTGATGTTTTTCAGACACACAAAATGCACTCCCACCTCCTAGCCTGTGCCGGGGCCGATGATCCCTCTGCCTGTGTAAAAATAAAATGATGAAATTTTCTTTAATGAGAAAGGAGCTGCCTCCCTACCCTCCCGGAGGCATCTTCTTGAAATATCATCCGTCCAGGAGACGCCAGGTCCTTTGATTTCACAACCCAAGGATTCGGACCTCCCGACCTCGGAGTTGTGGACACGTGCCTCTGGAATTAGCTCAGGTGTCTCCCACGAGGAATACCAGAAACAATCCCAGGGTACAACTGTTTATCTCTTAAAAAGAGGAGAAGTTTTCTTTGTTCTCTCTTCCACTTTATTATATAAAGTTGTGTGAAATTCTGTCCAGACTTTATACACAGTCAAGGTGCCTTTACGTGCATGAGAATTGGTAAGTAATGCCTACTCATTAATAAATTCTCCCTCCCTCTCTCCCCCGCCCTCTCCTCCTCTCTCCCTCTCCCTCTTTCTCTCTCCCTCTTATTTGTAGGAAGAAAACTTTAATTTCACTCCCTTCATTCAGGCCTCTCTGCGTGAGGGGTCACCCTCCTCCACTCGGTATGAAGAACGTTTCATTTCTCTTCACAGCATTTACTACCACCTATTTTATTTTAATATGTTAATTTGCTTGTTGCATTTATTCCTCATCGTTACTATCCAAACTCCTTAGAGGAGGAGCATTTTATTTTCACAGCTGCATCCTCAGCTCTTAGAGCAATTTGCTGTAGTCAGCAAATATTGTTGAGCACATTCTTTTCACAGCTATTTACTGAGCAGTTACAAGATGCCAGACACTTAAAATACCAGATAAGACCTGCTAAGCCTTTTGGATAGCTCAGCGGACCTACTGCGTAGCAATAACTTCCAGAGTTTATGCACAAACCGTATTCTAGAATACAGAATCGAATGCCCTTCATTCAGTACATTAAACCACCTGTATTATTAGAAATCAAGATATCAATGGCAAACAATATGTTAAGTTAATGACAAAAAAATAGTTTACAAAACCCTGTGTTATAACAAACTTTCAGGTTTTTGTTTGTTTGTTTGTTTGTTTGACAGAGTCTCCTTCTGTCGCCCAGGCTGCAGTACAGTGGTGTGATCTTGGCTCACTGCAACCTCCACCTCCCAGGTTTAAGCGATTCTCCTGCCTCAGCCTCCTGAGGAGCTGGGATTACAGGGGCCTGCCATCACACCTGGCTAATTTTTGTTATTTTTAATAAAGATAGGGTTTCACCATGTTGGCCAGGCTGGTCTCAAACTCCTGACCTCAAGTCATCCACCCGCCTCAGCCTCCCAAAGTGTGGGATTACAGGCATGGGCCACCACGCCCAGCCTAGGTTCTTTAAATTATATGTCTTAACTTCTATTATCAGAAATAGTGCAGCCTTTTGAAAATATTCTTATTTTTGCAAGCCGATTTTAGACTCATTTCTGAAGTTCCTAAGCCTTTGAAAGATACAAATTCTTCTGGTTTGTACATGCAAATCCTCTGCGGTCATCTTACCTCTGCACTGTTTGAGCATTACTTTATGGGTCTCTTCTGGCTCTAACCTGCCTGAAAGACCCTGGAGAACAGGCCCCACATCTTTATTTCCTTGAAGGCCCCACTTCACTCTTCAAGGGAGATGTACACAGGACCCCTGCAATGGGGCACGAGAAAGAAGACGTGGCTCCGCACCGAGGATGAGACAGAGGTTGGGATCAGATACGCCAGAGTGAGATGCCTTCTTCCTGTGCCACTGAGTAATTGTGTGACCATGAGCAGGATCCTCTCACTCTGTGTATCAGTTTCCACGCTAGCCAAATGGAGATAGATAGTGATAGCAGCAACACTCTCCCTGTCTTCTAGAAGGACCAAATGAGGTCAGGTCTGCAAAGCCTGTAGTCTAAATGGTCAGGGCATGGCCATTCCTTGGGGGTGGGGCTGGGAGGGTGAGGGGTGGAGGGGGTGGATGGAGTCAGGGAGGGTTCTATTGGATACATTAGATTTTGGAAAGTTCTATCCAGTGTTCAGGTCTCTGGGGTGGAAGAAGGCTGGGAGGAGTGAATTGAAGGACAAAGAGCAGGAGCTGAGTGAGTGAAAACATTTCACTCTACTTTAGGCTCTAGCAAAAAGCAAAAATTGATTGAGGGGTTAAAAGGAAGATTCCCATGAGAGATTCATATCTCTGCATGGAGAACCATAGTAATTTTGTCCTGTGAAAGAATTAAAGTTTAATTTACTAACTCTAATTTAATCTAAACTTAGAGAGATCACTATATAAAAATGACCAAAACTTATAGCAGTCACCATTTTTTATCACAAAGTCATCCCAAGAAGTGTATTGAACACAGATTACATCCATCTATCATGCTTAGTCATATGACATTGTAATCGTATCGGTGAAAGTGATCAGATATCAGCCGTTTCACATGGGCCAATCTAGTAAGAGTCACCAAACTAAACAGACAGAGCCACCCAAATATTGACTAAAATCCACGTTCATATAATTAATGTACACTCTCTTCAATTCGGATTCTGAAACTTACTTCATCTTCAAATGTTCGCCCTGGTCCTGACCTTGGTTTTGCTCAAATAAAATAGTCCCAAAGCATCCTCTGAGCAGTGACCTAAACCGAGGCTTCCCATCCAATCAAACTGCCTAATCTCCTCCATTTAGAAACATCTGATTCCCCCGGGGGCTATTTCCTTGAGGAGAATTTAGAAAACTGCTTAGCTATTAGGCATTTCTGTTTTACTTTAAATATCCACTTATAAGTGCAAATTTGCCAACAAGCCCCAGCGCCTTGTATGAGTGAGTCATAAACTGCACATGGTTCTATTGCTCTAACACATTTCGCTGCAGGGCTCGACACCGTGCATCTGTCAGAATCATGTATTTTCTGCCAGCAGCTTTTGAGCCACTTAAGCAGGTAACAGCCGACACCTAGAACATATATAGGGAAATAGTCACAAAAGATTGTGATGTGAAATGTTAGGACCATTTAAACAGCAGAATGTGGAAGGGCTATAGACTTTTCTGTCTCTCCGAGGGATACAGGTCACGGGGCTCCTGTTATAATGGGCAGAATTCCCCGCAAGCTGCTGCATTAATTAATGAGACCTGTGCCAACTGAGAACCATGTCCTGCCCCAGGCACATTTTGCTTCTGCTGACTTTTCCTGAGCTCTCGTCCAGCTTCTATTCATCCTGCTGGCTGCCCCAGTACACTGTCAGGGTGACATTGTTCCCAGCAGGGGCCCCTCTGGACAGCCCTCAAAAAGGTTCCAGGCCGGCTCTCCACCCTGCATGGGCAAATGACCACAAGCCCCTGTTTGCCCAGGGCAACTGTGGGATAATTAGTAAGAGCAACTGTTTTATTCATAAAAGCATCCCTGTTTGAAGAATAAAGTACACAGTTGCATTAGCATGGTCCACACCTGCTTATAGAGACATTCAACATCCTCAGCTGCAACACACTCCAGTCATGTAGCCCCTTCCCATAGAGCAACCCCCAGCAGCCCTGCCACCTGGGCAGGTAGACAGGCCCCCCCAGAGACCTGCAGACTTCCTGGGTATCTCCATCCACGTCACCATCCATGGTGCCCCCAAGTTTTAAGCTCTCCATGGAAGGGTTACAAAGTGGCAGAGCTAGGATTCAAATTCAGCAAGTCAGTTCCACAGCCAGGAGCTGGTAGTAGAGGTGCCCATCTGTTGCTGGGGGAGTTTAAAAGGATCCAGCCAGTTTGGGGAAAGGGAGAGGGGTTGGAATCAAAGCCAGCTTGGCTTTGCAGATGATGCAAAAGATGACACACAGGGTGCTTCTGGGCAGGAAGAACCCAATGGGTCTGGTGAACACACAGGCAGGGCAGTCTCTTTAGGGGGTAGTGGCTGGTGAGTGGCCTGTGTACGCCTCATTCATTCCACAAAAGTGCCTGAGGACCTAGGCTGTGTCGAGCTGGCTTCTAGGTATTGCAGCAGCAGCCAGCAAGGTCTCTCTGCTCAGGACATTTACATGTTAGAGAGTCAGACAGAAAGCAAAAAAATACATCCTCCATATTATTTCAGAACATAAGGAGTGTTTTGAAGGACAGGAAACAGAACGATCTTACAGTGCAGTGGACACGCAGATGCAGGCCCAGCGCTTCCACTGCTCCTCCCTGAGACATCTGCCCCATCTCCCTTCCTTATCTTCTTCTCCCTCAGGTCTCTCTGAGCTCACATGTCACCTCCTTGCTGAACTGTTTCCTGACAATGCTGTCTACAGAGGCTTAGGGTGTCACGGTCAGGAGCAAGCCAGTGTAGCCAAGTGATGGGGACGATGGTAAGTAGGAGACAGGTAAGGTCTTGTGAGGTTCTGTGGGTCATGATGAGGGGTTCAGATGTTCCTCTGAGCCTCCAATGGTGAGAGATTTGGCAGGGAAGTGACATGATTTAATCTATGTTCTGAAAGATTCCTCTGCCTTCTCCATGGAGAATGGATGGCGGGAGATAAATGTGAGTGAACCTGAAAGCTTTGGAAGAGGTTGGACAGATGGTCTTAATTCATATTTGGTGTGTGCCAGGGCTCTGCTTATCCTCGTCTCCAGAAGCCAACACCACAGGCCCTCCTGAGATAGATGTGACTAAACCCTAATAAATATAAATACACTAGTTGACTCGGTAGGATTTAAAATCAGACAGGAAGAATTCCAGGACACATTTCCAAATCTCCGGGTGTTAATTTTGTGGCCAATCAATTTACTTCCTCCGGTGTGAAAGAACAGCCCAGAAGCTAATTTTGAGAACCCATGAACTTGCACCCACATATGAGACCCACATACGAAACTTGTGGAAAATCTACTGAATGTGGCTCTGGAAAAACCAGCTGCCTCTGACCACCATTTCTTGCCCACACAGGAAATATTTTTGAAACTGAAATGCAAAGGAACTCTTTGCTGTTATTGTTTTCTTTACATTAGCCAGCAAAAGAAGAATTAAAATTGATGTAATTCTTTTCTTTTCTTTTTTTTTTTTTTTTTGGAGACAGAGTCTCACTCTCTCACCCAAGCTGGAGTACAGTGGCACAATCTCGGCTCACTATAACCTCCACCTCCCAGGTTCAAGCGATTCTTCTGTCTCAGCCTCCTGAGTAGCTGGGACTACAGGCGTGCACCACCACGCCCAGCTAATGTTTTGTATTTTTAGTAGAGACAGGGTTTCACCATGTTGGCCAGGCTAGTCTGGAACTCCCGACCTTGTGATCTGCCACCTCAGCCTCCTCCCAAAGTGCTGGGATTACAGGCGTGAGCCACATCGCCCGGCCCAATGTGATTCTGTAAATAAAATACATAGAACAGTCCCAACATGAGAAGCTATGATCATATTAAATCAGCCCTGTGCCTAAGCCTGTCCAGGATGCAAGCCCAGCGCTTCCACCCCTCTTCCCTCAGGACATCTTCCCCTCTCTCTTCTTTATTCTCTTTCAGGTCTCTCTCTGCTTACATGCCACCTCCTTCCAGAACTCTCTCCCAAAGATGCTGTCTCCAGTGACGCAAGGCATCATGGTCAGGAGTAAGCCAGTGTAACCCATGACGGGGAACTCACCGTCTTAATCATTTAGGGTGGCTATAACAAAGTCCTGTGGACTGGGTGGCTTATCAACAACAGAAATATATTTCTTATGCTTCCGGAGGATGGAGGGCTGAGATCAAGGTGCCTGCATGATTGGGTTCTGGAAGGGTCCTCGTCTGGGTTATCAGCTTGTCCCTGTGTCCTCAAATGGTAGAAAGAGGCTAGAGAGCTGTCTGGGGTTCCCTTTTGAAGGGCACTAATCCTATTCATGAGGGCTCCACCCTCATGGCCTCATTACCTCCTGAGGCCTCAATCCCTCATACCATCAAACCCGGCATCAGGATTTTGACATAGGAAAGTTGAAGGGACACAAACATTCAGTCTATTGCACTCATCCCTCACCCTGAAACTTCCCCCAACATGCAGTCCTTTTGTTTCTACCTAGCTCCAATTCAGCTTCCTAGGTGAATGTGCTAATCTCAAGACATGATTCTCTCTGGGGCTGTGCAAGTCTCATTAATTGATTCAGGAGCTTGCAGATAATTCTACCCACTGAAATGTGAGTAGGGAACCTTCACAGGGCCCACAGAAGAAGGAGGAAACTTCTGCCAGGGCCCAGAGATGCAGCCAGCTTGAGAATGTGAGGGGTTTACTTATCATCTTTCCTGCTGCTTTCCTTCCATCTCTCTATTGCAGTCTGCAGTATCAGAACCTGGCTGGCAGGCTGGGGCTGAGTGAGAGCAGAAAGAAAGAAGAAATCCTTTTCACTATAGATTTCCAGGCTGAAGATAATCACTTGATATTTCATAATATTTAGAATTTTGATTAATAGTTTAATGGTGTATTAGGGTTCTCTGGAGGGACAGAACTAATAAGATATATGCGTATAGGCAAGGGAGTTTATTATGGAGAATTGGCTCCCAGGATCACAGGATCACAAGGCAAATCCCAGCATAGGCTGTCTGCAATCTGGGGACAAGAGAAGCCGATAGTGGCTCAGTTGGTGTCAGAAAGCCTCAAAACTAGGGAAGCTGACGGTGCCACCTTCAGTTGGTGGTGGAAGGCCTGAGAGCCCCCGGGAAGCTGCTGGTAAAAGTCCCAGAGTCCAGAGGCCTTAGAATCTGGAATCTGATGTCCAAGGGCACGAGGATTGGAAGGAAGCATCCAACACAGAAGAAAGAAGGAAACCAGGGGACCCAACAAGCAAGATCATCCCATCTTCCTCCACCTGCCTTGCTCCAGCTGCGTTGGCAGCTGAGTGGGTGGTGCCCACCCACATTGAGGGAGGGTCTTCCTCTCCCATTCTGACTCAAGTGTCCATCTCCTCTGGCAACACCCTCCCAGACACACCCAGAAACAATACTCTAACCAGCCATCTAGGCATCCTTCAAGCCAATCAAGTTAACATCTAATATCAACCATCACAGATGTGCTGTTTTAATTTAGGAAAGACCACTGGACTCTTGTTTTTAACCCAATATTGAGGTGGCTGGTCCTGGGCTGGCTAACATTTTCAACCAGGGAGAGGGGAGGCTTACCCCTCTGAACACAATTTTGATTGCATTCTAGGGGCTGGCCCATCCACAGAACCACTCTACATGTTCCTTCTCCTTTACTCTTCCTTTCAAAGGAGATTTGTAGAGAAATGAAGAAATTCTGCTGTGGAACAAACACAATCGTGATAAACCCCAGCTTTCTTACCTCCTTTCTTTAAAAGTTCAAACATTTCCTGAAATGATCTCATTTATTCACTTTGACTTTTGTTTTAAGTAGAAATGTTCCCCCTAAACTGAATGTGCAGACCACTTTTCTCAGGCATATTGAATGCATGCAGACGCCAACTGTGCATTAATCTTGCCCTGGGCTTCCTACACCTCTGCCTGAAAGGTCCTTTTGTATTTCTTTAAAGCATCTGGTTGTGAAATGATGTCACCTGGAGAAGGGGCCAGATCATGGTCCCACCTCTTAGTGGCAGCAGACTTCAGGGCTTCATCAAGGATGCATCCTAGAAAGACTAGACCTTGGAGAATGGGTACAGTTCATTAGAAGTCCTGTGAGTACCGGGGGGCATGTCTTGTTCATTTTCTGATCACCACAATTGGCTTACACACCACCTTTAAAATTGTTAACACTAAGATGTTGGTTGAACTTCATTCTAATTTTCAAGGTTGTTCCATTGCAAGGGACAGAAACAGAGTGAGAAGCCATTAAGAACCTAAGAGGTGGCTTTGAGCCCATGTGTCTTGGAGGAAAACTAGGGATTTTCATGGACTTGGGGAGAAGGGGAGTCATAGGGACCAGCACCCTGGGGATGGGAGAGGGATGCAGACCTGTCCTCTCTTTGCAGGTCCAACCATTCACTGCTGGCCTCTGTGTGGCTTCTCTCTTTCTCACAATAGTCAGACCTTTACCATGAAGTAGACCCAATGCCCAGAGGCCCCAAATCCCTCCTACAATTGCAACTGTAAAGTACCAGAGAAAGATTCAGAGAGGCCAGGCCTGGGTCTCATGCCCACATGATTGGCCCCAGTAGGGCCATGTGTCCTCTTTGGCCAGGGGAGGGAATTCATACCCTCTTTATCAGAAAAGTGGGGAAAGGAAAGTTTTCTGAGCAGACAAAATAAAATAAAATCTAACAGCATTTTCAAGCCGTAGGTATATACCCAGAAAAATTGAAAGCATATGTTCATATAAAAACCTACATATCATTGTTCAATAGAAGCATTATCTAAAATAGCCAAAAAGTGGTCGGGTATAGTGGTTCAAATCTGTAATCCAAGCACTTTGGGAGGTCGAGGCAGGTGGATCACTTGAGGCGAGGAGTTTGAGACCAGCATGGCCAACATGGTGAAACCCTGTCTTTACAAAAAATGCTTAAATTAGCTGGGCATGGTGGTGCATGTCTGTAGTCCCAGCTACCCGGGAGGCTGAGGCAGAAGAATTGCTTGAACCTGGGAGGCGGAGGTTGCAGTGAGCCAAGATCATGCCACTGCACTCCAACCTGGGCAACAGAGCAAGACTCCATCCAAAAAAAAAAAAAAAAAAGCCAAAAAGTGGAAGCCTCCCATGTCCATCAACTTGAGAATGACTAAATAAAATGTGATCTACATGACAGAATATTATTAATCCATATAAAGGAATGAGGTACTGATCCATGCTGCAATACAGATGAACCTTGAAAACATGATGCTGGGTGACAGAAGCCAGACACAAAAGGCCAAGTATTGTATGAGTCCATTTATATAAAATTTCCATCTATAGGCAAATCTATAGAGACCTAGTCAATTAGTGGTTTCCTAGGGCTTGGAGGAGAGAGAATGGGAGAGGAACTGCGAACAGGTACAGAGTTACTTTTTCAGTGACAAAATGGTTCTAAAATGTATTGTAATGATAGTTGCCCAATTCTGTGAATACTAAACACCATTGAGTGGTTCAGTTTAACAGTTGAATCTTAGGGTATGTAAATTATAGTGCCATAAAGGTATTAAAAAGAAAATAATTTGGACCAATGAGATAGGGACAAAATCAAACGGAGCCTAGTATCATTCATTCAACAGGTATTGTAGTATCTACACATGGCAGGCACTGCCATCTGCTAAGAAGCCAAGGAGGACTAAGATGTGAATATTCCCCTGAGAGCTCGCAGGCTCTACAAGAAACAGACTTCTCACCCGACAGAGTCCATCAGGAGAGGAGTGCAACAAGGAGAACTGCCAAGGACCAAAGCAGTTTAGAGAATGTGGTGATGAACTCTACCCTGGGGTAGGGGATCGGGGAGGAGATCAGAAAAGCTTCACAGCATGCCTGAGTGGGGTTTGAAAGGTAAGGCTGTCCCAAAAACAAGATGGGGAAAGAGCACTTCAGGCTGAAGCAGCGTAGCAAAGCCATGGCAGGGAGGAGTTGGATGCCTGAGGAACTAAGGAATGGGTTAGGGGGACAGAATGGGAGTGTGACTGGGGAAGGACATACAGGGAGCCACGTATGCATGGTCTCCACCAAGAGGCCTTGTCCACTCTGATGAGGAAGGAACCAATTATGCTGATGAGAAGCTCTTTTTTTACAGTTAATTAAAGGAAGGGTCTGATGGTCTCTAAATAAGGACAATGACTCATAGCTACAAGGCTCTTGCCATGTGGAGGGCTCTGTGCAAAGGGTGTCATTTAATCCCCTAACCACCCCATGGGGCATGTGCTGTTCTTGTTCATATAATAGGTAAAGAAATTGAGGCTCATGGAGTTTGCATATCTAGCCAGTGATTTCTCAGTGATAGGTGGTGGATCTGAACTTCAAATGCAACTATATTAGTCCATTCTCATGCTGCTAATAAAGACATACCCGAGACTGGGTAATTTATAAGGGAAAGAGGTATAATTGACTCACACTTCATCATGGCTGGGGAGGCCTCAGGAAACTTAACACTCATGGAGGAAGGAGAAGTAAACCTGTCCTTCTTCACATGGTGGCAGGAAGGAGAAGTGCTGAGCAAAGGGGGAATAGCCCCTTATAAAACCATCAGATCTCGTGAGAACTCACTCACTATCACGAGAACAGCGTGAGGATAACTGCTCCCCTTATTCAATTACCTCCCTTCTAGTCCCACCCATGACACATGTGGGGATTATGGAAACTACAATTCAAGATGAGATTTGGGTGGGAACAGAGCCAACCCATATCGGCAACTTTCCACTCCCCAAGTCTGATTTTTAGCCACTACATTATACTGCCTCTCCTAACAACAACAAAAAAGCAATTTATATTGGCAATAGGAAATTTTTACAATTCTTAAACCCAAAGCATTATTACTACAAAGCTAGTATCTAAAGAGTTGATACTTGCGTAGAAATCATTAACATTGTATGCTCCTGACCTGATTTCAGTAAATGAGAGCATTTTTCTCAAAACCCAAAATTTCTGCCAGAATGAAGTGGTCCAATAGTTCATTGTGTATTCACAATGATTGCTAGGTACTCCACTGGAAACTCAAATGATTCTGAATCCGTGAGTCCTAAACAAACCACATCAGGAGAAGGCCAAGCTTCACATTCTTGCCAGAAAGGGCTGTTTCTAATGCATACCTGTATTTTAACAACAGCAAAAATTTATTGAGTGTGTACAGTAAGTCAAAACTATTCTAAGCACTTTGCACATATTGATCCAGGTAATTGCACAGTAACCTATAAGTTGCACATGATTATCTTCATTTTACATATGAGGACACCATGGTATTAGAAGGCTAAATTACTTGCACAAGGTCACACAGTGAAGCACTAAGCCCAGCTTCAGAGTGTGTGTGTTTAACCATTACGCTACCCTCCCCACTACTGGAAAATCTGGTCTGACCTTATTTAACATAAAGAAGAATTAGGCTTGTAATCCTCCCAGCCTGGGCAAGACAGTGAGACCCCATCTCTACCAAAAAAAAAAAAATTAGGGAAAGGGATGTTTCAACTTGGATCCTTCTCAAAAGAGCTTGGTTGTTAATGTGTCACCAGAAATACTTTGGTTGAAGATAAAAATACCTGATAAAAAAAATTAGCTGGGCATGGTGGCATGTGCCTGTAGTGCCAGCTATTCAGGAGGCTGAGGCAGGAGAATCACTTGAACCCAGGAGGCAGAGGTTGCAGTGAGCTGTGATCGCCCCAATGGACTCCAGCCTGGCGACAGAGCAAGATTCTGTCTAAAAAAAATCACCTGATAATTGGTCCCACTACATAATTCCCAAGATAATTAATTGTAAATGAATTGTAAGTAAAGTCAATGTATATCAATGTCCCAAAAGATTTGAAAAATTAGGGTAGATGATTATAGCTTTTATTATCTGTTCTGTATTATGAGTTGAAGATACTATGTTAGTTTCCTATCACTACTATAATCTATTACTACAAACTCACTGACTTAAAACAACACAGATTTATTATCTTATGGTTCTGGCGGTCTGAAGTCTTGAATCAAGCTATCAACCTTGATCTCCAGGTCTGCATTCGTCTTGGAGGCTCTAGATGATGACATGTTTCCATATCTTGTCTAGCTTCCAGAAACCACAGAAATTTCTTGTCCCATGGCCTTTCCCACAGTCTTCAAAGCCAGCCGTGTAGCTATCTTCTCTCCTCCATGACCTCTGCTTCATGATCACATTTCCTTCTTTGACTCTAACCCTCCTTAAATAAATCCTGAAATATCCAGATAATATCCAATGTCAGGATTTGAAAAATACCTTTTGCCATGTAAAGTAACATATTCACTGATTCCAGGGATTAGGACACGGTAATGGTTCATTTTATGTGTCACCTTGACTAGTCTATGGGGTGCTCAGTTATTTGACCTACATTATTCTGAGTGTGTCTCTGTGGGTATTTTTAGGTAAAATTAACTCTTAAATTGGTAAACTATGTAAAGCAGATTGTCTATGCTTATCCAATCCATTGAAGGGCTGAATAAAAAAAAAGGCTGATTTCCCCAAGTAAGACAGAATTCTCCAGCCTTTTGACCTTCAACCAGGACATTGGCTTTCTCCTCCCTTTAGACTTGAAATATTGACTCTTCTTGAATCTCAAGCTGGTCAGCCTTGGAGCTGGAATTGCAGCATTACTTCTTCTGGTCCTCAGGCCTCTGGATTGGAACAAGAACAAAACCATTGGCTCTCTTGTATCTCCATCTTGCCAGCTCAGTCTGCAGATCTTAGGGCTTGGCAGCCTCCATAATTGTATAAGCCAATTCCTTGCCATAAATCTCGTGTGTGTGTATGTATATATATTTACACAGACATATGTGTGTATATTATATATATTTACACAGACATATGTGTGTATATTATATATATCTACACAGACATATATGTGTACACGAATTTGTATACACATGCATATATGTGTAGTATATATATGGGTACACATGCATATGTGTGTGTATATATACATGCATGTGTGTGTACATATATATGTGTGTGTGTATGTGTGTGTCTCCTATTGGTTTTGTTTCACTGGAGAACCCTAATACAGATGTAAACATCTTTTGTGGGCCATTATTCAGCCTACCTATCACAGGTGCGAATATGCTCACACTCGTTCTGTTTCCTGATTAATTATTTTTGCACCCCCTAGAATAATGTCTCTTGCATGAATCCAAGTTGCTGAAAGCGTGGTCATCAAATCCCCTGAGGTCCTTAAAAATGTAGCACTTTGGGGCCTATGCTGGACCTCTTGTGGGGGATGTGGTGAAGGGCTGCCCAGATCCTCCTTTAACACAACATCTATTGCACAGATGATGGCAGGGATGTCAGCAAATAGCCTTAGCTATAGCCCAAGACCACGGAAGCTACCTTCCCAAGATGCACCCTTCCCAGAGCATGCTTCATCCAGTGATCGATTATTCACCCTTCCCAGAGCATGCTTCATCCAGTGACTGATCGATTCAGCCTCATAAAGGTCTGGCCATCTCTGCCTGGTTTTGAGCACCCCTGAAGTTTCATCCTGGTGCCAGGGCACCCCATGGGGTCACCAAGGCTGCAGTTGCACCTACAATGGCCTTGACTTCTCCTCTGCCCACTCCTGTTTCCTTTCCTTCCCTGCATGGGTGATGAGGGACTTCTTAATAAACATGTTTACAAAGGAGACCTCAAGTGACTCTTTCTAGAATCTAGGAAATCTGTTCCTAGAGCGCTGTGCTGAGCCCCGCATATGTAAGCTTAACTCTATTCTGGAGTCTATTTCCTGGAAACTCTACTTGAGATATCTACTGTATTCATTTCCTATTTCTTCAGTAACAAACCACCAGAAACTTAGTGGTTTAAACCAATGCAAATTTATTCTTAGAGTTCTGAAAGTCAACATTCTAAAATCAAGGAGTCGGCAGGGCTACATTCTTTTTGGAGACCTGAGGGGAAATCATTTTATTGCTTTTTTAGCATCTAAAGGATCCTGCATTCCCTGGCTGGTGGCCCCTTCCTCATGTCACTCCCATGTCTTGCCTCTGATACCACATTTCCTGCTGCTAAGGCTAAACACCCTGACTCTCTCTTATGAGGACCCTGTGATTATAGTGGGTGACTACAGACTCTCCAGTACAGTCTCCCCATCTCAAGACCCTTCATGGCATCTGCAAAGGCCTTTCTGCAATATAAGGCAATATATTTGCAGGTTATGAGATTTAGGACTTGGACAACTCTGGGGGACAGTTATTGGGCCTACCATCCCCACTGAATCGGAATCTCAGAAGTGTAGTTGCATTAGTCCGCTTTCACACTGCTATGAAGACATACCTGAGAGTGGGTAATTTGTAAAGGAAATAGTTTAATTGACTCACAGTTCAGCATAGCTGAGGAGGCCTCAGGAAACTAACAGTCATGGCAGAAGGGGAAGAAATACGTCCTCTTCACTTGGCGTCAGGGAGAAGAAGAATGACTAAAGGGGTAACGCCCCTTATAAAACAGTCAGATCTCATGAGAACTCACTCACTATCATGAGAACAGCATGAACGTAACCACCCCCATATTCAATTACCTCCCACTGTGTCCCTCCCACAGTACATGGGGATTATGGGAACTCTAATTCAAGATGAGATTTGAGTGGGGACACAACCAAATCATATCAGGTGTCAAGAATCCACATTTTTTGGCTGGGCACAGTGGCTCATACCTGTAATCCCAGCACTTTGGGAGGCCAAGGTGGAAGGATAGCTTGAGGCCAGGAGTTTGAAACCAGCCTGGGCAATAAAGCGAGACCCTGCTATCTCTACAGAAAGTTAAAAAGTTAGCTAAGTGTGGTGGCGTAGGCTTTCCCAGTTACTCAGGAGGCTGAGGTGGGAAGATTGAGCCCAGAAGTTTGAGGCTGTAGTGAGCTACAATCACTACTGCACTCCAGCCTGGATGACACAGCAAGACCCTGTGTCAAAAATAATATATATATTTTTTAAAGTCCACATTTTTTATAAGTCCTTGAGGTAATTTTTATATATAATTGAGTTTGAAAACTGCTTTCCTAAATCAATGTACTAAGTTCTGGCCTTAATTCAGCTTGGCTCATGGTGTGTTTATTTTCAGGTTCCTTGACATTATTTCTGATCAATTACAACCATTAAATCCATCAGACATAAAATAATACCATTGAACTTTAAATGGAAAAGGGTTCTCCCTAGAAACCAGTGAGTACAGGTAGGGGCAGCTTTTGAGAACCACTGAAGCTCCTCCCCCAACTCCCATTGCCCCAGACCATCACCCCTTCCCACAATAGTTGCCTGCTCACCACACCAAAAGGGACATTAGTTCAGGGGAGAAGCATTTAAAAATCTGTTCCGAGATGGCTGACTTACTATTCAAACACCAGATAAAAACTGGTAGCTTCACACACACACACACACACACACACACACACAATGTTAATTTCCATTTGACCAAGCCTCTGTTACTTCCTTTCCAATTAAATCTAACAACTGTTTCCTGGCAGTCTCAATACCAAGTCCAATGCCGCCTGCTTAGGGTTTTGTAGGAGAACAGAGCAAGTCCTAGTGATCTTGCAGCTTACAAAGCAGTGGACTGTCTTTGGAGTTAAGCATATCTGTGTGTGTCTGTGTTTGTGGACATAATTAATATATTTTGTCTCTCAAAGCTATATGCATATATATAAACACAGCAGAAACACATACACATATATATTTATTTAAGTATGCTTATGAATGTCTTGCCTTTGTCTGGACTATGCTGCTTCCAGACGTTTAAATAAGAAACAACCAAGAGATGCGGGGAATCACATGTGACAAACAGGTGTCCCAGGGCCGAGGAGACACAGAGGAGGAGACAAAAACGCTGGAGTCCATGAGGCTCCTGAGTGATGGCCACAGGGGCAACAACAATGACATTCTCATCACAGGGAAAACTCCAGCCCTCTGTAATTACAGTCAGCCTGAGGTTCCTTTTAGACTATTGGTACTCTGGGAGTAGTTTGCATCTAAATTAAAATTGGACCTCAAAGCAGTGAGATGAGGTTGCATTTCTAAGGATAGAAAAATGTGACAGGCAGGTTACTAATTGCTAGGGAGCTCTGCACCAGTGACTGCAGAGAGCAGAAAAGGAGATAATAATTAAGCAGGTGGGGGCGCACTCAGCAAGAAGAACAGTAGAAAAGGGTGTCAGAAACTCACCCCTGGAATGCACGATTTTTCCTACTATATATTAGATGTATAACACATAAGTGTGTGTTTTATATATGATGTTACTTCTTACATTACTTTTCTAAAATATATAGGCTATATATAGAATAATGTAAAAATAATACTATATATAAAAACAATCTATAATGCTATTTTTACATTATGTTTATAAAATATGTATAGTCACATATAATATATATTTATATTTTCAATACCAAGTATACATTTATATAAAATATAGTCTTACTTTTAAAATTTAATTTTTTTTTGAGACAGGGCCTTGCTCTGTCACCCTGGCTGGAGTGCAGTAGTACAATCACGGTTCACTGTAGCCTCGACCTCCTGAGCTCAAGCAATCCTCTCACCTCAGCCTCCTGAGTAGCTGGGACCACAGGAGTGTGCCACCATGCCCAGCTAATTTTTGTATTTTTTGTAGACATGGGGTCTCACCACATTGCCCAAGCTGCTGTCAAACTCCTGGGCTCAAGTGTTCCTCCCACCTTAGCCTCCCAAAGTGCTGAGATTACAGGTATGAGCCACTGCACCTGACCCAGTCTTAATTTATGACTTATTTAAAAATCTGTCTCTTTGATGATAAAATAAATCATCTCACTAGAAAAACGCTAAGAGTGAGTACAGCAGCCCCACAGCTTTTGGTTAGGGCTCCCTTTGGTGCCTGCTTTGCCATTCTAAGTATTTACAGGGCCATTACTAAATACATCTGTCTGCACCGCCAACATGACATGGCAGGGTATTATGTTAAGATCGAGAATCTACTTTGTCCTTAGGACCCTTCCAATTTTTTTTTTTTTCTTCTCTAGAATAATAGACACCATTATGAGGAAGGAAAACACCTGCATGCCTGCCCTCAGATCTGCCCATTGAGTTCTTCACTGATGAAATTCCCAAACCTCCATCATCAGAACAATGTAGGGCATCTACAGATTCATATTCCTTCCTTATGCGGCAACCTCAAACTGGCTGCATCCAAGGGCTTTGTTCCTTGTTTTGCTTCATGGCACAATCATTGCTGCATTTAGAAAATCAGCTGTCAGAGTGTGTAAGGGACCATAAGGTGATCAGCTTTGGCTGTGTCCTCACCCAAATATCATCTTGAATTGTAGCTTCCATAATTCCCACATGTCATGGGACGGACCTGGTAGGAGATAATTGAATCATGGGGGCTGGTCTTTCCCTTGCTAGTCTCGTGATAGTGAATAAGTCTGACATGATCTGATGGTTTTATAAAGATGAGTTTCCCTGCACAAATTCTCTTCTCTTGTCTGCCGCCATGTGAGACGTGCCTTTCACCTTCTGTCATGATTGTGAGGCCTCCCCAGCCACGTGAAACTATGAGTCCATTAAGTCTCTTTCTTTTGTAAATTGCCCAGTCATGGGTATGTCTTTATCAGCAGTGTGAAAAAGGACTGATACATAAGGTAATGTATTTGCTGTTGAGAGCAGGGTCATCTGAGGGGTGGGGAGCCTTGTAGGCCTGTCCTGGTGAGTGACACATCCATCTTCCCTGTCCACTTTTATTAAAACATGGAGGATGGTCACTCAGCTTGCTGCTTCTCTTTCTCACTCTCCCCAGCTTCCTGTACTTAATTCCTTTAGTTTATCAAGATAGATGATGGCAAAAGGCAATATTTACAACTAATCTAGATAGCTGCTTCAATGGAAAGAATTATAACTCTCTCTCATTTCTGCCCACCAGGACCAGCCTTATTTGTGGACCCAGAGCAGATGCTGTCTGAAATTTATGTCTGTCTCCTTTTAGTAAATCTTTATTGAAAGAAGCCTCCTCCCTCTCTATCCCAAGGCTGCATTCTTCCAATTTTATTAAACTGATTTTTATAAGCTACATGCTGTGTACACGTGTGTGCATGTGTGCCTGCAAGTGTGTGTGTTCTGTTGACTCATCCTTGAAGGAATAAATAGGTCCATGATTTTATTTGATATTTACTCATTCCCAGATATTTACTCATATGTATTTATATGAGTAACAGAGTGGGCAAACTGTCCTTAAATCCCCTCACTGATTGACGTTGAACTCATTGCTAGGGTTTGGTAAGGATAAATGTCCAGGAACTCAGTGGCCTGGGAGGTAGAAAAGGATCCAAGGTTCAAGGTAGTCCTGGAAGAGAAGAGTTTCCTCTGTGATGTGTCCTCTTCATTCTTGGTGGTTTGGCTGCAGTAGTGTTCGGCTGTGTATGCCCATCTTTCTGTTTGGCTGTCCTCTGTGTTGAACAGACCCAATGGACAGGCCCAGCCTCACCCTTGGGCTGCTCCTTCCAGGTGAAGCACTCTCCTGGCCCCAGCTCAATATCAGAGCTGCCCATGCCTGGGCTTCCCATCAGTGTTGCTATACAGCCTGTCAATGACGCAAATACTTCCCAGTGATGTGGGCTCACCTGCCTTATGATCTGGCCACTTTTTATGCCTTTACCTGCATATTAGGACTGAATGGTGGCTTCTTCCAGAATCTCCATGCCAATGGTCGTTCTGCTGTTTGCAGGTACTAGAAAACCCCACTCAAACTGGCTTTAGCAAAACGTGGCTCAGTGTAATCAGTGTAAATAAAATGTGCAAGGGAGTAACTGACTCTATGTGGATTCACGGACTCAAGAAAGTCATCACAATTCAGTTTCTCTCCTCTTAACTCTGCCATCTGCAGTGTTGGCTTCCTCTTCTGGTAGAACCACCAGGCTCTGGTTCCAGGCTCTCATTATCCCTATGCCTTCCAGTACTTGAAGTTAAAAAAAAAAAAAAAAAAAAAAAAAAAAAAAAAAAAAAAGCTTTATCTGATAACTCCTATAATAGCCTTGGAATTTATAGAATGTTCTCCAATTTGCATTCCTAGCACTGTTCCTCAGAAGGGACTTTATAGGTTGATTCTTAGTATTTACTTTCAATAGAGAGAAAGACACACAGAGAGAAGCAGATCTAGAAATATAGAGATAACTATATGCACATTTATAGCTACAATATATATGCTTACATATCCATAACTGATATAGATATAGGCATATTGATGTAGACATAAATAGAGATGTATCCAAAATGTCATGGCTTTTATTGACATATGGATGATTATCTCTGTATTAGTCAGGGTTCTCCAGAGAAACAGAACCAACAGGACATGTATATGGAGGGAGAGAAAGGCACTGACCAGGATAAGGATTGTCCTTATGCTGTTACAGAGCCTGAAGAGTCCCGAGATCTGGAGTCAGAAAACCGGAAGCTCAGAAGAGCCAATGAGTAGTTCCGGTCTGGTCTCAAGGCCTGAAAACCAGGAGAGCTGATGAGGTAAGTTCTAGTCCAAAAGTTGGCAGCCTCAATACAAAAGAAGAGTTAATGTTTTGGTCTGAGTCTGAAGGCTGAATAAAGACCAACATCCCAGCTCAAGCAGTCTGGCAGGAGGAATTCCCCTCTTACTCAGCCCTTTTTGTTCTAGTCAAGTCTCCAGCCGATTGGATGAGGCTTACCCACATTAGGGAAGACAATCATCTTTATTTGGCCTACCAATTCAAATGTTAGTCTCATCCAGAAATACCTTCACAAACACGCCAATCATCTTTACGCAGTCTAACAATTCCAAAGTTAATCTCATCCAGAAATACTTTCACACACACACACGCACACACATACACAGAATAATGTTTGGCCAAATGTCTGGACACCTCATGGCCTAGTCAAGCTGACATATAAAATCACAACTGTCACAATCGCCCTATAAATTGACATATAATAATATAAAAACATTTTTGTTGTGGACCAAAAGAATAACATATTTCTTCACAACTGTACAAAAATGTCATTACAGATTTTTTATGATATCCAAGAAATGGAAATAATCTAAATGTGTATCAAGTGTATGAATTTAAAAAAGTATTTTTTCCATGCAATAGAATATTGCTCAGCAATAAAAAAGGAATAGCCTGTTTATTCTATTCTAAAAATAAAAGTAATTACTTTTGCACTAACCTAATATTTAAAACCTGGGTGAAACTCAAAAAAGGGGTGAGGATTAAAAGAAGTCAAACACAGAGCACCAAACATGTAATTCCATATAATTAAAATGCGAGAGTAGACAAAACAACTATGGTGATAGACAGACATCACAACCATGTTTGCCTCTGAGGATTGCATTGACTGGAAATTTGCACAAGGAGTTTTACCGGAATGATGGAAATGTTATTTATCTTGATGAGAGTGTGGGTTGCATGGGTGTAGGCATATCTAAAACATCTCAGAACTGTATCCTGAAGAATTCTATGTAAATTATACTTCAAAGAAGCTGTGTCATAGGAAAACAATTATCATCAAAAACAAAGACAAATAAATACCTTTGGTAAAAGACCCTTCACTTATGGCCAGATACCCTTCTCCCCAAATGAAACTAGAGGGGTAACCTCAGCGAGGAATATTTATGTGGCCTTTGAAGGCAGTGTCAAGCTTCACAGCTGCAGGAGGAAGAATCTAACTGAAGAGAAGAAGAAAGAGTAGACTGAGCTGTGGGCACCTTTGCCCTCTACAAGCAGGGCATCTCGCCTGGCACCTGGCACACTTAAGTGTAGAGAATGGGCAACAGGCATGGATTAACTTCAACCTTCTTCATTTTCCAGGTGGGCCCTGGGGCAGCCAGAGCTCACAGACTGGTCACCTCTGACTTCAAGTGTCCTCATCCATTTCCTCCCATGCATTATACAAATGTTATCATTATCTGTATGTTCATCTTGACCACAGAAGGTTGAGAAGCACATCTTTATCCAATCAGTCCTCCCCTTCCCTGTCCCCTCTGATGGTCATTGCTGGTTTCCAGGTGCTTGTTTGGTTCTAAGCGGAACTCTCCACTGGGTTGCGTGTGGCCTGTTAAGGTCCTGCAGGGTCCTGGCAACCACAAGCCAATCTGCAGTGTCTTTCAGTACTGACCAGGATAACTCATCACTTTCAACTCATTGTGGAGACACTGGGCAGGTTTGGGCAGTGTTTTCTGAAGACCGCAGGCAAGGCTTAGGTTGTTCTGGGTTTCCCTGAGAATGGTGATAAGCAGTTGCTTTTACAGGACAATGCCTACTGAATTTAAGGATGGGAAAAGAGATTTTTCTGATTCAGTAAAAGAATTATAAACTCATGACAAGCTTAGCCTGATTGCCAAAGCCCATAGAGACCATGAAAGTCACCTTCCATGGAAGCCGGCTCTGTCAAGATGTTATAAACTTAAGAATCAAAATCTGATGAGTTCCACATCTTTACTTGAGGATAAAATAGACCATCTGCAAGAAAAACTAGAAAGAAAGTCCCTAGCTTTCATTTGGAGCATGGTTTGGGCTCATATTTACCCTATATTTAGCAACAAGTATTAAAAATCTGACCAGGTTCATTTCCTGCTTGAAGATGAAATAGACCTTCTCAAAGAACTAGAAAGAGAGCCCTTGCTTTCATTTTAAGCACGGTTTGGGTTTGTATTTAAAGATGGAAATGGTCACTAGAAGACAAATTGAAAGCTCTCAAATACAAGAGTTTAAGCCCCAAAACCTCATTTCCATTCTAGAAGAATGAAGAACAACTTAATGAAGTTAATGGATAGTTTAAGTGAAAATGCTGCACTTCAGGAAAAGTCTAAAACTGTTTTCACTAGAAGATGAAAAATGAAAGAATGGGGAACATGAATGAATTTTTAAAAAGTCCTATCTTGGAGTCTTGAACAAAGACATGCCCCAAGTCCTAAATAATAAAAGTGAGTTCATTCACTTCTCTGATGGACACCTGCAGAAGACAGCTGTCCTCCCAGAGGGGAACGGGGATGGCAGTGACTGGGAATTGCATACAGAGTGAATCTGAAAGTAGAAATGACCTGAACAGTCAGGCACAAGTCATTTTTGCAGAAACCAGACTCTGCTGCTAAGTTCACTGCTTCTTTAAATACCGCAGGAAGAAGAAAGACAGGATATATACAACAAGACATCTGAAGGAAAAGCAAATAATTGAAGCGATCTGAGTTCAAATTAAAATTTCCAAATTGAGCAAGCATCTTTGCAGTCAGAAAATGTACAATCAGAAAGTGAAATTCAAAAGCTTCAGCAGAAATTCAAAATACCATCTGAAATATATTGGGAACATATAACAAAACGCCAAAGCAAATTACTTGAGGAAGAAATTTACCACTTAGAGAATGAGAAGACATTTTCTGAAGTACATGAAAATGTCAGCCATGCCCCCTAAGTACCTCGAGATGACCCAAAGCTGGCCCAAGTGCTTTTTCTTTTCATCAGTGCCAGATTTGCTCCTATGGGGAAGAAGCTTGCGAACATTGGCTGTCAGTGATGTCCACTGAGAAAGAGCTTAGTAACTTAAGAAAAGGTGATGTGCATGACAGTCACTAATTACCTGAAGAAGACTCTACATCTCAGCTCTTATCGACTTGCTCTTGTGGTCCTGCTGCCCCAAACTCAGCCCTGGGCAGGCATCAGGACCACCTCGGGGATCCCTTGGAAGATCAGGTTCTGAGGTCAGAGTCTGAGCAAGCAGAGGTGAGCCACTGAGTAATAAAACTCAGTCTGTATCCTGTCTCTCCTGCTCAGGTTTACCAGAAATCACCTCATTTCTTGAAAAATCATATGAATATATAATTTTATGCTTTTTATTATTTGTGGAGGGGCAGTGAGAAGTAATATTTTATGACGACAGCCATATCTGTGTTTAACACATTAAGAATTTAACATCTTCTCACTTCTTTCACCATCTTTGAAAGGAGCAAAAGCAAGAGAGATTGAGAGAGAGAAAGAAGGAGAAAGAGAGACAGAGAGAGGGGAACGCAGAAGGCAAGAGAGGGAGAAGAAGAGACAGAGAGAGAAGAAAGGAAACATAAAAGGAAAGAAGGATGTCAATATAGAAAAATAATGAAAAAATATTAACAGGCAGGCTATGGACAATTGGGATGATGCCAGTTTGAGGGATAGTGTATTTTCTACTGCTCAGACCAAAGGTTAGTGGCTTCTCAGTCTTTACATCTTTCAGAGAGTCACTGGGAGCACCCTCTTCCTCTGGGTGGCAAGCTCTAAGGAGGCATGGCTCAGACCCCAGCACAGAACCTGGTATAGGGCAGTGCCTACTAGCTGTCTGAAGAATGAATGAATGAACGGTGACTTCAGATGTAGCTTGATCTAGGTGCTCAATATGTGTCCATAGAGATGGCTTCATTTCTCATATATGTTTCTGTGTTGGGCTTATATATTTACGGTTAGGCTTCTCCACATATCATAGCAAATTGGGTTGCTCCAGGCTTACAATGTAGCAAATTGGTACTAGGTGCTCAGACCTCACAAGCACACGTACACTCAGAGAGAGGCTGTTTTTCCAGTGGTTCCAGGCCAAATCTGTGGCTGGCTCTTACTGACTTACATTTAGTCACATGGCTGTCACTGAAACAATCACTGTGGTCAGGGGCAAAGGATGATCCAGGCCAATATGATGGAATGAGTTGACACCAGTGTGGACCACAAAATTAAAGATGATAGGCCAAGTGCGGTGGCTTCCAGCACTTTGGGAGGCCAAGGTGGGCCGATCATCTGAAGTCGGGAGTTCGAGACTAGCGTGGCCAACATGGTGAAACCCTGTCTCTACTAAAAATACAAAAGTTATCTGGGCATAGTGGTGAGCACCTGTAATCCCAGCTACTCGGGAGGCTGAGACAGGAGAATTTCTTGAACCTGAGAAGCGGATGTTGCAGTGAGCCAAGATTGTGCCACTGCACTCCAGCCTGGGCAATAGAGCCAGACTCTGTCTCAATAAAATAATAATAAAACTAAAAAATAAAGACAATAGAATCAGGATTTCCCAATCAAAAATTAAGGTGTGATTACTAGAAAAAAAAAAAAAAAACCAGAATAAATGCCAGGCAGAGAAAAGCTTCAGAAAAATAAATGGTTTGGAGGTGAGAGTGGGAGTCCCTGAAAAAGAGCATCCAGAGTGGTGGATGAGATTTAAACTAATATCACTGCTCAAATAAGCATGCAGCATGCAGTGGTATCACCACCACTGGAGTCTTCGCAGGGCCTCTGGAAAAATCTGGGCTTCTCCCCTATCTGGAACACTGCATGGGCCTCTGAATTGTAACCCTTTCCTTAGTGTTAGTGAAAGATAGTCCCAAGACCAGCACTGTGGGAAAAGAGGGAGTCCCATCCTACTCTGCCTAAGGTGAGGACTTCTTTAGGCCCTCCACCAAGTCACATTGGAGTAATTTCCCTTGGAAGTTTTCTGAGAAGCCCTGTCTGGGGAGCCCGGATTTTCTTTTTCTTTTTCCTTTTTTTTTTTTTTTTTTTTTTTTGAGACAGTCTCACTCTGTCACCCAGGCTGGAGTGCAATGGCATGATCTCAGCTCACTGCAACCTCCACCTCCTGGGTTCAAGAGATTCTCCTGCCTCAGCCTCCCAAGTAGCTGGGATTATAAGCACACACCACCATGCCCAGCTATTTTTTTGTACTTTTAGTAGAGACAGGGTTTCACCATATTGGTCAGGCTGGTCTTGAATTCCTGACCTCAAGTGATCTGCTTGCCTCAGCCTTCCAAAGTGCTGGGACCACAGGCGTGAGCCACAGTGCCCAGCCCAGATTTTCTTACTAAGACCAAATTCATCACGCCAAAGAGTTCCCTCTGCTCCTGAGTGTTAATGATCCTTCCTAAATGTTGATTGGACCCAGGCTCCAGGCTTCTGCAGCCACAGGGACCTCCCTCTTCCCTGATCACGGTAGTCACATAGTTCATTACCAAGCTATTATCTCATACCATAAACAATCATCTGAGGGATAGTCTTCAGCACCGCCTGAAGTTTCTCAGGAAGGCCATGTCTGTTTCCCATCCTCATCCACCAGTTCAGCATTTCCCATGGGTGGCGGCTGAGTCCTTTGGCCATCACTAAATCTTTGCTTACAGGCCCCAGTGACTCCACACTCCCGCTGAGAACAGTGACACATCTGGTCTGGACATTCAACATGGGAAGAGCAATTTAATAGAAAGGAAGGATCATTTTAACCAGCAAGATGAGCATTTAGCCAAGGAAATTCGATGACACTGTGGGAAGAGAACCGTGACGGTGAAGGCCTTCCCTTCTCAATAAGGTTTAGAACCTTAAGATGCCTGGTTCTTGATGGGGAGTTGCCAGGACAAAAATAAACACAAACTTTACTTGTACCATTGAGTATACCATGACTTTAGTACACATCTGGGGTGGGGCCACACCCAAATTCCATGTCCAATCTTCTCCCTCTTCCCCCTCTCACTACCCAGCAGATGCAGGCCTCATCCTCTCCATTAAAGCATCACCTTCCTTTCTGCCTTAGAGTTTGGCAAGAATGCTCTCCCCCGCCTGGAAATCTCCATGTCTGGTCTTTGCATTGCTGGTTTCTCCCTGCCATTTAAGTCTCTGGTTAAGACTCATTTTCAGAGAGGTTTTCCCTAAACACTAATCCGAAGTAGCACCCCAGTTATAGTTCATAACATAACATGCATTATTTTGAATTCTTCCCAGCATGTATAACTGGCTGGCATTTTCTTATTATTTATTGGTTCATTTTCTTTGTCACGCTGCTGAAATTTAATCTCCGTGTGTGCGGGGACAGTCTGCCTTTTGCCTGTATATCTCTAGGACTCAGTGTTGTGCATACAACATAGTATGAGTTCAGTGAATATTGACTAAATGACGGATCGACCCCTCATGTTAACTTCATGCACTGGGTCTTACATGGATTCCCATTGTAGAAACCATGGAAACACAGGCAGGGCACTGAAGTGTTGCGGTCATGATCACACGTGGAGAAAGAGACAGAGATGGGGTCTGAACCAAGTCTGATTTTATGCATCAATAGAACCATCTGCATGTTCATTTGATTCTGTTCATGGTCCAGTTTTAGAAGAGGCATCTTCCATTCTGAATCAAGCTGACTTTTTTTCTTGTCAACCCATATAAAGTATGATGTATGTGTTAAAAACCACACAGACTGCATCCATTCAAAGTGTAAAATTCTATGAGCTTTGATATTGGTATATATTATGGAAACCACTCCCACAATTAAGATACAGAACAATGTCATCATCCCCAAAAGATTCATCATCAGAAAAGACTGTATCCCTTTTCAGTCCATCCTTCCATCTGCCCTTGACCCTTAGGCTACCATAATATCCTTTTTGACACAATAAATTAGTTTTCCAATTTCAGAAAACTAAAATAAATGGAGTCAGAGAATAAGGATTATTTTATGTCTGGCTTCTTTCCTTCAGCATAATGATACTGAGATTCATGAGTGTTGCTACATTTATAATTAGTTTGTTTCTTGCTATTATTGAGTACTATTTCTTTGTATGTATATGTCATTTAAAAAAATACTGTATGTATACATGCTGTCACTTTATCGTTGGCTGGCTGTAAGAACAGGGGTACTTCCCTGTCGTTTTGATCTATCTCAGTCCTACTCAGGGACTGAGGATTCAGAAATGGAATTCAGTGCCTGGGATTCATTCAGGCATGGGATTTTAGGGTTTTGGGTTTTTTAAATTACCCCACGTTGACAGTCAAACTCTGCCTTGTGACTGTGGAATCTTCCTCCCGCATGGTTTCCTGTCCTCCCCAGAGGCGAAGAATTCTTGTTTCTATGCCTCTACCAGCCGCAAAGCATCTTAGCCTGTGTCTTGGAAATTTAAAGAGATTTAAAGAGGTTGTCTCTCTCAGAAAGGTATGAAGGTTTAGCTCCTACTGCTTCTGCAGCAGCAATATGTTTTTGCCACTGTCCTGTGGGCTAAAGGGCGTGCTTCCTCTCCCCGAGCAACAAAACATTTTTGGTTAGTAGGAGAAAAACATCTGGGAAGCAGATGGGGCTTTGCCTCCTTCCCTCAGAAGCTACAGATCACCATCTGAATGGCCAAGGCACCCTGGAGTCTCTTTTAGGTAAGACCTGCCCTACCTCCAATCTTTCTCCTGAGCAAGGTCCAGGAAAAGACCTTCCATGTGCATTGAACTCTCCTCATGTCTGGGGCCCCCAGCTACTCCAGGCTCTAGCCTGACTCATATGTGGTCCGAAACAATTCATGAAAACTTTAGCTGATTTCGTCTTACTCACCTGTGTGGCGACCATCTCCTGTCCCATACTCTGGCAAGGGTAAAACAGTGTGGGTGTCCTGTCTCTGGAAGGTCTGGTCTTTCTCTGGAATTGTTTATTTGATGGCCTTGAAACCTTAGCTCTCTCATGGGCACAAGAAAACGTGTGATTTTGTAGGTGACCTGGGTTTCTCTTGTTATTAGAACAGGAGTGATGTTCTTCACTACTTTCTAAACCCTAACCTGGAGGGAAAGCTGAACCTATTTTTTCTTAGTTCTTTGCTTTTTAATGCTTCTGCTCTTGCTTCCTTTTATTGTTGAAACATGATATACTACCTTGCTCCAATGGCAAAACCTATGCACAGACCAGAGTGTGAATCAGATCATGGAAGGATGGCCCCATTGTCATGAAATACACTTGAGTCTAAGAATTTATTGTTTCAAATATTGGAATACTTCAATCAGGAGAAAATCATTCTAAGACATATTATTTCCATATGGTTAAATATTAATCTATGTTAGGATAAAGTTTTTTCACAGCTTCAATATGATACAGAATTGAAACTCTATGTAAATTTCCTAATATATAAAGAGCTCTAAAATTAAAAAAAATGAATATGAAAAGATGATCCATCAAATAAAAAATATAGATGAGCAACAAATAGATGGAAAATGTTCAACCTCACCAATAATAAACACTTATAAATTACATGATGTTAACTACACTGATGAAATATAAAATATATATGTAAAAAAATATAATATCTAAACGTGAAATAAGTATCAAGAGACTAGCCTGGTGCGGTGGCTCACACCTGTAATCCCAGCACTTTGGGAAGCCAAGGCGGGTGGATCACTTGAGGTCAGGAGTTTGAGGCCAGCCTGGTCAACATGGTTAAACCCCGTCTCTACAAAAATTAGCCAGGCGTGATGGTATATGCCTGTAGTCCCAGCTATTCAGGAACCTGAGGCATGAGAATCGCTTGAACCCAGGAGGCAGAGGTTGCAGTAAGTGGAGATTGCGCCACTGCACTCCAGCCTGGGTGACATACTAAGACTCTGTCTCAAAAAAAAAAAAAAAAAAAAGGTATCAAGGGACTGATAATTGTGTTTGCTTCTGAGAAAGATTTTGCAAACTTTTTGGGGTTTACAGTATGCATTTAACCCATCTTTTCCACACCATGATATTTACCCTATAGTATAAATCACACAATGCATGCAATGATTTAGTTCAAATATGTTCACTTATACATTGTTTATAATAATGAAAGATTGAGGACAATCTGTGTCTAACAATACTGAATTGGTTTTATCATAAGTTGTAAATTAGAAGCCTATGAGTTAAATATCAGAAGCCAACAATTTTCATTTGGCCCACCCACTGAGCTAAATTCAATTTGAATTAGCTACCAGTATTTGTAAAAATTATTTCCCACATAGAATTCCAGAGTTCTAGCTTCTCTTAAAAAAAACATAGAAAGATTTGGAATAGTCTATTCCAGTGTGAAATAATAGGAATAACTAAATTTAAAAATTAAAAACATCCTTTGCTAGCAGCTAAGTAATAACTGTCCCCTTTAGCCGGGCCATGCGTTTTCTGGTTCTCTAATACACCCCTACTCCTTATTACATCATGACTGTAAGAAGGTAAAATTGTATAGATTCCTGTCAGAATCCTATAAGCATTGGATTTATGACACCGGAATGAAATAACCAACAATGCATCCATATGATGGAACACTAGTCATTCATTAAACCATGTAATAAATATGTTACAGGTTATATAATATGTCCATGATTCCTTTATTTGCATGTCTCTGTGTTCCTTTTTTTTTTTTTTTTTTTTTTTTTTTGAGACAGGGTCTTGCTCTGTTGCCCAGGCTGGAGTGCAGTGGCATGAACACAGTTCACTGTATCCTCCAGCGCCTGGGCTCCAGTGATCCTCCTGCCACAGCTTCCCAGGTCGCTGGGACTACAGATGTGAGGCACCATGCCTGGCTAATTTTTTTTTTGCAGAGACAGGGCCTCACTATATTGCTCAGGCTGGTCTTGAGCTTCTGGGCTCAAGTGACTCTGCCTCAGTCTCCCAAAGCACCGGAATTACAGGTGTGAACCATCATGCCTCATCTGTGTTAGTTTTTTGGTTTTTGTTTTTAATGTTGCTCAACAAATCACCAAGTGAACAGCTTGAGACAGCACAAGTTTATCTCAAAGAGGATCAGGAGTCCAGACACACCTTCATGAAGCACTCTGCTCAGGGTCTCAGAAGGCTGCACAGTGGCAGCCAGGGCAGGAGTCTCATTTAAAAGCTGGGATTCTCTTCCAAGCTCACTATGGGCAGGATTCCTCTCTTGCAGCTATAGAGCTCATGATTACTTGATTCTTCAGGTCAGCGAGAATGTGTCTCATTGCTGCTTCAGGTTTCTGACCACAGGAAAGTCTGAAGTCCCCGTATGAAGAGCTTGCCTGATTAGGTCAGGCCAACCATGGACTTTTTATTTTTTTGAGACAGAGTCTCATTCTGTCGCCCAGGCTGGAGTGCAGTGGCACGATCTCAGCTCACTGCAAGCTCTGCCTCCCGGGTTCACGCCATTCTCCTACCTCAGCCTCCCAAGTAGCTGGGACTACAGGCACCCACCACCACACCCAGCTGATTTTTTGTATTTTTAGTAGAGATGGGGTTTCACCATGTTAGCCAGGATGGTCTCGATCTCCTGACCTCATGATCTGCCTGCCTCGGCCTCACAAAGTGCTGGGATTACAGGTGAGCCACCGCGTCCAGCCAATTTTTGTATTTTTAGTAGAGACGGGGTTTCACCATTTTGGCCAGACTGGTCTCGATCTCCTGACCTCATGATCTGCCTGCCTCGGCCTCACAAAGTGCTGGGATTACAGGTGAGCCACCGCGTCCAGCCAATTTTTGTATTTTTAGTAGAGACGGGGTTTCACCATTTTGGCCAGACTGGTCTCGAACTTCTGACCTCAAGTGATCTGCCTGACTTGGCCTCCCAAAGTGCTTGGAAAACAGGTGTTAGCCACCATGCCCAGCCGACATTCTTTTTTTATTACTAACTCAATGTCAACTAATTAGAAAACTTAATTACATCTACAAAATTCCTTTTCTTTTATCATAGTGTGTAACATATCCATAGGTTCCATCTACACTAAAGAAGAGCAAACATACCAAGGGGCATGATCCATAGAGTCCAACCTAGAATTCTGACCACCACATTCTAAATGCATCTTTGCAAAGAACCAAAGTCTAAAAATCAAATAAAACATCAAAAATGTGCCAAAATTATGACCCTTGTTTCCTCTGAATTTGAAATAACTTATAAATTTTGTTTTCTTCTCTGCATTTACCCGTATTTTTGAATCTCCTATGTTAAGAAGTGTTACTTTTGTAATAGGACAAAATAAAGACAAAGTAACACAACGAAGCCCTGGGTGTTAGTCTGTTTTCACAATAATATAAAGAACTGCCCGAGACTGGGTAATTTATAAAGGAAGGAGGTTTAATTGACTCACAGTTCAGCATGGCTAGAGAGGCCTTAGGAAACTTACAATCATGGCAGAAGGTGAGGGGGAACCAAGGCACTTCTTCAAACGGTGGCAAGGAGAAGTGCTGAGCCAAGCGGGGAAGAGCCCCCGCTTTTTTTTACACAAAGTTTCGCTCTTGTTGCCCACGCTGGAGCGCAAAGCCACGATCTCAGCTCACTGCAACCTCCACCTCTTGGGTTCAAGTGATTCTCCTGCCTCAGCCTCCCAGGTAGCTGGGATTACAGGCATGCATCACTACGTCCGGCTAATTTTGTATTTTTAGTAGAGATAGGCTTTTTCTTCATTGGTCAGGCTGGACTCGAACTCCTGACCTCAGATGATCCGCCCACCTCGGTTTCCCAAAGTGCTGGGATTACAGGCATGAGCCACTGTGCCCAGCTGGAAGAGCCCTTTTATGAAACATCAGATCTCATGAGAACTCACTCACTCTCACGAGAACAGCATGAGGGAAACCGCCCCCATGATTCAATTACCTCCACCTGGTCTCTCTGGACACCTGGGGATTATGGGGATTACAATTCAAGATGAGATCTGAGTGGGGACACAAAGCCTAACCAGATCATCCTGTTTACATTATTTGAGACCCAAGAACGAGTCAAGCCTGATACCCTGGACTTACACATCAGCTGATAAATGTTCCCTTTTAAAAACCTAAACAACTTTGCGTCATCGGGTTTTTTTATTTTTATTTTTTAAGTCTCTTGCACCTGAAAAGAGCAACAAATTTGAAAATAAAATCACTAAGTAACACTACTACCTGTCTGCTTCCTTACTCCAGAGCTATGCCTAGGGCTGTTCTCCACATCCAGCACTTCCTGGGATCAGGGCTACCCGCTTGTGTTTATTTTTAAAACTGACCTACATTCCATGACTAAAGTGGGAAGGAATCTATAAGGGCAAGCTGCCTTTGCGGCGTCAGGGAGGAAGGCAGCAGAGCCACGGAAGACATGGGCACGGGGAGAGGTCAGGCCTTGGGGGCTGTGATCCCAGCAGCTCTGGAAGCTTTGTGATGTGCACAAAGGTAAATCGCAGCGGGCCGTGGCCGAGGAAACACAGTCACAACACAGTTTTAGTAGAAATGAGTTGAGAGAGAGATTTTAGGGAAGCTCTTTTATTTTAATGAAATCTGATATAACAAAATTGGACCTCACCAAAGTTTGTCCTGAATAAAGTGACGATGATAAGCTTCAGAAGTCAGAAATATGCAGCCCAAAGGTATACATACCCGTTTGTGCATTAAGAAATGATGTCTTAGAAGGAGAGAGACGTAGGGCACACGCATGACTGATTGATTACAGTTCTGTCTGCCCTCTATATGCCGTTCGCTATCACAGATTTCGATCAATAAAAAGCTATTTTCTTAAGAATTCTTCCACCGCTGTTAAGAGGAGAGTACATATTTGTCTTGAGTGTGCAAATAATTTCATTTCAGCCACTCAAGCACCAGAAGAAAGTAGGAGCTGGGGCTGTGCAGAAAATCTGACATGATGTAACACGATGTTCCATTTCTAATTATGGACACCGAGACTAACTTTCGACAGGTTTGGAAAACATAGTCTCCATGGGCACATTGCTGGCATTCATCCAGCAAAACATAAAACTATTATTTTCTCAGATTCCCCCTTGTTTTCTCTTGTATTTTGATCATCCTCTAGGATGACAAAATGGAAGAGATTTTACATAAACTCTCTTCATAGATGACTCTGAAGATTATCTGTTACATTTTGGATGGTGGAGAATAAAAGCTATCTTAAAAAAAAAAAAAAGGCCTCATCTGCAAAGGAAACTTATTTCTAAATACTAGAGTGTCATATTACTAACAGAAGATTAGTTTCTATTTTAATCAGGAAACTCTAGAGGATGCTTAGGCCAGTAGCGAATAGCTCTTCCTTGCTGTGGTTTGGGGACACTGGCAGGTGGTGAATATTATTCCAAGCAGGCCCCTTCCCTAACATTGTTTCAGAAGGCATGAGGTTCTTTATGGTTCTGTGTCCGTGGGCAAGGCTGCAGCTGCTGATTATGCTAAGTCTCGCTTACTTGCAAATAGGCCTGTGTTTATTTTGTGCCTCACCAGCTGTCAACAAAGACATTTTAGGAATAATTCCCATATTTAAAGGCAGACTTTGTTCCAGTGTCCCACTGCGAGCTGCCCCAGCGTTAGACCCTTCCAGGGTTTGTGCAGAGAGCGCTGATGCTAAAACAGTGGGCAAAACCCCAGGGCAGCATTCTCTGCCAATTTGCCCATGGCCTGCCCTGTCTCCCTTCACCTGTGAATGACCTTCACCTTAGTGGGAATTCTTGCCCAGCTTTCTCGAGAGGAACCTGAAGCAGTGCTCTCATGGGCTTTTCATGGATTTGGGAGATATTTCATTTGATGGTCGTTAGGGAGGTTGAGGCTTTCACTGCTTCCTAATAGGTTTGAGAAAACATCTTCTCAACTTGGAAATTCCAACAATCTTCAGAAAGCCTGTTTTACTGTCCCTAAGGCTTTGAAATGCATTCTTATTTAGTAATCAGAAGGGAAAACAAATGACATTTTTAAAGCAAGTAGTTGTATTCCCGATCTTACTTTAGGGTTATGTTCTATTTATACGTTATAGTCCAGATTTAATTTTATTTAATTTCATGGAAGAAGTAGAGGAATTTTTAGTTTGCTTTTGCAACTGATGTTACTTCACATAAAAAAGGAAAAAAAGTAAATCGAAGAGCATTTAATTTTCCACTAGTGTTTTTTCCTAACCATTGTCTCTGCTCAGCCATCTTTTTAGCTAATAAATGAATTTGGATGAAGTAATGTTTGCATGAGAAATACTTTGACACTCACGTAAATCAAGGAAAGCATGCCTCTGTTCTTGGTTTTGGTTCACTACTTAAATTACTCTTAAATTATGTTTACAGGCTCCATCTCAATTTTCTCAAGCTACAATGTGAGGAGAGGAAAAAATCTACATGCTTGGGATTTTCTTGAAGGAAACCACAAGATCCCTGCTGCCTCAGTAAACATGCAGACCTGGTAGTCTGCTTAAGCACAGGATTTTAATTCTGAACACCTAATATTCTCCAGGCCTTTCACACCCCACATGGACCAGACATTAACATATACTAATTTATTTAAAACAAATCCACTCACTGCTGTCTCTGGGTCAACCCTTGTGCTAAACTCCGGGATTACAGGGATAAATTAGCTAGATTCTTCTCTAAAGGAACTAAGGGTTAGAGTGAAAAAATACAAATAAGTAATAGTGGCCCTCAACCTTCTTTGGGGTGGAGCACAAGGCAGCTGCCGAAGCTCTTTAGAGTCAATAGGGGTATAGCTGAGACTTTATAGTGCACAGAATGTTAAACAGGGATCACAAATGGGGTACATGGGTGAAGGGGATTCCAGAAAAGAAAACTAATAATGGTTTAGAGAACCTGGATGTCAGACTAATCTGGATTCAGATCCTACCAACAACACACATTAGCTGTGTAACCAAGGAAAGGTCTTTACCATTCAACAGTTGCCAAATACAAGGTTAATGTACAAAATTCAGTCACTTCCCTATATTACCAGCAAAGGACAAGTGAAACTGGAAATTAAAAACACAATACCATTTACATTAGCATCCCCAAAACTGACATACTTAGCTATAAATCTAACAATATATGTACAAGATTTATATAAGAAAAACTACAAAATTCTGATTTAAAAAAAATCATATAACTATATAAATGGAGAGATATTCCATGTTCATGAATAGAAAGATTCAATACTGTCAAGACGTTGGTTATTTTCAATTAGACCTATAGATTCAACACAATTCAAGTCAAAATCCCAACAAATTATTTTGTGGATATTGACAAACTTACGCTGAGATTTATATGGAGAGACAAAAGACCTAGAATAGCCAACGTAATAAAAGATAAATAAAAAAAGAAGAGCAAAGTCAGAGGACCGACACTATCCAACTTCAAGATTTACCATAAAGCTATAGCAATCAAAACAGTATGGCACTGTTAAAAGAAAAGAAAAGAGATGAATGGAATAGGTGAAAGAGCATGAATATAGATCCGTGTAAATACAGTCAATGAATCTTTGAAAAGGAGCAAAGGTGGGCTGGGCACGGTGGCTCACGCCTATAATCCCAGCACTTTGGGATGCGGGCAGATCATGAGGTCAGGAGATTGAGACCCTCCTGGCTAACATGGTGAAACCCCGTCTCTACTAAAAATACAAAAAAATCAGCCAGGCGTGGTGGCAGGCGCCTGTAGTATCAGCTACTCGGGAGACTGAGGTAGGAGAATGGCGTGAACCCAGGAGGTGGAGCTTGCAGTGAGCCAAGATCACGCCATGCGCCACTGCACTCCAGCCTGGGCAACAGAGCGAAACTCCATCTCAAAAAAAAAAAAAAAAAGTAAAGGCAGCACAATGGGGAAAAGATGAAAGAAAATCTTTTCAATAAATGGTGCTGGAATAACAGGATATGCATATTTTTAAAGGTCGACAAACAGGCCTTATACCCTTTATAAAAATTAACTCAAAATAGATGATAAACCTAAATGTAAAATGAAAAACCATAAAACTACTAGGAGAGAACAGCAAAAAATTCTAGACTACCTTGGGTATGGTGATGACTTTTTAGATACAACATCATAGGCATGATCCATGAAAGAAACAATTGATAAACTAGACTTCATTAAAATTTAAATCTTCTGCTCTACAAAAGGCACTGTCGGTAGAATGAAAATAAAAGGAGAAATATTTGAAAATTATTTCAAATCTTTGGGAGAAAATCTCTGGGAGAAAATATTTGAAAAAATATGTAAACCTAATAAAACACTGTTACTCGAAACAGACACCTCAAAATTCAACAATAAGAAAAGGAACAATCCAATTAAAAACTGGGCAAAAGACCTGAAAAGATGCCTCTTCAAAGAACATATACAAATAAGCATATGAAAAGATGCTCCACATCATATGGCATTAAGAAATTTCAAATTAAAATATCAATGAGATATCACCATACACCAATTAGAATGGTCCAAATCCAGAACACTGACACCGCCAAACACTGGTGAGCATGTGGAGCAACAGGAACACCAGCATGTCATTTATTCCTGGTGACACATAATGGTGCAGCCACCCTGGAGGACAATTTGACAGTTTCTTACAAAACCAAACAGAGTCTTATCACAAAATCCAGCAATCATGCTCCTTGGTTGCTACCCAAATGAGTTCAAAACTTAAGTCCACCCAAAATCCTGTACACAGATATTTATAGAAACACAATTTCCAAAATGTGAAAGGTAAATGGATAAACAATGCTATATCTAGACAATGAAATTTTATTCGGTGATAAAAAGAAATGAACTATCAAGCCATGGAAGGGCACGGAGGAAACTTAAATGCATATTAGTAAGCGAAAGAAGCCAACCTGAAAATGCCACATTCTGTGTGACTTCAACTCTATGATATCCTGGAGAAGACAAAACTATGGAAATAGTAAAACAGTCAGTGATTTCTAGGAGTTGAGGGGAGGGAGGGATGACCAGGTGAAGCATAAAGGATTTTTAGAGCACTGAAACTATAGTATTGTACACTCTACATATACTGTATGTATAGTATCATACCATATTATATTCTATACGACACTATAATGGTAGATACATGTCATTATATATTTGTCAAAACCCATAGAAGGTACAACATGAAGAGTTAATCTTTTTTTTTTTTTCCTGAGACAGAGTCTCGCTCTGTCGCCTAGGCTGGAAGGCAGTGGCATGATCTCAGCTCACCACAACCTCCACCTCCTGGGTTCAAGCGATTCTCCTGCCTCAGCCTCCCAAGTAGCAGGGTCTACAGGCATGCACCACCACATCCAGCTAATTTTTGTATTTTTAGTAGAGATGAGGTTTCACCATGTTGGTTGACCAGGATGGTCTCGATCACTTGACCTCGTGATCCACCTGCCTCGGCCTCCCAAAGTGCTGGGATTACAGGTGTGAGCCACCATGCCCGGCCCGAAGAGTTAATCTTAATGTAAACTATGGACTTTGGGTGACAATAACATGTAAATGTTGGTTCATTAGTTGTAACAAACCTACCACACTGGCGGGGAAGGCTGTGCATGTGTGGGAGCAGGGAGCATATGGGACATCTCTGTATTTTCTGTTCAATTTTGCTGTAAACTTAAAATGGTCCTGAAAATTAAAATCTATTTGAAAGGGGGGAGGAAAAGACATTTGAAAAATTCAACACATAATTAAAATGCTCAACTTGTGGTGTAAAATTTTCTGCATCTTGACTGTATTAATTTTAATATACTGATTCCAATTTTATACTATACTCTGTCCCAGATCTCCACTCAAAGATAACTTACCTGATCACGTTTTTTAAAATAATAGCCTTCTCCACAGTATCCTTATTCTTCTTTCTTTATAGTACTTATTATGGTAAAACATTTCATTCTACATTCACTTGATTCTGTGTTTATTGTCTTCTTCCACTTCATAATATAGGTTCCACTAGAGAACAGAACCAGTCTTTGCAGCTGGTAGCTGCTCAATACCTATATAGTGAGTAAGCACATGACTGCACAGATTTAGTTACAATGACAATAATGGTGATGATGGTAATGATGATAATGGTGACAGGAAGCTGAGGAAGGAGGATTGCTTGAGTCCAGGAGTTCAAGGTTGTAGTGAGCTGTGATCAAGCCACTGTACTCCAGTCTGGGTGACAGAGTAAACCTTATCTCTAAAACAACAACAAAAAATGATGATGGTGATAAGGATGATAATGGTGCTAGGCTGGGCATGATGGTTCACACCTGTAATTCCAGAATTTTGGGAGGCCTAAGTGGGAAAACCACTGGAGTTCAGTAGTTTAAGACCAGCCTGAGCAACATAATGAGACCTCATCTCTACCAAAAAAATAAAAAATAAAAATAAGACAATGGTACTGCTGATAATAGTGATGGTGATAATGGTTGTAGTAATGATAGTGATGATGTGGATTATGATGGTAATGGTGATGGTGGTGGTGATGATAATGGTGATGATTGTAAAATAACAGTGATGATGGTAATGGTGAGGATGGTGATAGTGATGGTGAGATGATGGTGATGATGGTTTACAGTAAATTTAACTGGGGTAGGTCACATTGCTGTTCATTCTCAAAGTTCAGTCATAGTGTATTAGTCTGTTCTCACATTGCTATGAATACCCAAGACTGGGTAATTTATAAAGAAAAGAGGTTTAATTAACACATAGTTCTACATGGCTGGGGAGGCCTCAGGAAACTTACAATCATGGTGGAAGGGACCTCTTCACAGGGCAGCAGGAGAGAGAATGAGTGCCAACTGGGGAAATGCCAGACACTTATAAAACCATCAGATCTCGTGAGAACTCACTCACTATAATGAAGACAGCATGGGGGAAACCACCCCCATGATTCAATTACCTCCCATCAGGTCCCTCCCACAACATATGGGGATTATGGGATTACAATTCAAGATGAGATTTGGGTGGGAACACAAAGCCAAACCATATCATAGGGCTGCTGCTTTGCCTTCTATACTACTAATCTTCAAGGAACCGAGAATCTCAACTTTTGGGGGGTGCTGTGGCTTAGACTTATCCTGAGCTGTTGAAATTGAATTTTGCATTGGAACCAGCAAAGTGTAAGGGTGCAGGCCTGATCATCCACAGACACTAGTGGACGCATGAGGAAGGCCTCACCCAGCAATGAGAAAAATAATCACCTATGCTGCTCAGTCAGGGCAACATGGTGCTGCATTACTGAGGTACTGAGCTAACTGTTGTTGCAAACACTTTGAAACATATATAGTAGCTAGAATATAACAGAAACATATTTGTCATTTCATGCACAATCAGAATGGGTGTTTTTGTCCAGTGAGTTCTCTCTTCCCCGTACTGAATCAGGGAACTGATGCAGTCTCCTTCCAGCTTAAAGCTCCACATCTTCAACAAGTAGCTTCAAGTGTGTTGTGCTCAGCTGAGACAAACGGTGCAAGGAGTAGCAGCCCAGAATTGCACGTAAGAGTTTTTAAAAGCTACAACTGGATGTCACACACTTTAATTCTGCTCTCATTGCATTGGCTAATATTCAGATGCCCAGCCACAACTAACTTGTTAGGGAGGCTGGGAAATGTCACCTAGCTATTTGTTCAGGAAGGAGGGGATGCAGTTTTGGGGAACCACTCACCAAACACAGATGTGTGCCCCCTTGAATGGCAAGGGGTGGTCTCTGGTCTTTACAGAGCATCTCAGCTTTTGCTCAGGATGGACTCTGCTTCTCTCCATAATCTTCCCATTTAACCCCCATAAAACTCTAAGGCAAAACCCCATGTATAATCCTCATTTTAAGTATTGAACTGAGACTTAGAGACATGAAGGAACATGCCCAAGGTTGCCAACATAGAAACTCGTGATAGGAGGACAAAAATCTCACTCCAAAGCCTAGACTATTTAAGATTATGTTATATGGCTATCAAACCAGTAATGATTCTTCTTTATTCCATGAGTTTGTGAGTAAATTATCTGCGTCATCCTAAATGTGGGAACATCTATTATTCCTTGGTACATTTTTCCTATGTGCTGTGCCTTTCCAAGTCCCAACTCAATATAGATCATGTCTTCTGGATTTTGAATCTGGCTTCAGTCTCCTTCATAACCTACTAATTATCTACAGAGATTGGCAGTAGTCAGTATTTTATTAAGAATGTTTGGGAAAATCTCAGTTCATAAATATTGTACGCTGAAAAGTACATTTAGAAAGCCATATCTAATCTGAACTGAATTTTTCATGTATACAACCCTCCTTTTCAAAACTCACTCAGCCATCCTGAAAATTTTCCCTCCTATAAGGGACATACTGTTGGCTTCTCAGACCACCTTGCCTTCTATGTTCAGGAAAGTCTTTTCCCTTTCAGCCTGTTTCTTATGCCTTTCATAATTTTTTTATAATTTTCTGTTTTCAGAAGATGAGAAACAGACTAGTATTTGGATTTTCTATAAGAGGATATCAATAAAAGAATAAAAGAATAGCTTATGAGGGTGAAAAGTAGGAAGGAAGGTATGAAAGGGAATAAATTGCCCTCAACTAGGAAGACATAATGTATTTCTAGTCTTGGTCTAGACAAATCTAATAATTTGACCTTAAATAAATCTCCTCTTTCTAAGGATGCTTCCAAACCACATGAGTATAAATTCCATGTTCCTCAGGGGTGCATCGCTGGTTGTGGTATGTCCACCTGTTCAAGCCTTGTCATTGACCTCTTCATCTCTCACCTCCTCCTTCTGGACAGTTTGTCCTCAGGCAACTGAATAGCAGGGATGAGGCAAAGCTATTGAGGTAGCTGTTGCCATGGTTTCTAGCAAACCAGACTCACTTGTGTGCTTGGCGAGAGAATGAGCTCCACTGCAGGTGCCCAGTCGAGAATGCACAGCAAAGGAATTGAGTTGCACTATCTCTGACTTCCCAGTGAACTGAAGAATGCTAGGAACCTAGCAGCCATCATTCAATATGTGAGCTAAATTGAAAGACATAAACTGATTGTTTCTAAAATACACTTTGGTTCTAATATTTTGTTTAATTTACTGCATGAAAGATCAAAGTCTTCGTGTATTAGGCTGTACTTAGTGTATTGGTCTGTCCTTGCATTGCTATAAGGAAATTCCTGAGACTGGGTGATTTATAAAGAAAAGAAGTTGATTTGGCTCCTGGCTCTGCAGGCTGCACAGAAGCATGGTGCCAGGATCAGCTTCTGAGGAGGCCTCAGGAAGGCCTTTGCCTTCATGGCGGAAGGCAAAGGGGGAGCAGGCAGCTCTCATGGTGAGAGTAGGAGCAAGAGAGTGAAGGGAGAGGTGCCCCACACTTTCAAACAAACAGACCTCATATGAACTCAAAATGAGAACTCATCACCAAGAGGATGGCACTAAGCCATTCACAAGAGATCCATCCCCATGGTCCAAACACCTCCCACCAGGCCCCACCTCCAACACTGAGGATTACATTTCAACAGGAAATTTGGAGGGGAGAAACATCCAAACCATATCACTTAGTATACTTGATTTAAAATAGAATATCAGCCTTCCGGTTCCAGTTCAACTCATAGTGCAGTCACCATTGGAAAACTTATTGTATGATTAATTAAATCTTCTTATTCTATGTGAACATAATTTATCACCACTAACCCAAGGAGCCCAATTTTCTCTTGGAGCTGTGTGTAATGCCACTCAGGAGGTGTAAAGACTTTTTAGGGTCTGGGAACATACAGACCTCCTAAGTCCACGGCATCCTCTGGCTCAAGCACAGATAGCCTATTCTAGGATGCCGCTAACTGAAAATTGTCATGCCTGCATTGGCTCTGAGAAGTTTTAGGGAAAAGGGAAGTCTGTATTTATCAGGATACCTTACAACAGAAACAAACCACCAAATCTCAGAAGCGTAATACATTTTATTGAAATTTAGGTAAGCGTGATGTGGGTTGGTCACCTCTTGTGTGTCTTACAGCTGCATCATCGGGAACATGTGGCCTCAAAGAACATTGAAGCGGGATGAGGAATTTAAGGAGAGAGCCCATCAGCTCTTAACTACTGCAGCCCAGAAGTGATGCATATCACTTGCCTTTACAGCTCATTAGCCAGAATTGGTCATATGACCTCAACATTACTGCAAGGAAAGCTGGGAAATTCAAGGGAAGAACATGAGACATTTGATCTGTACAAATTCCTCTGCTACACATTCCCAGATGTTTTGGGTCTCATCGAAATGCATTCTTTAAAAAAAAAAAAAAATTTATTGCCATAGATTTTTGGGGAACAGGTGGTATTTTGTTACATGAGTAAGTTATTTAGTGGTGATTTGTGAGATTTTGGTGCACCCATCACCAGGGCAGTATACAAGGAATCCAATTTGTAGTCTTTTATCCCTCTCACCTCTGCCACCCTTTCCCCAAGTTCTCAAAGTACATTGTATCATTCTTGTGCCTTTGCACCCTCATAACTTAGCTCCCACTTCTCAGTTGCAACAGTCAATGTCTGAAGAGGGTGTGTCTTAATTCTTTCCATTAGCAACTGTACTTCTTCTCAGTCTCCCAGTTTGTTCTGTTTGGGCTTCACATTATCCTGTTGTATTAGTTATTCTGAGCAGAGTAAAGCAAGAAAGCACACATGAAAGAATAGTTTCAGAGAATGCAATGGATCAACTTTATTCTTCCTTCTAATAGCTTATTTTTATGCCTATTGCCTGGAGCCGTTCTTCTAATGAGACTTTAATAACTGCTGCAACTGAAAGTTCAGAGTTGGTGCCTCCAACTGCTTCCTGAATTTCCTAGAAGAAAGCTAATTAATCTGTGGGCCTTCCTGACCTCACCTTGTCTTTTTGTTTTATTCCAATAATTAGTATCTCATTAGTGCATTTAGGCTTTCCTCACCCGGCTTTTGGTTCTTGTGCCATTCTGTGTCAGATATAAGATACACTCTGCCCCCGAAGGGCTCAATAGTTGAGTTCACGAAGTGATGAAGACTTTTCTGGATCTTAATTATCCCTCACAGAGGAGCCTAACTGCTGATTCAAGATCCTTAGTAGCTCCAAGGAGTCTTGTTTCTCCCCGATACTGGGCAGCAAAGTGAGGTTTTCCTACTCCAGTGGGTATTGGCAAAGACCAGTGTTCCAATGAAGAGTTTTACAGTTTCCCACACGTCAGTGGTGGGTGTGGTTTAAATGGCAGATACCCAGGAAGAGTAGGGCAAATTGTGTTATCCCATTCCTAACTTATCTATTCCAGACACTTCAAGTTGTCTTCAGATTATGTTTTCTTTTATATTTTTTTCTAGAAAAAAAATGACTTCTGTTGTTTTTACATAACTACAGAAACTTAGAAGAAAAAACATTCTCCCTTTTCTTGCACTTAAAAAAATGCTTATTGAGGAGACAATATCTCAAGCTGTTTGCAAGGATGGAATTTTTTGCTCTTGGGCCCTCTTTTTTTTTTTTTTTTTTTTTTTTTTTTTTTTTTTTTTTGAGATGGAGTCAACTCTGCTACCCAGGCTGGAGTGCAATGGCGCAATCTTGGCTCACTGCAACCTCCACCTCCCAGGTTCAAGTGATTCTCCTGAGTCAGCCTCCCAAGTAGCTGGGATTACAGGCAAGTGCCACCACAGCCAGCTAATTTTTGTATTTTTAGTAGAAACGGGATTTCACCACGTTGGTCAGGCTGGTCTTGAACTCCAGACCTCAGGTGATCCACCCGCCTCAGCTCCCCAAAATGCTGGGATTACAGGCATGAGCCACTGCACTCGGCCTGGGCTCTCATTTTTTTTTTTTTAATTTAACTTTCATTTTAAGTTCAGAGGTACATGTGCAGGTTTCTTACAAAGGCACACTTGTGTTTAGGGGTTTGTTGTATGGATTATTTCATCACTATTAAGCCTAGTGCCCATTAGTTATTTTTCCTAATCCTCTCACTCCTCCCACCCTCCACCCTCCAATAGGCCCCACTGTCTGCTGTTTCCCTCTATGTGGGTCTATGTGTTCTCATCATTTAGCTCCCACTTATAAGTGAGAACATGCAGGATTTGGTTTTCTGTTGTTGTGATAGTTTGCTAAGGATTGTGTTTTCAATTTCTTAGAATTCAGTTACTTTATTTTATAATAATTTGTAATTTCACACACACAAGCTGAGTGTAAGAAGCATGTCTGCTTTATTAAGTGTGTTGATTCTGCACCTGTAAAGAAAATAGTATTAAGCACACACAAGGCAGGGCTAGTTTGAGCAATAAAGATACAGTTTCCCACTTTTAAATGCAGACAGTTTATTTCTTACATAGAGAAAGAAAGAGCAGCCAAAGTTGCTTGCTCCCCATGGTTCTTCTCACACACATCAAAAGGAACACCAAAGCTGCAATGTGAATTGTGGGATCCACCACTGCCAAAGAGCGAGGTCTAGCTGGTAGCTAGGCAGGTTTGTAGTCTTATCACATCTATTCTGAGTGTCACAGGGAGAAAAGCCTCATGCCTTATCAGAAACCAGGAGATGATGAGTAATTCTCTTGGCAGCCTCCACTGGAGACAGAGATGTTAGTGGGAGATTTTTTTGGTTTGTTTTTAAACAGGAGGATCAGAAGGCTTTCTGCTGAGACTCAGCTTTGCCGGGGTTCAAGCCTTGCCTGCAGAGACTATGTGGACATGAACAGGGCACCATTGCAGAGCTGTTCCCCTACAACTGGCTCCCAGAGAGTGCTCGATAAATATATGTTGAATAAATGTGAACACGTATGCATGAAGACCCCGGTGAGAAGACAGGGAAAAGTTTTGTTGTTTTTAACCTTGTAACTTTTATTCTGAATGTTCATTGTGGAGTAATGATGGAAAAGGCAGTGTCCTCCCAGTGATGCTCAGTGGGGTTTGGAGACATGTCTCTGTATCTTTCAGACACAACCTAACATGAAGTATGTCTGTTGGGCTGCATGGGTGTTCCTTTCTTCAAAGGAACATTACAGGCATGCCATTCACAACTTAACCAATTCTTGACAGTCGCTCACACTGCCAAGAGACAGTAAGTGAAGGAGTAATTAAAGAGGGTTCCTTCTGAAATCAGTCAAGCGAGGTTCATATCTCTATTCTTCTCCATCCTAGTTAGCTGTGTAACGATGGGCAATTAAAGCTCCCTGTGCCCTATGCTAATCACTTTACAATAGGGATAATCATTTTACAAAGGGATAATAATACCTATGTTTCATAGGGCTGTTTATGATTAGATGAGATAATACATGCAAATAACTCAGAACAGGGCCTGCATACATTATGGGCTCAAATACAACATTATTATTATTATTATTGCTGTTACTGTGAAGTTTTTGAACCCACCTCTTTCTAACCCTTTTGTAGAGGGTGTGTTGAACAGAGATCTATCAAAGCCACTTCTAAGGTTCTAGCCAACCTGGTGATCTGTAAAGTTTTATTTATTTTTTTTTTTAACTTTTGTTCCAAATTCAGGGGTACATATGTAGGTTTGTTACACAGGTAAACTTGTATCACAGGTGTTTGCTGTACAGATTATTTCATCTCCCAGGTGTTAAGCCTAGTACCCATTAGTTATTTTTCCTGATCCTCTCCCTCCTCCCACCCTCCACCTTCTGAAAGGCCCCATTGTATGCCGTTCCCCTCTATGTGTCCATGTGTTCTCATCATTCAGCTCTCACTCACACGTGAGAAAAGGCAGTATTTGGTTTTCTGTTCCTGAAATGGTTTGCTAAGGATAATCCTAAGTGTAATAATTCTAGGATTAGTGATACATATGCCAAAAAGCAACTATTAAAATATACAAAAGAGAAGAACAGCAAGTTGCATTTTAACGTTATTGAGATAATTTTAAAATCTCATGTTTTCTAAAAATATTTAATAACATGGGGAGATGCTTAAAATATGCCAAGTTTGAAAAGCAGAGTGAGTCTAATTATTAAAAACTCAGAAAAATAAAATCCATTTCTAAAAGTTCATGAACATTATTTATGAATATATGTATTTATTTCTTTCTTTTATGCCTAAACTAAGCCCTAACAGTAAATAAATCAAAATATGAATCATGGTTATTTCTATTGGGAGTAGAAATAACCATGTTCTTTTTGGTTTTCTTTAGTTTCCTTTTTATTCCTATAATAAGCAATAGGCTTTTATAACTATAATGCCTTCAGGGCCGGGCCTGGTGGCTCACGCCTGTAATCCAGCACTTTCAGAGGCCGAGGCAGGTGGATCAGGAAGTCAAGAGTTCGAGACCAGCCTGGTCAACATGGTGAAACCCCATCTCTACTGAAAATACAAAAATTAGCCGGGCATGGTGGCACACGCTTGTAATACCAGCTACTCAGGAGGCTGAGGCAGGAGAATCGCTTGAACCTGGGAGGTGAAGGTGGCAGTAAGCTGGGATTGCGCCACTGCACTCCAGCCTGGGTGACAGAGCGAGACTCCATCTCAAAAAAATAAAAAATAAAATAAAAATAAAATAATTATGTTGCCTTCAATAGCAAATAAAATTTCTTGACCTAGTGATATGTGACTATGCAGAAATGTAACTGGCACTTTCCATTGGCTGTCTGCATGTCAGCCGCAGCACAGACCTGTGCTAGGACACTTTTCACGCAACACAAGTGGCATTACAGGATATTCAAGATCTGGATGCAATAGGACATATTCTTATTCCTGAGGTGCCACAAACAAAATTAACACATTCCCAATATATTTTTCTTCCCACTTAATTTTAGAGCAGAACAGCAGGCCTAATTGATCAGAATCTTTTTTATTACTGATTAGCAAGGCATCGGATGATGATGAAAGGGGATAATATCACATTTGCTCTCACTTCATGAGCAATGACTCTGTTTAGCTGATGGAGCATTTCCTTTCTTTCCTCATCAAATGCAGCTCAAAGGTTTGTCTCTGTAATGCACAGATGCCAGATGCTCTCCCTAATTAGTATTTCATGCTCCACAGTGACAGTCCCCAGACTTTGTCCATCATTTGCCAACGTGAGGGCCTGGATTCCTTTCTCCATCCCAAGTTCCACAGCAGCCTCTTTTGCTGACCTTACAGGGGCTGGCTTTGTGGACTATTATTTGTGGGAGGCTATTTTCAGTGCCTTCTAGTGAATATAGGGTTGGTGTGATCAATGTGATCGCGAACTGCAGCTACATGGGTGGCAGTGTCCAGGGACCCTGAGAATCAACCCTAGAAAAGCCCCTCTTGCTCCAGTTTCTCACTGCGGCCCCTCCATTGTGAGTGATCAGTCGTCATCGGTAACCGTCTCATCTTCCAGGACAGAGGAAGAGTCAGATAGAGAGAGTCTTCTCTGGGGAACAATTGACCATCCTTAGTGGATAGACCATTTAGACAAGTATGACAGTCACCAGGACGTTTCACACATATTTTATCTTCCCTTCTGAGCATAAGCCCACTGTCATGGACCGAATCTTTGTGTTCACCAAAATTCATATATTGATGACTTAACCCCACTGTGATGGTATTTGCAGATAGGGCCTTTACGGAGGTACTTACATTCATAAATGTTCATGAGGGTGTAACCCTTTTAATGGCATTGGCGGTCTTATAAGAAGAGGGACCAGAGAGCTCGCGCCTTCTCTCACTGTCTCTCCACCACGTGAGGACACAGTGAGAAGGCATACATCTGCACGCCAGGAAGCAGCCCCACACCTGGAACTGAATCAGCGGAACCTTGATCTTGGACTTCTCAGCCCCCAGAACTGTGAGACATAAATGTCTGTTGTTTGAGCCATCACTATATGGTATTTTGTTATAGCAGCCTAAGCTAAGACACCCACCAGCCTGAAGGTAAATGTGGTCATATGATTTGCTATAGCCTGTAAAATGTGAGCACAAGCAGCATCTCACCTGTGGGAGGGAGCATTTAGAGACAGACAGTGCTCCACCACGTTCTCTCTCCTACCTTGCAACAATGACTGGCTGTGTTAGTCCATCTTCACACTGCTGATAAAGACATGCCCAAGACTGGGTGATTTATAAAGGAAAGAGGTTTAATTGACTCTCAGTTCCACATGAGGCCTCCCCGGCCTCACAATCATGGCAAAAGATGAAGGAAGAGCAAAGGGACTTCTTACATGGCAGCAGGTAAAGAGAGAGCATGAGAACCAAGTGAAAAGGGCTTCCCCTCATAAAACCATCAGATCTTCTGAGACTTATTCACCACCACTACACAGTATGGGGGAAACTGCCGCCATAGTTTAATTCTCTCCCATCGGGTCCCTCCCACAACACGTGGGAATTATGGGAGCTACAATTCAAGATGAGATTTAGGTGGGGACACAGCCAAACCATATCACCAGCCACATTCCCAATGATGGTTCATCCCTCAGCCCAGGACCCAGAGTGAAAGAAAGACAAACAAAAGCCCCATGCTAATTTTCATACATTTTCAAACTAAAATACTTTACATTATTCCTTTGGATGTATCAAGTATTACATAATGAGCATGAAAATTGTAAATAAATTATTACATTGCATTGAGGTAGTTGCAACAGAATGCACACAGTGACTTCAGAAACTTAATCCATGCTGCTTCTATGTGTCTAGCACAGTGATTCACTTGCAGCCTTTGGAGTCCCTCAGGTCAACAGTCCCATTTGTTTCATTTAATGTTTACAATAGTCTTCTGTGGCAGGAATATTACCTTTATTTTGCAGACTAGGAAATGAAAATTCAGAGAAATGAAGTCATTGCCCAACGCCACAAGGCTTGTAAGTGGCAGAGCCTAGAATCCCATTCAGATCTTGTACTGCAGAAGTTGGTGACCTAACCTCTTTACTCTCCCCTCCCTCCACCCAGGGAGCTGAAGTCACTCAAAACACCTTCTGGACGTTCAAGTCAGTGACCATCTTTCTTAGTTCATTAAAGCTAATATAACAAAGTAACATAAAATGAATAACCTATACACAGCAGAAGTTTATTTCTCACAGCTATGGAGACTGGAAAGTCCAGGATCTAAGATGCTTTGTCGGATTTGAGGGCCTGCTTCCTGGCTTACAGATGGTGTCTTCTTGCTGTGTCCTCACGTGGTGGAGGGGGCAAAGCAGCTGTCTGGGCCCTCTTTTTTTTCTTTTATTTATTTATTTATTTATTTTGAGACAGAGTTTCACTCTTTCTGCCCAGGCTGGAGTGCAATGGCGCAATCTTGGCTCACTGCAACCTCTGCCTCCCCAGTTCAAGAGATTCTCCTGCCTCAGCCTCCCAAGTAGCTGGGATTACAGGCATGTGCCACCACATCCAGTTAATTTTTGTATTTTTAGTAGAGACGGGGTTTCTCCATGTTGGCCAGGATGGTCTCGAACTCCCGACCTCAGGTGATCCACCCGTCTCGGCCTCCCAAAGTGTTGGGATTACAGGCGTGAGCCACCATGCCCAGCCTGGGCCCTCTTTTATAAGGGCACTCATCCTATCCATGCAGGCTCTGTTCTCAAGACCTAATCACCTCCCAGAGGCCCCACCCCCTGCCACTATCACACTGGGGGTCGGGATTTCAACACATGAATGTTGAAAGGACACAAGCATTCAGACTATAGCATCACTCCAGGCCTCAACGTTATCACCTATGGAAGACTAAAGTGTACACAGTCATAAGGCCTGAGTGGTTAAGCTCATCTTGGTAATTATGCTGACTTTCTTCTTCACAAACAGACTCTGGTCACAGGAATTCCTGGAACTATTAATATTAGTGGAATTGCTGCCAGAGACAGAAGCATTGAAAGACAGTGCCAAGAGGGCTGACCATAGCATACCTGTTTTGTTCCTGGCACACACTCATGGTGTGCCCCATCCAGGGCTCCATGACCTTCCCCTGAGCCAGGAAGCTTGCATCAACTCTTCGGGGGCTCATGGGGCAGCTTGGTAGCAAGGATAAAATACAAGATCTGGAGACAAGCCCTGGATCTCTCATGTGCAACCTGTGCAACTCAGACAAATTACTTAATCTCTTGTGTCCTCATCTGCAAAATGGGGTACCAGTCATACTTACTTCAAATGTTTTTTGAGAGCAGGAACTAAAAGCAAGCATTTAGCAGCGCCTGGCACTAGGCACGCCTTTATTAATTCATAGTTGGCTTCTCCAGGTATTCCGAAAGTCCACCGTATGCCTTAGATTCCTCTGGGAAGAGGAACAATTCCATCAACATGAGGCAGCCACTGTGTAAGTTTTAAGCCAGCCTTAAAGCAGAGTCACAAAGAGACAGAGATCCACTCAGCAAAGCCTTAAAAAGCAGTGCAGTTTGTGTAGTGTGTGTTTGTGTGTGCATGTGCGTGTGTAAAAGTTTATATGACAGGAAACAACGTACAATATTTATTCAATATCGCTCCTTCTCTCCCATCTTTCCCACTTGGGACAGCTACTAAACACTCTCTCGGCCTCCATTCCTCCCCTCTGGCCTGCTGCCTTGCTGCCTCTGTGCAGTTCTTGCTCCACTTCATCCTGCCCCACCCAACTCCCCAAGAACCTCTCCCTCCCACCCCAACCTGGATGTTCAGCACATCTCTAAATCATTTATCTGTGACCCTCATTTTTTCTCTGAGACTAACCCACCAGGATACTGACAGAGTGAGTGTCAAGATGAACCCAGGGGTCCAGAATGCATCAGACTCACAGTAAAATTAGACCGCCACTGTAGGACAGGATGAATTCCGGACAAAGGACTAAACACTAGGGATCGAGTGATGGCTTTGTTGGTTATTTTATTTTCTTTTTATTGTTGTTTTGCACATTTTCATGTAGCAGGTAGGAATCACTGATCACACATTCACGAATGGTCAAGATGAAGAACTATATTTATTTTTTCCTTGCTAAAATTCAAAATCCCTATCCTGGTTGGGCTGATGAGATTTTCTGAACTGATAAAATCTATCATTCATTCCAAGAGCAGCAAGCAGTCCTGAATTCCCCACACTGACCCCCACCATCAAGTTAAAACTAGAACATGACTAGGTAGATGACTGCTATGTATTACTCACAGACTGCATCTTCATCTCCCTCTCTGCAGCAACCATTTTCATTCATTATGTTTTAACTTCCTTTACTTCCTATTACTTATCTCCTATGGGATGCATATGTATATGTGCATACATGTATATATATAGTTTGTCTGATATATAAATGAATCATTTGGCTATTTAGTTATTTTGCTTTCCTTGTTTTATTTTGCTTTACCTATGTTGATAAGTGTAGCTCTAGTTCATGCCTATTTACTACTGGATTCTTAGTTACACTTCTTAGTTCATTCTTTCATTGACTCTTATGTATCCTTACTTATTCTTCTGCCTTAGTCACTAACACTCTTTCCAGCATTAGGCTGCTGTAAACTTCCCTGTGCATGCTTCCTGTTCTACATGTGCAAGTATTACTCTAGGTTATATACCTACAAATGAAAATACTGAGCCAACCTTATATGCACATTTTCAACTATGCATGGCAATTCCAAGCTGATTTCTTTTCTTTTCTTTTCTTTTTTTTTTTTTTTTTTTGAGACACAGTCTCGCTCTGTCGCCCAGGCTGGAGTGCAGTGGTCGGATCTCAGCTCACTGCAAGCTCCGCCTCCCGGGTTTACGCCATTCTCCTGCCTCAGCCTCCTGAGTAGCTGGGACTACAGGTGCCTGCCACCTCGCCCGGCTAGTTTTTTGTATTTTTTAGTAGAGATGGAGTTTCACCACGTTAGCCAGGATGGTCTTGATCTCCTGACCTCGTGATCTGCCCGTCTCAGCCTCCCAAAGTGCTGGGATTACAGGCTTGAGCCACCACACCCAGCCACCAAGCTGATTTCTTAAGAAGTTGTACCAATTTATGTTTCTACCTGTAGTACATAGGACCTCATATTGTTGCTTCACATGTTGGGAATTGTATTAGTCTGTTCTCACACTGCTAATAAAGACATACCCAGTCTCTGGGTAATTTATAATGATTTATAAAAGAAATAGGTTTAATTGACTCACAGCTCTGCATGGCTGGGGAGGCCTCAGGAAACCTACCATCATGGCAGAAGGGGAAGCAAACACATCCGTCTTCACATGGTGGCAGCAAGGAGAAGTGTCCAGCAAAAAGAGGGAAAAGCCCCTCAAAAAACCATCAGATCTCATGAGAACTCACTATCATAATAACAGTTATGAGGGTAACTGCCCCCATGATTAAATTACCTCCCACTGGGTCCCTCCTACAACACATGGAGATTATGGTAACCACAGTTTAAGATCAGATCTGAAATTTTGTGTTCTGAGAAATTCGTATGTTGAAACCTAATCACCAATGCAATAATAGAGCCTTTAGAAGGTGATTAGGTCACAAACTCCTCATGAATGGAATTAGTTCCCTTATAAAAGAGCCCCCAAACGGCTTGCTGGTATCTTCCACCATGAATGGCCAGTGGCTTCTTGAGCCTCAGAAACTAAACTGACCAAGAGTCTAAGATGAGCGTGAGGAAGGCAGTTGATTGGGATTTTCAACTTCAGCAGAAAGAAAAACAGCAAAGGAAGAAAGCTTGCAGCTGGCTCACTGAAAGCAAGCTAGTCTCAGTTTTTATTCTTCTTTGGGCCTCATCCAGGTAACATCATCAAATATTTGAGGTGGTCCCTTGGCTACACCTGTGCAGTCTGTCATCACGCTTCTTCATACACCCCATGTCTTATTAGCATCTGAAATATCCACCCAGGGGTATAATTTTTACTATTAAAATGATGCAAAGTTTGGGGTAGGGCAAGCTAAAACCCTATGGCACATGTGTATTTGGGGAGGGTCTTTTGGAAAGTCCCTATGCTAACGGCCAAGATGTTTGTGGTTAGAGTAGTCTATTTCTTCTAGGTCTGATTAGTTAATTTTGTGACAAGAAGTGTTAGTGGCTGCAAGGCTATGGATCTGGGTGCAGCTGTAGTCAGCACAGCATGTAAAAAAATAGTTGGGAGAGTCCCTTGTCCTGCATTCCCTATCTACTTCATGAGTATCCATTGAGAAGAGGCTGCCTATAAGGAATAGGCCCTCACCAGGCACTGAATCTGCCAGTGCCTTGATCTTGGACTTCCCAGCCTCCAGAACCAGAAAAATGCAGTAAACGTTTGTTCATTATAAGCTGCTTAGTTCGGATATTTTGTTACTGCAGTCCAAACTAAGAGAACCCCAATGAAAGACTTTTGCCATGGTTGCAGAATCTGACAGTGTCAAGGCACTGGGGAAGGGCTCCATCTGTTTATTGAGTCCTCTAACAGCTCACATCATGTGGGGAAGCTATTTGGCCTGTAAGGCACAGCTCTGCGGAGCTGATGACTCTCCCATTTCACTTGCAGCTCTGTCAAAATATTACTTCTTCTTAGAGTCTCTCTGTAGTATTCTGTCTTAAAGAGAACTCCCTTCCCAGACACAATCCCTCAATAACAAGTGCTACATATGCCACCATCTGAAATTTAATTGAATATTTCTTTGTTTTCTGGTTTGTACTCTGCCTCACCCTCTAGATCATCATTGTATAACAGGGTCACCATAAGCCACATGGGGCTACTGAGCACTTCAAATGGGTCTAGTCCAAATTGGGAGTTGCTATATATATAAAATACACACACCACCTTTCCAAGTTTAGTATGAAAAAAAATTAAAATATATTACTAATAGTTTATATTACATATTTAAATAAAAATATTTTAGATATATTGAAACCGTCTTTGCAAAATTATGACTGAGACAGTGAAAGAGATCTAATTTAATTGACTCCATCTTGCTTCTAACCTCCAAGTTGTCCTTGTTCATTCCTGGGCGTAGGCTGAACTAACTTTGGCAGAAACTTGGTTTGTAGTTTATAGTTTAAACAAAGAGGATAACCACCCTTTTGCAAAGCAGATCTCCTTCTGGCCTGGGGACTAGATTGCCTTTGTAGGACTAACATCAGTCACAAGATTAGAAATTATGGTTTAGCAGTCATGCAACTGGAGAACATAAGATTCTAACCCTCCCTAAACTGCTCCTAAAATCAGTGCTTGAGACATTTTGCAGACTGCCCTTGATGGATCAAATGGCACCACCCAGATGGATAAACTGGTTCATGTGATCTTGAGACCCACAACCAGGAACTGACTCAGTACAAGAAGACAGCTTCAAATCCGCATGATTTCATCTCTGACCAATCAGCGTTACTGGTTCACTGGCTTCCCCCGACTCACCAAGTTGCCCTTAAAAACTCTGCTTCCCGAATGCTCCAAGAGGCTGATTTTATTAATAATAAAACTCCAGTCTCCTGCACAGCCATATTTGTGTGAATTACTCTTTCTCTATTGAAATTCCCCTGTCTTGATGAATCAGCTTTCTCTAGGCAGTGGGTGAGGTGAATGCCTTGGGCAGTTACAATATGAGTTAAATAAAGTATATTATAAGATTAATTTAACCTGTTTTAAGTATGTACCTTAAACTTACAGATGTGGCTTACGTTGGACAGCTCTGCTTTAGAATGTGAGTTCCAGGAGGCTTCCACTTTGTCTCTTCTACCACCTTATTCCCAGCTCCAGCAGCACAGGTGGTGCTTGAAAAACATTTGCTAAGCGTCAACTGATAAACATTTAAATGTGAAATTTTCAGAAGTGCTTGAACCAGAGCGACTCCATCTTGAGTGAGGGCTAGGAAAATGAGGCTGGCACTTGCTGGGCTGTGTTCTCAGAAAGTTAGGCATTCCTAGCCTCTAGATGTTTATGGTTAAGGGAACAAATTAATAATGTTCACTAAAACAGACCCAGACTTGGAAGTGTCCAGATAATCCTGCTATCTGGATAACAAAAGCATTCCTAATTTTGCTTTAAAGATAATAATACTGATTCTTGCAAACTATACTAATTAAGAAAATTAATTCTTTATCACAAACCCTTACAGCGGAACACATCTCCCCATATATACAAGCGTTGTACCTGGGGTGGAGGCCTTGCTCTTCTTCCTTTCGGGAACGTCCTACTCTGTCCATGGAGCAGCTGTCCTTTTGCCACTTTACTTTCTTAATAAACTTGCTTTCACTTTGCACTGTGGACTCACCCTGAATTCTTTCTTGCTTGAGATCCAACAACCCTCTCTTGGGGTCTGGATCAGGACCCCTTTCCTGTAACAAAATTGTTTTCCGTAACAGCTAGAATTGGGTGAAGCTTTACCTTGGCGGTCTGCATTCAAGTTAAAATACCAAGTACAATTTAAGATATATTTGTAACATGAGGAATTCTCCCAGCTCCCTGTCCATTGTCCCTGAAAGGACAAACACCTATTAAAAATAAGAGGCTTAATTCTCCCTGTTGAAAATAAGGGAAGAGACTGCCCTCTCCTTCTTTTTCTCAGAGCATTTACTCTAGAAAACTTGTAATTTTAAGTAGTTTTTTCTTTTCCTCTTTGAATTGTACATTAATCCTCCTAAAGACTAAAGAGGCCATTTGTCAGCTTTATGACTTAGGAATGTGTTTCTCAAGGACATGGAAGCCATCTCTTTGAAATGTAATCATCAGGAAGAATAGCACCCGTCTCCCAGCTCCTGAGGAAGGGCAGAGCCTAACTTCCGCAGGCCTCTCCCTCCAGTTGCAGAACTGCCTCCTGTCAAAAACGTAACTGCCAGGCCGAGGCGGGTGAATCACCTGAGGTCAGGAGTTTGAGACCAGCCTGGCCAACATGGTGAAGCCCCGTCTCTACTAAAAATTCAAAAATTAGCCAGGCGCGGTGGCAGACGCCCGTAAACCTAGCTATTCGGGAGGCTGAGGCATGAGAATTGCTTAAACTTGGGAGGCGGAGGTTGCAGTGAGCTGAGATTGCACCACTGCATTCCAGCCTGGGTGACAGAGTGAGACTTTTTCCCCTGCCCGTAAAAAAACTAACTGCCCCATGGGTTCTTCCTGCCACTCCATATGTAAAGACCATGGCATTGCAGTAGAGAAAGAGTTTAACTGACACAAGGCCAGCCACAATACGCAGAAGACAGAGTTGGTACTCAAATCAGTCTCCCCAAAGGCCCATTGTTAGGGGATTTTCAAAGGCAGCTTGGGGGAAGGGGTGGGAATGGCCAGGTAATGGGTGCTTGCTGCTGATTGGTTAGCACAGAGATGAAATCATGAAGGCAGGGGATGGAAGCTGTCCTCTTGAATTGCTTCTGGGTGGGTTCCCAGAAGCCAGATTGTCGAGTTTGGGTGGAGCCATGGGTGTCAGACAGGAAAAAAAAAAAAAACTGAAAAGATACCTTTAAAGGCTAATCTGCAATACTGACGTTATTTGCAGGAATGACTGGCAATCATTTATGTTTACACCTTAGTAGAATTCAGATTCCTCTCCTCGCAACCTGATGGCCTTTCATTAGTTTTACAAAAGCAGTTGAGTTTTGGGAAAAGGCTGTTATCATTTAAACCATAAACTAAATGTTTTCCAAAGTTAGCTCAGCCCACAAGCCCAGGAATAATTAAGGGAAAGGCAAGGTTGGGGGGTTGGTTTAAATCAGATCCCTTTCACTGCCATAAATTTCTCACTGTTACAATTTTTGCAAAAGCAGTTTCAAAAAGACATGAAAAGTGTATTTCTTCTCTAGATAAGCCTGATGAGCTAACACAGATGGCCACCCCAATTGCCTGGTGAATTTAAGATGAACTATAAGCAAATGGTGCTGGAAAGCCCTCTCACTAGTTATTACGTATCTTGAACACATGTATATGGTTGTAGCTTCTTGACTGTACAAAAGAATAAGATTATCTATGCAGCGCCTCTTAGCTGATTGTGTCAGAGGCATTTGAACCAGAGCAACTCCATCTTGAATAGACGCCGGGTAAAATAGGCTGAGACCTACTAGGCTGCATTCCCAGGAGGATAGGCATTCTTAGTCACAAAATGAGATAGAGGTCAGCACAAGATACAGGTCACAAAGCACTTGCTGATAAAACAGGTTGTGATAAAGTAGCCCGCCAAAACCCACCAAAATCAAGATATTGACAAAAGTGGCCTCTGGTCATCCTCACTGCTCATTATATGCTAATTAGAATACATTAGTGTCAGAGGCATGTGAACCAGAGCAACTCCATCTTGAATGGGGCTAGGTAAAATGAGGCTGAAACCTACTGGGCTGCATTCCCAGATTGTTAAGGCATTCTAAGTCACAGGAAGAGACAGAAGGTCAGGACAAGATAAGGTCATAAAGTCCCTACTGATAAAACAGGTCTGTAGAGGACTACGTGCTCGCAAATGAGACATTCCCGATAAGTCCTGCTCTTGCAAACGAAGCAGGGCGTTCCTTCCCTGCAAACAGGGAGGACAAAGGAGCCAGCTGCTAACAGCTGACCCTGGGGGCTTGTTTATGTGTAAACATCTTGAAAATCCAGAAAGTCAGGGAAAGGTCAGAAAAACAACAATGTGTCTTGTGACTTGGCAACATTCCACAAACGACTGTATAAAATAAAGCAGAGCGCACCATTCGAGGCGGCCGCCATGTTTGTCTTGTCTTGTGTTGTCTTGTGTGTTCATTCCTTTGTTTAGGAAACACCCGGACCCCAACACAGGTCGCAGTAAGGAAGCCGGACAAAACCCACCAAAACCAAGATGATGATGAGAGTCACCTCGGTCATCCTCACTACCACACTCCCAGCAGTGCTATGAGTTTACAAATGCCATGGCAATGTCAGGAAGTTACTCTATATGGTCTAAAAAGGGGAGGCATGAAGAATCCACCCTTATTTAGCATATCATCAAGAAATAACCGTAAAAAAATGAGCAACCAGGAGCCCTTGGGGATGCTCTCTCTATGGAGTAGCCATTCTTTGATTCCTCTGTTTTCTTAACTTGCTTTCACTTTACTCTATGGACTTGCCCTGAATTCTTTATTGGATCCAAGAATGCTCTCTTGGGCTCTGGATTGGGACTCCTTTCCTGTAACACCTTCCTGGCGACAACCACAGAAGAGACTATAGTGCAGAAACCCCCGACCCAAAGGCTAAGTGGTGGGGTCCTGAAACATTAGCATGCTAAGAGACACTCCCTCCAGCATCATGACAGTTTACAAATGCCATGGCAATGTCAGGAAGTTATCCTATATGGGTCTTAAAAGGGGAGGAATCTTCAGTTTGGGGAATTGCCCACCCCTTTCCTGGAAAACTTACGAATAATCTACCCCTTGTTTAGTATATAATCAAGAAATAACTACAAGTATCCTTAGTTCAGCAGCCTATGCTGCTGCTCTGCCATGGAGTGGCCATTCTTTATTCCTTTACTTTTTTGGTGGAGGGACAAGGTCTAGCTCTATCACCCAAGCCGAGTGCAGCTGCAAGATGTCAACTCACTGCAACCTCCACCTCCCAGGCTCAAGTGATTCTCTTGCCTCAGCTTCCCAAGGAGCTGAGACTACAGATGCACACGACCACACCTGGCTAATTTTTATATTTTTTGTAGAGATGGGGTCTCACTATGATGCCCAGGCTGGTCTCGAACTCTTGAGCTCAAGCAATCTGCCTGCCTTGGCCTCCCAAAGTGCTGGGATTACAGGCGTGAGCCACCGCACCTGGCCTATTCCTTCACTTTCTGACTCTTCCATGAAGTCCAAGAACCTTCTCTTGGGGTCTGGATCAGGACTCATTTCTGGTAACAGATTGCACATGGTGCACATCACATGCTGATTGAATGCTTATTCTATAATAAAATTGTTTTCTCTATTTTTCCCTTTTTTTTTCTCTATTCTCTATTTTCTTTCTCCACTATTGTTGTAGGAAAGTTTTCTGGGTAGGGAGGCGATTTTTTTTTTCAATTCTAACACTCTCCCTCAAACCAGAAACCTTCCACGTTGGAAATGAGTACTTAAATGTTAGCAAAAGTTTAAAAAGTGGGGGAGAGGTTTAAGCAGAGACCTAATCAAGAATTACTTGAAATTAACAAAAAAATAAAGCAAAAAGCCAGTCTGCCCAGGTGTCTACAACTCCCTCCCCAGCCTTCCGGCCTAGTTAATACCCGGCTCACAAACTGCTGTTTCTTAAGGCCAACATCTGTAAAACGTTTCAAAGCCACTTTTTAAAAACTGTAACAACCCATCCCAGCCGCTCCCAGAAGATTCCTGGGCCCGCAACCCGCCACTCTGGCACAGCAGCCTGGCTTCTGCACCTGCGCGAGGAAACTGGGCCCCACACTAGCCCTTCTGCCCCGCCCCGCGGCCCCCTGGGCCTCTGCTCTGCGCCTGCGCTCGGATTGAGCTTCGGACCTTCCGGGAGCGTTGGACCCCGCCTCACTGTCACCTCGGCCTCCGCTCTGCGCCTGCGCAGGATCCTCCTGGTGCTGTTGCGAGTGCTGCAGAGAATGGCGGGCTTGGGAGCGTGTCCGGCCAGGCTTTGACCCACTCCCGCCAACGGCACAGGCGGCCGCTACGGGGACCCCGGGGTCGGGGCTGGGGGCGGGGGAGGAGCGTCTGGGAGTGGGCCATGTCCCACAGGGATTCCAGAAACGCGCTGCCCGGAGTCGCGAGGCGTCCCGAGGGAGACCTGGCCCCTGGTGGGAGGCGGGCGCTCCTCGAGGGCGGGGAGTTGGCGGGAAGAGGACGAGGCCGCGTTCACCGGGTTCAGACCCGGAAACCACTTTCTCCAGGCATCACGGGGAGAAGCAGGCTTCGGATACCGCGGCCAACCCTCTCCGTGCCTAGGAGCGCGCCCGCCCCAGCACCCGGGGCCTGAACGCAACTGGAGCTCCAGAGCCCGCGAGCCCCAGAGCTCAGGATGCAGGATCCTTTCCTCTTGAGGCCTACCTGGGAACTCCGTGAACGTCAAGCCAAGGTGGGGCCCTAGAGATTTGCTGACCCGGTTCTGGATCCACGCGAACTGCCTCTCGTTTCAGAGAATATTGAGGTAGCCAAGGTTTTCCAGAAGCCTCCACTGCATCTGTGCTCTCCTGCTCGGGGTTTCCTCCTCTAGCACCGTGCTCCGTGTGCAGCCTCCCCTTCACCTGAGATGCGACCGCACATCTCCATCTGCTCCAGGACCAGCTCCAACGGGTCCCCCTCCGCCCCCCTGCACCCGCAGCATCCCCTCCCTGCTAGGGCGCTCCCATCAGCATATTTAATTAAGCACAAGCACACCAGACACCACTGCTGGGATACACATCCGTAGATGCATGGAAAAACTAAAAAAGCTGAGACACTTACAAAACCCCAAACGAGATTCATCTTCTGAAAATACTCCTGCTGTGATAACAATGGCGGGTTCTAATGATAGGGAGAAAATTGCTTCTGCCACAGTTCTGTTACCCGTTTGTTCCTGATGTTTCTCCCCAGTATTTGGCCATTGTCCTCATCCCAGAACCCTTATGGAAGAGGACCTGGTCGCCTGTTTGAACTGAGCTTTCTTAGGGAAGTGGAGCTTTTTATTTACTTTATAGAAATACCTCCACGTGTAGTACTCCTAGAAGATGAGAAATCTGAAATATGAAAATTTTCAGTATTTCTCTTGATATGACTTTGCAAAAATGAACTCTTTCCTGTACTTAGAGATCTTAAAGTTTTGTTGATACACTGAAAACAAAACTAAGGTTTTCAATTATATACACACATGCCCATAGACATATACATACTTAACATATGTACATGGTTATACGAAATATCTCACATTTACATATATAGACATTCTTGAGCAAAAATATCAGAAATAACCAATGCTTTTGTTTTCTCGGTAAAACAATGAAGTCCTTCAGGAACTTTCAAAGGGGTTTACTTATGCATAATTTTGCAATCACTTGCCTGCTGTAAAGAATGAGGGATACTCAGACTTGGAATGGGCAGAAAGAAAGTGCCCATGTATTGCCTTTGCTGTATTAGCCTGTGCCATGGTTATCCAGCAATGAAAGAAATAAGAGTTGTGATGCTTACAATAGGGTTGTGGATAAAAGAGAATTTATTATTCTACATTCATGGAATTTATGAATCTCTCCCAATATCAAGATATTTCTAGCTTTCCTCTTTTTGTCCAGCTCTGGAAAGAAGGGCAAAATCATTAAACTCAACTAGGATTTAAACCAAAATCATTAAACTCAACTAGGACTCAAACCATAAAGCACTCTTAACTATGGGATCATATCACTTAACCAGTTTCAGTTTAAATATCACTTGAATTATAATCTCTACCTCTTTTCTCTTGTATATAGCTGACTTCTGTTCATCCTTCATAACTCAAGTTACTTGCTCTATTCCCAGCATCCATTGCTGGCACAACTCTTAAACAGAGCACATTCTTGATAAGTATTTTTTGAAAGAACTATCATTACCATGTGTTGGGCTATATGGGATGATGGATAGATGGGATGATTCAATATTTATTGAAATGAGTAAGTCTATGCTCTGCTTCTTCAAAACCACTTCCTACTCTATAAACAGGAACTCATCCTATAGCTGTGAATGAGGGACAGACATCTACACATACAACTCACTTTGTGCTGGGTGTGGACAAGCTTGGCGTTATACAGGTCTGGGCCTCACAGGAGAGTAGCATGAAGTCATGACTAGCCAAGGCCATTATTTCCATTTTTAGAAGAGGAGACATTTATAAAGTATATAGGGTGACATAAGGTGACTTGTTTAGAAGACAATTTGGGGAACAAGTGGTTCAGGACACAATTATTTCATCTCATTTCTTTCTACATCACTGCAGGCCTATGAGATAAGAACTGTAATCTTCAAAATGATGATCATGGGGTATCAAAGAGAGCAAGTTATGATGAGTTATCCTCTACTTCCTACCACAGGAAATGGACCTATCTAATTTAAACTTTACTTCATTAAGGACTAACAATGCAGGACTTTTCTTCCTAATTCTCAGTTCGCTAGAACAAACCCTTCTCTCAGCATTTCTGTTATTAAAGTTAACTGGAATGCTCAAATAAAAGAGTACCCCTACCTTTTAAATATTGTAATTAAGCAACAAAGCTGACATCTTTCTAAAATACGTATGTGGTAAAGCAGAATCAACGTTGCATTAGGAGACTGGAAAAAGACATGAAGGTTTTCAATATATACTACTTATATAAACTTGAGCCATTGTTTTATTTCTCTCAACCTCCATGTCCTCAACTGTAATATGGGGCTTAGTCTCTATAGCCAAAAACTGTTTGGGGCTACAAGGGATTAATTAATATGAGAGTCCTTGGATATTTCTAAAATACAACAAAAGTGCAAAGGATTATTACGGTTAAACTGTTTATTTAAATCTGCCACTTACTAGTTGTGTGACTTAATCATTTAACCTGACAACAATATAGTTAATAGTTATCAAACACTATGTGCCAGGCAGTGTTTACTGTGCTTTAAACATAATAACTCATTTAAAGGTAAAAAGAAGCAATGGACAACAAAAATACCTTATGAAGTAGATGTTATTGTCCTAATTTACACATTAGAAAACAGGCATGGGTTAAGTGACTTACCTTGCCCAAGTCAGACAATTAATGAATGGCAGAGCAGGAAATCAAAGCTGGGTAGGTTCCAGCATCCATACTCTTAGTGAAAAATTCTACACAGCCATATCTGTAAAATAACAAAATACATTATCATTAAAGGAATATTAAATATGGATAAATGAGTATTTTATTGTATGTGATGTTTACATGATTAACCCCATGTATTAGTTCTCACACTATAAAGAAATGCATGAGACTGGCTGGGTGCTGTGGCTCACGCCTGTAATCCCAGCACTTTGGGAGGCCGAGGTGGGCAGATCACGAGGTCAGGAGATCGAGACCATCTGGCTAACACAGTGAAACCCCATATCTACTAAAAATACAAAAAAAATTAGCTGGGCAAGTGGCAGGTGCCTGTAGTCCCAGCTACTCAGGAGGCTAAGGCAGAAGAATGGTGTGAACCTGGGAGGCAGAGCTTGCAGTGAGTGGAGATCACACCACTGCACTCCAGCCTGGGCAACAGAGCGAGACTCCGTCTAAAAAAAAAGAAAAAAAAAATGCCTGAGACTGAGTAATTTATAAAGAAAAGAGATTTAATTGGCTCATGGATCTGCAGGCTCTACAGGAAACATATCTGGAGGCCTCAAGAAACTTACAAACGTAACAGAAGGCAAAAAGAAAGCAGGCACATCTTACATGGCTGGAGCAGGAGGAAGCGCGAGAGAGGGGACGTGCTATACACTTTTAAACAACCAGATATCATGATAACTCACTCACTCTCACAAGAACAGCACCAGGGGATGATGCTAAACTATTCATGAGAACTCCACCCCCAGGATCGTCACCTTCCACCATGCCCCACCTTCAACACAGGATCACAATTTGACATGAGATTTAGTGGGGACACAGATCCAAACCATACAACCCCCTAATCATGAAATGGACTTGTGTGCATTAATCAATATGTGTCCTGCTTCCAATAAGTAAACACATGTGTGGCCCATTCATTAATGTTCTAGAAGATGGATCATCTGATGATTAGATCAGTACATAGCTTCATGACTTATAATGGGGCTATGTCCCAAAAAAACCCACTGTAAGCAGAAAATGCATTTAATATGCCTAACCTACCAAATAGCCCAGCCAACCTCAAACATGCTCAGAGCACTTACTTTAGCCTATAGTTGGGTAAAACCATCTAACAAGCATATCTTAAAGTGTTGAATATCTCACGAAATTTATTGAATACTATACTGAAAGTGGAAAATAAAATGGTTGTACAGGTGCTCAAAGTACAATTTCTACTGAATACATATTTCTTTCACATCATCATAAAGTCGAAAAACCATTAAGTGGAGACGTAAGCAAGGGACCGTCTATATATTTGTTAAAATGTTCTGCCACTAGCCGTCAACCAAACAGAAAATATTCAATTTCTCTGGATTGAGGATCTCTAAAAATAGGATCTCATAGCATCAGATATCAAAGCAGACAGGCAGACACCTGGAGACACGTCTCCTGCAGAGAGAATCCATGAGAGGGCATCAGAGTTCATTTGAGGCTTACTGAGAAGGGAAGAGACACGCTGCAGAGGTTTAGCTTGGAAATTGATTTTGACTTAGCCAGGTGTTGATTTGTTTTCAAGGAACAGAACCTGCTTTGGATTGCTGCATAGATAGGGGGTTTATTAGAAATATGTGTATTACACTTCCTTAAAAAAAAAAAAAGTGTGACTGGACCTCACAAGAGCTAGGATTTGGAAAGCAATAACTCCCAATAAACAAGACAGTTCCTCTGTCCATCCTTGTTTCTGGAGATACCTGATCTCTTTCTTCCTCTGTTTCTCTCTGATTCTCCTCCTCATTCTTCTCTCTCTGTGCAGACAAGCTTTCTCTGATCCCATCGCATATGACTCAAACCTGGTCACCTCCACCCTGGCTTTTTCTTGCAACTGTCCAACAGAGACTGAATAGTAAATCTCTAAGTCTATATTTGCAGGAAACAGATTCTGATAGGTCCAGCTCTGGCCTAAGCCTTCACTTTGATCTAATCATCTTAAGGCCAGCCAGCCTCACTACACCTGTCATCCACTCAGCAAAGCATGAGGCAGGAGACTCTGGAAGCAGCCAGGCTAGAGAGGCAAAGGGAATAATAAAAAAATAGTGCAGTACAAATACACAGCACCATGCCCTCAGCATTTCTAACTTTGCGAGGGTGTCTCAAGATCCTGGATTAACATGAAATGCCACACAGGGTTAATTAAGCTTAAAACTAGTCCACGGGGCCTGGCGCAGTGGATCACGCCTGTAATCCCAGCACTTTGGGAGGCTGAGGCAGGTGGATCACGAGGTCAGGAGATCAAGACCATCCTGGCTAACACAGTGAAACCCTGTCTCTACTAAAAAAAAGTACAGAAAAAAAAAAAAAAAAAAAAAACATTAGCCGGGCGAGGTGGTGGGCGCCTGTAGTCCCAGTTACTCGGGAGGCTGAGGCAAGAGAATGGCGTGAACCCGGGAGGCAGAGCTTGCAGGGAGCCGAGATCGCGCCACTGCACTCCGGCGTGGGCGACAGAGCAAGACTCTGCCTCAAAAAGCAAACAAATAAATAAATAAATAAACTAGTCCATGGAGTTTCACTTACCTGAAGAGCTAGTCAAAAGTCCTGACACCATTGTGCATCCTCCAGCATGGCTGCCAGCCAGTCATCTGAAGATGACATCATGTATATAAAGGAAGGAACTAGCCAGCAACTCCTAGAAATGTGTGTTTATATTTTTCCTGTTCTTAATGAAGAGGAAACAGCAAATAATTTATTGGGTTGATATTTAATATATCTCTCATAGACCCCAGTAATTTGATGAGTATGGAAGTACTCACTTGCTCAAGATTTTAAGACAAGATGATAAATATTTATTGTTCTCCTGTCATGTTTATTCACAACATCTCCTGAAGAAAAGGCATACAAATCTCATCCTTGAAATGCCAAGAGGCTTAGAATTCCAAGAGGTAATTTCAAAAATGTTGACTGTGAACCTACTATGTACAGTGAAGAATTGGGCTAGGCTACTGGGACACAAGAGTTGAGCAATAAGCTATTTTTCTAGGTGTTCAGGATTGAAAAGGATAGAAATGCTCACTTTCTAACACAAGGCACAGCTTAATGTGTGGTAGAGTCAAAACGTTAAACAGTATGCAGAAATTGAGGAGAGAACAATTCTGACTTGTATCTATAAAGGCTTTATCGATGTATTCGTTATTTCAAATCATCTTTTTTTTTTTTTTTTTTTTTTTTTTGAGACGGAGTCTCGCTCTGTCACCCAGACTGGAGTGCAGTGGCCGGATCTCAGCTCACTGCAGGCTCCGCCTCCCGGGTTCCCGCCATTCTCCTGCCTCAGCCTCCCGAGTAGCTGGGACTACAGGCACCACCACCTCGCCCGGCTAGTTTTTTGTATTTTTTAGTAGAGACGGGGTTTCACCGGGTCAGCCAGGATGGTCTCGATCTCCTGACCTCGTGATCCACCCGTCTCGGCCTCCCAAAGTGCTGGGATTACAGGCTTGAGCCACCGCGCCCGGCCCAAATCATCTTTTAGGCTCAACTCTGAAAACAAAATATGATACTTGCGTGAAGGACATCACTGATGGCCTGGTCGTATGGTCCTGAATGGGAGCATGGAACTTGGGGAAACTTGTTTACAGCATGGTGCACAGCTGACATTTTCTCCTAACTCTGAAATTAATTTCATCCCTGAGTTAATCAAGGTTTATCTTGAATATAAACCTATTTCCCTTTGATGTAAGAAAATACTAATAGCATTAGGATAAACTCAGAATAATGACAAATATAAACTATGCCATTCATCACAGTGAAAAATGACACACCAGGGAATAATACTGATGTCGTTTTCTTAACAAAACACGTTTGCGTTAAAAAGAGGAAAAAAATAATCTATAGGAATGTAAATAATTTAATCGTGATCAGGACTAACAGCATTGTCAATTTAACCTACTGGCAGCATTTTGGACACAAATTCAGTCTGTAGTAACTACATGTTTAAATAAGCAGTATCCATGCCAAAAACTACTGTCCTGTGGTCTTGTGGTCAGTGATTATAAATATATCACTGAAGCCTGTGAAAAAGTTCTTCCTGCCACATGTCCTAAAAATTAGCAAGTATGTGTTTTCTTTTGCCTACTTGAAAGTGGGGAGAGGGGAATCTGGTCTGGATGCAAAGTATTCGCTTTACAGAAAATCACAGTTTTACATCATTTATCAGAAGTAATGCAGCAGGGTGCGGTGGCTCACACCTGTAATCTCAGCACTTTGGGAGGCTGAGGTGGGCGGATCATGAGGTCAGGAGATTGAGACCATCCTGGCTAACACGGTGAAACCTGTATCTACTAAAAACAGAAAAAATTAGCCTGGCGTGGTGGCGGGCGCCTGTAGGCCCAGCTATTTGGGAGGCTGAGGCAGGAGAATGGCGTGAACCCAGGAGGCCAAGCTTGCAGTGAGCCAAGATCGCACCACTGCACTCCAGCCTGGGTGACAGAGTGAGACTCCATCTCAAACAAAAAAGTAATGCTTGCATTTATAAAATCATTTTCAGGGAATGTCCACTCTCATAGTTCAAATGGTTATACATCTCAGGCTTAAAATGATTTATTCCCACTTGATTTAATATTTTCTGGAATATTTCAAATGGATTTTTAAGTTCTCATGCACAGTTTGTTGTTAAATTATATAAAGGTGTCGCATTGTTATGAAATGCCCAAGTTTGAGGAGGGTATTGAAATGATGCCAATATAAATTACCATAGCAACAAACACATAAATTCATAGCCCAATTTATCCTCTAGGTGCTGAAATCTTTTCCAGCTCTCCAAAGCTCAGGCACAATGCAAATCAAACATTTAGCTGCTGAGTGACTTGGAATCCAGATATCCATCAACTCTGACTGCTATTGAATCATTGGGAATAGTCAATAATAAATAACACAAGCCATTTCTTTTAAACTTCCCAGGTGTTAAAAAGCCAGAGATTGTGCACAGTAACTTCACCTGCATAGCATATCTCTATGTCTGTCCTACACAGGCTACATTTTGATAACTGATTGTATAAGAAAGAAAAGTCCGCATCCTAGAAAATGATGTTCTCCTTCACTTATAAATTTCTTTCAGTCTTGCTCACAGCAATGACATCTTTGTCTCCTAGTAATTAATATGAATCAAATCAGAGTGAGAAACAGACACCAAAAAAAGGAGATCTCACCAGCACCATGAGCAAAATATGTAACTAAAAATATATGAGGAAAATATATGAGGCACCAGGAGAATATGCTTTATCTTGTCCTTGTTTGACAGGCACATAAATCTCTCATCGCTGCTCTCATCCAAAACCAAGAGCTAAAAATATGAGGTGGCACCTGTGTTCTTAAACAGTGTTTTATGATGACAACAGCTTTCAAGGGAACAGTGTATTTTTGGTTGTGCTATCCCTTAAGACAACAGAAAACTTAGGATCTACATTTGATTCCAATTGGAAAGTTTTGTAAAGAGCATGTCCTAAGTTCAGCCTTCTCTTTGTGCTTGTAAACAAGATCATGATCTAAATTATCCACTCAAATGTCTCTTTCCCCAGAATTTATCCTGCATCAGCTTTCCAAGCCTTCTGGTGCCTGAGAACCAGGGTAATGGAAGCTCAAAATGTCAGACACTCTTTTTCCCCAAACACACAAATTCTCTTGAATCTTCAGGCAGGAATTTTGATTTAAAACAATAACCTTTCAATATCCTTATTTCTTCTAAAAATGTTTAGAAGAAAATATTTAAAGTGAAAGGCTACATAAAGGATTCATTATATATATTATATATATTCATTATATTATATATATATTCCATTTTTATATATATATATATATATTTTTAGACAGGGTCTGGCTTTGTCACCCAGGCTGGAGTGCAGTAGCAAGATCTCAGCTTACTGCAACCTCTGCCTCCTGAGTTCAAACAACGCTCCCACCTCAGCCTCCCGCTTAGTTGGAACTACAGAAATGCACCATAATGCCCGCTAATTTTTGTATTTTCTGTAGAAACAGCATTTCGTCATGTCACCTAGGCTGGTCTCAAACTTCTCGGCTCAAGCGATTCACCCACCTCAACCTCCCAAAGTGCTGGGGTTACACGCATGAACCACCATGCCCGTCCCATCAAAAATTTTTTTGAGCTCCTGATACATGTCCACACTCTTGTAGACACTGGCTATTCAGAAGTGCATAAACTCCAGGTTCTACCCTCACTGTCCTCACTCTTATAGAGAAAATAAAGCAGAAATAGGGAGATCAGTCAGGAGGCTGTTGTGTAATTCAGCCAAGAGACATAATGGTGGTTTGGACCAGGTAGCATTGATGTCATGAGAATTGATCAGATTCTGGTTATTCAAAAGTAGAGCTGATGGAATTTACTGATAGACTTGCTGTCAGTTACAAGAAAAAGAGAAGAGTCAAGAACAACGGCAAAGATTTTGGCCTGAGCAACTGCATGAATGATGGCTCCATTTAATGAGATAATGGAAACTGTAATAAATGCACTAGGAAGATGAGGATTAATTTTGGATGTGCTCAAATTGAGATATATTTTTTACATCCAATAGAAAATATCAAGAAGAAATTTGGATATGTGACTTTAGAGTCAGAAGGATGCCTCAGGCTGGAGATATACATTTGAGAAGCATTGGTATATAGATGATGTTTAAAGCCACAAGACTCCACGAGAATGTAGATGGAGAAGAGGTCCAAGACTAAGCCTGGGAGCTTTCGGGCATTGATACTTGGGGAAATAAATAAAACTACTAAAGAGGCATGAGGAGGGATCCAAGGGGAAAAAATATTCCACAAGGGTGGGACTGATGAGATGAGGCAGATGGTTTGAGTATGATGCATCACCATAGTCATGATGTGGATGAATGTTTGTGCCATCAGGTGATGGAACAGAGCAAAAGCACTTGGGAACAGTGTCTCAAGCATATAATCATACTTTCCACGAACTATTGAGTCACTGAGAGATAACAAAATAACAGCACAGAAAGGAACAAACAAGTGATAAGATCTCAGCCTTATACACCAGCTTCCTTTGCACACACCTCCATTCCACTTGGGAACATAATATATCTTTTAAAACATGGCATATGTGGTGGAATAATATTTTTTAATGGGAGTTCATGTATTAAACTTTTGTCCTGTAATTCTTCTTCCCATTTAGGAAACAACTAGAATATTTTATGTTTATTACTTCAGAGAAGATAAGGCATGATGGAAAAAGAAAAACAACAGTTTTGTTTTTGTTTTTGCTTTTTGCTTTGGGGATTCAAAAAATTGAAGAAGCAACACTTCCAAACTGTTCTTAAGAGTCTAACATTAGTCCAGTACCAAAGACAGACAATGATACTACAAGAAAACTAAATTACAGGCCAATATCCCTCAGAAACATAGAGATAAAAATTCTCAACAAAATGCTAGCAAATGATATTCAATGGCATATTAAAAGGATCATTCACCATGACCAAGTGAAATTTGTTACTGAGATGCGAAGATTTTTCCACATATGCAAACCGATTAATGTGATATACTGCATTAACAGAATGAAAGATAAAAATCATATGATCACCTCGGTGCGGGAAAAATTCTGACAAAATTATTCTCTTTTTTTTTTTTTTTTTTTTTTTGAGACGGAGTCTCGCTCTGTCACCCAGGCTGGAGTGCAGTGGCTGGATCTCAGCTCACTGCAAGCTCCGCCTCCCGGGTTCACGCCATTCTCCTGCCTCAGCCTCCCGAGTAGCTGGGACTACAGGCGCCTGCCACCTCGCCCGGCTAAGTTTTTGTATTTTTAGTAGAGACGGGGTTTCACTGTGTTAGCCAGGATGGTCTCAATCTCCTGACCTCGTGATCCGCCCGTCTTGGCCTCCCAAAGTGCTGGGATTACAGGCTTGAGCCACTGCGCCCAGCCAAAATTATTATCTTTTATAATAAAAACTCTCAACAAAATAGGTACAGAAGGAATTTAGGCCAGGCGAAGTAGCTTCCACCTGTAATGCCAGCACTTTGGGAGGCTGAGGTGGCTGGATCACTTGAGGCCAGGAGTTTGAGACCAGCCTGGCCAACATGGCAAAACCCCATCACTACTAAAAATACAAAAATTAGCTGGGCCTGGTGGCACACACCAGTAATCCCAACTTCTTGGGAAACCGAGGCAGGAGAATTGTTTGAACCCAGGAAGCAGAGGATGCAGTAAGCTGAGATCCAGCCACTGCATACCAACCTGGATGACAGAGTGATACTCTGCCCTCCGCCAAAAAAAGGAATTTACTTAACATAATAAAGGCTATATATGAATAACAACTAACAACTAACACCGTACTCAATGGCGAAAACCTGAAAACTTTTCCTCTAACTTCCAGAACAAAGCAAAGATGTCCACTCTCACCATTTGTATTAAACATAGTATTGGAAGATTTAGCCACAGCAATTAGTCAAGAAAAATAAACAAAGACATGTAAATCACAAAGGAAGAAGTAAAACAATCTGTTTGCAGATGACACATGGAGAAAACCCAAATGACTACACAAAAAATTCTGTTAGAATGAATAAGTAAATTCCTTCAATAAAATTGCAAATTACAAAATGAACATACAACTATCAGTTCCACTTCTATCCAATAACAAGGAACTATCCAAAAAGGAAATTAGAGAAAGAATACCATTTACGATAGCATCAAAAAAGAATGAAATACACAGGAATAAATTTAACCAAAGTGGTGAAAAACTTGTACACTGAAAACTACAAAACTATAATCATTAAGAAGACTTTTTATTTGCAAAATAGAAACAAACATTTCACTCATTTGGAGAGCTACTGTGAAGATTTTATGAAAACATACAAATGGGGACTTAGAAAGTTTCTTGAAATACATCAAGTGCATAATTAATGTCAGCTATACATCAAGTACAAAATTAATGTCAGCTATTGTTTCAAACCAGATTTTTTCACCTCTATCTCACACTGTCTCCCTGAAAGATGGGGATGAGGGTCAAGGGTTTTAGCTTCAGAAAGTGTAGAACCCAATGAAATGAATCTTGAAATATATGCTAGGACAACAAAAAGAAGGTAGATATTCCACTGTCTCTTTACACTGATAAGTGTCTATTACTAACCAGACACCATATAGGATTTCATATAAAACCCAATTCCTACACTGTAATCTAGTTGATAAAATAAATAAATATCATACTGAATGGGCAAAAACTGGAAGCATTCCCTTTGAAAACTGGCACAAGACAGGGATGCCCTCTCTCACCACTCCTATTCAACATAGTGTTGGAAGTTCTGGCTAGGGCAATCAGGCAAGAGAAAGAAATAAAGGGTATTCAGTTAGGAAAAGGAGAAGTCAAACTGTCCCTGTTTGCAGATGACATGATTGTATATTTAGAAAACCCCATTGTCTCAGCCCAAAATCTCCTTAAGCTGATAAGCAACTTCAGCAAAGTCTCAGGATACAAAATCAATGTGCAAAAATCACAAGCATTTTTATACACCAGTAACAGACAAACAGAGAACCAAATCATGAATGAACTCCCATTCACAATAGCTTCAAAGAGAATAAAATACCTAGAAATCCAACTTACAAGGGATGTAAAGGACCTCTTCAAGGATAACTATAAACCACTGCTCAGTAAAATAAAAGAGTACACAAACAAATGGAAGGACATACCATGCTCATGGACAGGAAGAATCAATACTGTGAAAATGGCCATACTGCTCAAGGTAATTTATAGATTCAATGCCATCCCCATTAAGCTACCAATGACTTTCTTCACAGAATTGGAAAAAAACTACTTTAAAGTTCATATGGAATCAAAAAAGATCCCGCATTGCCAAGACAATCCTAAGCCAAAAGAACAAAGCTGAAGGCATCACACTACCTGACTTCAAACTATACTACAAGGCTACAGTAACCAAAACAGCATAGTACTGGTACTAAAACAGAGATATAGACCAGTGGAACAGAACAGAGTCCTCAGAAATAATACCACACATCTACAGCCATCTGATCTTTGACAAACCTGAGAAAAACAAGAAATGGGGAAAGGATTCCCTATTTAATAAATGGTGCTGGGAAAATTGGCTAGCCATAAGTAGAAAGCTGAAATTGGATCCTTTCCTTAATCCTTATACAAAAAGTAATTCAAGATGGATTAGAGACTTAAATGTTAGACCTAAAACCATAAGAGCCCTAGAAGAAAACCTAGATAATACCATTCAGGACATAGGCATGGGCAAGGACTTCATGTCTAAAACACCAAAAGCAATGGCAACAAAAGCCAAAATTGACAAATGGGATCTAATTAAACTAAAGAGCTTCTTTCTGCACAGCAAAAGAAACTACCATCAGAGTGAACAGGCAACCTACAGAATGGGAGAAAAATTTTGTAATCTACTCATCTGACAAAGGGCTAACATCCAGAACCTACAAAGAACTCAAACAAATTTACAAGAAAAAAACAAACAACCCCATCAAAAAGTGTGCAAAGGATATGAACAGACACTTCTCAAAAGAAGACATTCATACAGCCAACAGACACATTAAAAAAATGCTCATCATCACTCGTCATCAGAAAAATGCAAATCAAAACCACAATGAGATACCATCTCACACCAGTTAGAATGGCAATCATTAAAAAATCAGGAAACAACAGGTGCTGGAGAGGATGTGGAGAAATAGGAACACTTTTACACTGTTGGTGGAACTGTAAACTAGTTCAATGATTGTGGAAAACAGTGTGGCAATTCCTCAAGGATCTAGAACTAGAAATATCATTTGACTCAGCCATCCCATTACTGGGTATATACCCAAAGGATAATAAGTCATGCTGCTATAAAGACACATGCACACATATGTTTATTGTGGCACTATTCACAATAGCAAAGACTTGGAATCAACCCAAATGTCCATCAGTGATAGACTGGATTAAGAAAATGTGGCACATATACACCATGGAATACTATGCAGCCATAAAAAAGCATGAGTTCGTGTCCTTTGTAGGGACATGGATGCAGCTGGAAACCATCATTCTCAGCAAACTATCGCAAGAACAGAAAACCAAATACCACATGTACTCATTCATAGGTGGGAATTGAATAATGAGATCACTTGGACACAGGAAGGGGAACATCACACACTGGGTCCTATTGTGGGGAGGGGGTAGAGGGAGGGATAGCATTAGGAGATATACCTAATGTAAATGACGAGTTAGTGGGTGCAGCACACCAACATGGCACATGTATACATATGTACAAACCTGCACGTTGTGCACAAGTACCTTAGAACTTAAAGTATAATAATAAAAAAAAGAAAAAACAAAAAGCAGAAAAATATGGATGTTTCTATATGAGACAATAAAAAATAAATAAATAAAACAATTTTCTATTTTTCCGATTATAGGTCAGTTCGGCACATAGCACTTCAACAAGCAGACACAAACTCTATTACGGTATAGCTTTTCCTACTCTTTTTAGAAGTGCCCAACAACATTATTCAGGCAAAAAATGGAAATATTGGTGGGAGGAAAGTAACCACACAGAGCTCACCAGGCAAAGTGCTGGCTCCTTTGGGATGAATTTTCCCAGGCAGGTGAAAACACAAGTCTTCTGGAAAATTTTTTTTTTCTTGGTGAAAAGATCAGGCTCCATGACTTGAATGCAGAGAACAGTGGTGGAATGAGGTAGCCTTGAGGCTGTCAGTTCTGGGAGAGTGTATTAATCCATTCTTGCATTGCTATAAAGAACTACCTGAGACTGGGTAATTTATGAAGAAAGAGGTTTAATTGGCTCATGGTTCTGCAGGTTGTACAGGAAGCACGGCTGGGGAGACCTCAGGAAACTTACAATCATTTATGGAAGGCAAAGAGGAAGCAGGTATGTCTTATATGGCTGGAGCAGGAGAAAGAGGGAGAGTGGAGAGGTGCTACACACTTTTAAACAACCAGATCTCATGAGAACTCACTCACTATCACAAGAATAGCCAGGGAGAAATCCACCCCCATGATCTAATCACCTCCCAGCAAGCCCTTCCTCCAACACTGCAGATTACAATCAATATGAGATCTGGGTGGCAATATGAATCCAAACCATATCAAATAAGCCTTCACTACATACAATGGGTGGGCAAAATGGGCTTAAAAGTCGAAGAACTATGGCTTTGGTTCTTATAATAAACAAAAAACTCTTTTGCCACTCTCACACAGTGCCATTAACCACCCAGGCTTTGGGTCAGAGTCCAGCACAGTAGCTCACCTTGATCTCTGGTGAACAATGGCTTCATCCATATAATCTTCATTGAGGAGGAGGGTGTATCTGAACCTGTGAAACACAACAGAGTGATCATCTTCCTGAAGTGGTAAGGATGGCCTTAGCCAAGGTTGTCATTGGTGATGAAAGCCTGTGTTTGCTTTGATTCTGCAGGGACTTTACCTTTCCCCTTTTCCTGAGGAACAAACATTCTCACTCATGTGGGAGACTAATATTGTAATTCAATGCCAGCACCTGGGGAGGGGGTCTAAGTAGCAAGATTTCAAATGTGGAAAGAGGCTCCCTGCTTAGAAAACCAATTCCCATTTGTTCACAAATGGAGAGGGGAAAAAAGCCGCCCTGAGTCTGGGAAACTAGACGTTTTCAAACTATATCTGGAAGCTAGGGTAAAGCTGTAAATAGCTCCTGGGAAGAGAATGTGACTCTACATTCACTTACAAGTAAGTGGGAGTGGAAACCCAGAGCAGGTCTCAAAAATGCAGGAAGCTGGAAATGTTTGGAACTTCCTTTGGCAACAACTTACTAAAGAAAATGTGGGATATTTTCTTGTACCTGGGTCCCTGGAGCTTCCTCTTCTGAGTTCTGTTCTCCAGTCTTCTGGTTGATTCTTGGAGTCCCCTGATGCTCTCCCAGTTACTTTTCTTATTGCTTAAGATAGCCAGAGACGATTTCTGTTGCTTGGACCAAAGAAGCTTATTGCTTAGAGCAAATACTTCTATCATTTGCTTAAAATAAAAATATCCCCAGTCCTAAATCTTTATTAGACATTTCATGGCTCAAATATCTCAAGGAACTATGGCAAACTGAATTATCAACATGCTAATAAACTGGCCCTAAAACCCTGAAAAGCAAACACAGAATCGGCACAGAAGCCATTGCAATCTAATACGCCACCCACAGGAATGAGTTGGCCCTGTCGGAGTCTTAGAGTGATATACTATTCTAGAATGTTCACGGTCCCAGTTCTCACTGACTGAGATGTGGCTCTATCTCATCATGGAGCCAGGAGTAGTCACCATTATGCGTATGGTAAACACCACGCAGCCAAGGACAAAGTCTCTGCCCCCTCCTCTTCCAGAGAAGGCAGTTGCCTTGACCCTGGGTCTTGTCTGTCACCAGCAAACATTAGTCTGCTCCTCAGCAAATTACTTAATTTCCTTAAGCCTTAGTCCTTCATCTGTAATGAAGACCCATGCCAGACCCTCCCTCACAGGGGCAGGCTGTGAATATTAAAGATGATTATAGTGCAGAACTTCATGTTGGCCCAGATACGTTAAGTGATAAGTTAATGGTAATGTTAACGTTATTATAATTAAGGTTATTAAAGAGCACCATAGCATAGTGGTTATAAAAACAGGGTCTGGAATTAGAGTACTCACACTTAAATCTTGAGTTTCCTCTTACAAACTAGGTGAGCTTGGACATGTCTCCTAACTGCTTTGTGTCTCAGTTACCACATCTGTATTCCAACAACTCCTGGGTATTTATCCTAGAGAAAATAAAACTTATGTTCACACAGAAACCTGTGTACAAATGTTCACAGCAGTTTTAATTGTAATAGCTAGGAGCCAGAAATAACCCAAATGTCTTTCAAAAGGTGAAAATGTTACCAAAACACCAGGGGTTCCATCTAGGTCCTGTTGCTGGCTGCACAGAAAGCCAATCACCGAGACCAGGAGTATTTCCAGGGAAGAAGACTTTAATTGGGTGCTAAAAGGTTTTAATTAAAGCCTTTTAGTTTTAATTAAATTAACTAAAGAAGGCTTTAATCGGGTGCTCCAAGGAAATGGGAGATCAGTCTCAAATATATCTCCTCAACCAACTAAAATTAAGGGCTTATATAGCAGGGAAGGTATGTCATCATGCACAGGAAAACAGAAATTAGGGAGGGGTACGGAAGACCTAAGCACGTGCCACATACATCTAAAATGGGATCATAGACTGGGAAAGGGACATCAGGTAAAAATCTAGAAAACTGGAACAAATTCTGGACTTGATAACAATGTGTCAATATTGGTTCATTAATTGTAATAAGTATACCACACTACAGCAAGATGTTAATAACAGGGGAACTGAGTGTGGTGTATATGGGATTCCATGTGAAAGGATTATATTAATGAACAGCTTGGTGTAGGATGGATATCTAATGGCAAAGCTTCCTTCTGGAGGAGAGGATAAGCACAGAATTTAGAATGCCTGGAGTGGTGGGAGGGGAGCATCTCTAAGGATGGAGCTCAGAGGTAGAGATGGAGGAGGCGAAGAAAACCAAACTAAAAATGAGAAACTCTACACAATTCAATAAAATGTGGTCAACTACCTAAACCTTGAATATATGTCTGCTTAAGTCAGTTTCCAGTGTAATCTGGGAGGGCCAGACTCTGCAACTGGAAAGATCTGAGAAAAAATAAAGTGCAGAGGGATCTAGGTGGGGAGGCCTGCTGTGAGTAGCAGGCATTGCTCCTTAAGCTTTGGGGTGGTTCTTATTCTAAGTCCTCTTGAGTTGTCCACAGGCATGCACTGAGGAGCACTCCAAGGGAAGCCCCTGCAGATCTCCCAGCTTCCTTCTCTCAGCTCTCCTCTCATGGGCACCTAGTATTGCAAACTCCAGCTACCTAGTCTCCTGGGACTTTCAGCTTCACCTCCTCCAGCCAGGGAGTCTCAGGCTTCATCTTGCATCTGTCCTGAAGACTCTCTCAAAGCACTGAGACTGCTACTGTAGGTTTCATGTTGGTTTCTGCCTCTCAGGGATCACGCTCTTCAGTTGCATGATGTACAATGTTTTGAAAATACATTGCTTCATACTTTTGTCCATTTTATTTTACTTGTTGTTTCAGATGAGAAGATAAATCCAGTCCCGATTATTCTATTGACAGATGAAAACGTGCTAACAGCCCTCGCTCTTGGTGCCTTCTCAATCTCGGCGTCCACTCTGGCAGTGCTTGAGGAGCCCTTCAGCCTGCTACAGCACAGTGGGAGCCCCTCTCTGGGCTGGCTGAGGCCAGAGCCAGCTCCCTCTGCTTGTGGGGAGGTGTGGAAGGAGAAGCATGGGCGGGAACTGGGGCTGTGCAGGGGCTCACTGGCCAGTGCGAGTTCCAGGTGGGCACAGGCTCAGTGGGCCCCACACTCAGAGTGGCCCTAGGCAGTGAGGGGCTTAGCACCCAGGTCAGCAGCTGTGGAGGGTGCACTGGGTCCCCAGCACCGCCAGCCCATCCATACCATGCTCAAATTCTTGCCGGGTCTCAGCTACCTCCCCGCAGGGCAGGGCTCCAGACCTGCAGCTTGCCATACCAAGACTACCGTGGTGGGCTCCCGCATGGCCTGAGCCTCCCTGCCGGACACCACCCTCTGTGCCACAGTGCCCAGTCCCATCGACTGAGGGCTGAGGAGTGTGGGCACACGGTGCAGGACTGGTGGGCAGCTCCGCCTGCAGCCCTGGTGCGGAATCCACTAGGTGGAGCCCGCTGGGCTCCTGAGTCCAGTAAGGACTTGGAGAACCTTTGTGTCTATCTAAGGGATTGTAAATACACCAATCAGCACCCTGTGTCTAGCTCAAGGTTTGTAAATACACCAATCAGCACTCTATATCTAGCTAACCTAGTGGGGACTTGGAGAACTTTTCTGTCTAGCACTCAGTGTCTAGCTAAAGGATTGTAAATGGACCAATCAGCACTCTGTGTCTAGCTTGGAGATTGTAAATGCACCAATCAGCACTCTGTCAAAATGGACCAATCAGCTCTCTGTAAAATGGACCAATCAGCAGGATGTGGGTGGGGCCAGATAAGGGAATAAAAGCAGGCTGCCCAAGCCTGCCAGCAGCAACCCGCTTGTGTTGCTTTCCACACTGTGGAAGCTTTGTTTTTTCACACTTTGCAATAAATCTTGTTGCTGCTCACTCTTTGGGTCCTCACCACCTTTATGAGCTGTAACACTCGCTGCAAAGGTCTGCAGCTTCACTTCTGAGACCAGCGAGACCATGAACCCACCAGGAAGAATGAACAACTCCAGACACGCTGCCTTAAGAGCTGTAACACTCACCACGAAGGTCTGCAGCTTCACTCCTAAAGCCAGCAAGACCACGAACCCACCAGAAGGAAGAAACTCCAAACACATCTGAACATCGCACCATCTTTAAGAACTGTAACACTCATTGCAAGGGTCCACGGTTTCATTCTTGAAGTCAGTGAGACCTAGAACCCACCAATTCCGGACACACAATCAGCACTCTGTGTCTAGCTCAGGGATTGTAAATGCACCAATCAGCACTCTGTCAAAAGGGACCAATCAGCGCTCTCTAAAATGGACCAATCAACTCTCTGTAAAATGGACCAATCAGCAGGATGTGGGTGGGGTCAGATAAGGGAATAAAAGCAGGCTGCCCCAGCCAGCAGTGGCAATGCGCTGGGGTCTCTTTCGCTCTTTGCAATAAATTCTCCTGCTGCTCACTCTTTGGGTCTGCACTACCTTTATGAGCTGTAATACCACATAGGTCTGCAGCTTCACTTCTGAAGCCAGCAAGACCACGAACCCACCAAAAGGAAGAAACTCTGAACACGTCCGAACATCAGAAGGAATAAACTCCGGACACACCATCTTTAAGAACTGTAACACTCACAGTGAGGGTCCATGGTTTCATTCTTGAAGTCAGTGAGACCAAGAACTCACCAATTCCGGACACACTATCTTGTTCAAAAATGCAAATTAATTGTTTTAGTTGTATAATATTCCATCACATTGTTTCTAGTCTGGACTATTATTAATAAATCTGCTATGAAGATAAATGCACATGTCTTGTGCTGGGCATATATATTCATTTCTCTTCAGTGCATACCTAGGAGTGTAATTATTGGGTTATAAGGTAAGTGTAGGTTTAGCTTCCATAGATCCTGCCCAAAGCAGCTCTACCTCCAAAGTGATTGCATCTCAACGCACTATTGACTTTAGCTCATCAAGAGTGTTTATTACGGAAAGGTTTTATCTCCTAACTCTGAACTGCAGTGGCCATTGTTCTTGGTAAAATATTGTATGTCACAGCTATCACTCTTAGCTGACTGCAAAGTAGCCTGGATACCATCTATGCTGTGTGACTCAGAGGAGGAAAACCTGCCCAACCATTCTTCATTACTTGACCTCACTGGAAATCCTGATAATTCTGCCTAAGCAATCGATCCTTTCCTCCCCACTTTATTTTGAGTTTCTATCCTATTTCTGTGTCTCCAAATATCCATTCTCATGGCTTCTGCTTTGCTACAGAGACTAAACATCCTTTAAAAAAGAAACAAAAAATAAAGGAAAAGAAATCTACAAACACAGTGTTTGGGATTCAGTCTTCACAACTTCCCTACTTTGTAAAAATATCTATCAAAATTCTAATAATCTGGTCGCAAATGACCCTGAGTTTATGTGTTTGGGGTGCTGGCTGCAACTCTATGGGGGGTCTGCATTTTCTGAAGGGTACTGCATGCATCCACCTGCACACTTAAGTCACGCATAATGGAACAAAGTGTACTTTTTCAGGCTCCCCTGTTGCACTGTTGGCTGAGAGCAGGGACCTTAATTGGTTTTAAAACAGTCAAATTTAAGACATGCTGTGTCTTCCTTTTCGGAGATCAATCTAAGCACTTTCACATAAGCGTGAAAATGCTCCTTGGGGTGAAATAAACTTAACAGAAAAATCTAAATATTCTCTCCAAATAGCTCAAGTTCATGTTTGTTTCTAATGTTCCAAAGAGAAAAATGATCCTCTGGTTTTACAGAGACTAAAATATGCTAAAATATGTCAATACTTTGAACTTTAGCAGAAAGAATGTTGGTGTGCATTTGCTCCGTTTTGTTGCCTAAGCAGAGCTGTGAAAAATTGCTGTGAGTCTGGCCCTGGAATATAAAATGATGCATAGCTGTGTACTATGGGACATTATCTTCTACAGGGAGCTCAGTAACTGCAAATTTAACAGCAGCCGAGGTAGGCTGGGAGCTGGAGCAAAATTATAGACACAGGTTCATTGTCCTTCTCAGAAAGCAGAAATAACATAGAAGTCTCCTGAAGACAAAATTATGAAGCAATCTGTACATTAGCCACTGTTCTCCTATGGGCCTTACTATAATTAATCATAATGATTTTTCGTGGCGCTCATTTGTAACTCCAATACTTTGAGAGGCCAATGTGGGAGGGTTGTTTGAAGCCAGGAGTTCCAGACCAGGCTGGGCAACATAGTGAGACCCCATTTCTACAAAAATTACAAGAATTAGCCAGGCATGGTGGCACACACCTGTAGTCCCTATTACTCCAGAGGCTGAGGCAGGAGAATTGCTTGAGCCTAGGAGTTTAAGGCTTCATGAGCTATGGTGGTACTACTGCACTCTAGCCTGGGTGACAACCCCCATATCCAAATAATGATGATGATGATGATGATGATGATGGTTTTAAGTAGGCATTAGAGAGGCCCCTCTCCCATCTAGGTGCCTATTATAGCTTCCTTGTCTCTCCCTATACATTTGTCAGTCAAATGGTAGACTATTTTAAATCATGATACAACACTGAAAATAAGCCCACATGCTCACATATTCTATATTTTTTAAGGGACTGGGTATCAAATACGTGGATGGGACATTGCTATCAACACTGTAGAGAGACTGAAGAACAAATGGGAAAGGCAGATCTTATTTAACCAGAGGACTTTTCCATAACTGGCATGTCCTACCCGACAAGTGTCCCCGAGTGACCCTAATGCCAGGAAATGAGCATCTCAGCCCGACACCAAGTGCTGCTACTGCACACGGATCGGCAGGGCACAGCGGTTGTGAGCTGTAGGGGAAAGAAGTGAGGCCAGCATAGTCACACAGCTGTCCATGACAAGGACAATGCTTTAGGACAAAGCATCTTCCAAGAAGAGTTCGACAGAAAGAGGTGGACACCGCAGTTGCAAGACCAACTGTCCCAGGAGGATGTCACTTCTTGCAAGTGGACACCCATTCCCGCGGGAAAGCTGTGCTGCTTCCAACACATCGCCATCCCCACTGGTACCCATGGCTTCCATCAGCCGCAAGCACGGAGCTGTTGTTCGTTTGTAAGTTCTCCCTGTGCTGCAGCCCCTGAGGCCTTGATGGAGACAGGGGACATGAGAGTTCTACTCAGAGGAGAAGTCAGTTGCTAGGTGGGTCCTAAAGTTGGGGCAGCCTGCTTTGATTCTGAGCTTCAGGGAATACCTGAGAACTCTCCAGTCTCCAGAATAAGTTTGAGGAATAGAATTGCCCGTACTGACCTACCCCTATTTAAAACAGAAATTGGGGTCTGTTATACCAAAGGCACATGCCACCATGCCCAGCTAATGTTTATATTTTTAGTAGAAACGGTTTCACCATGTTGGTTAGGCTGGTCTCGAACTCCTGACCTCAAGCGATCCACCCGCCTCGGCCTCCCAAAGTGCTGAGATTGCAGGCTTGAGCCACTGTGCCCCCCCCCCAATGGTTACTTTGAATAAACATAGAAACTGATTCTCTCAGTCTTGAAACTTGAGAAAGTTACATTTGTCTCATCTGAGTTCCTTTCTCAGGAAACCAACCATCAGGCCTCCCAGAGAGTATCAGGGAAGTGAAACTCACCAGGTCACTGCACCTGGACAATGACACGCCAGACCCCTCACCCATCATGACTATCTAACCAGACAGCTGCTTCCAGTTGATCAACTCCCCTTCCTTCCCCCTCCCTCATTCCTGTTTACCCACATATGATGACATCGCTTCCCTGCTACATAAACCCCTGATTTTAGTTGGTCAGGGAGACGGAATTGAGACTGAGCTCCCATCTCCTCCACTGCAGCACCTGACTAAAGCCTTCTTTCCTGACAATACGCGTGGTCTCAGTGACTGGCTTTCTGTGCAGTGAGTAGCAGGACCTAGACTGAACATCTGGTGTTTTGGTAACAGTAGGACATGTCAAGAGATTGTGAATTTTATTCTGCAGCATTAGCTCATTGCCCTCCTAATGCCTCTATCTGGCCAGGCGCGGTGGCTCATGCCTGTAATCTCAGCACTTTGGGAGGCCGAGGTGGGTAGATCACGAGGTCTGGGGTTTGAGAGCAGCCTGACTAACATGGTGAAACCCCATTTCTATGAAAAATACAAAAAATATCCGGGCGTGGTGGTGTGCGCCTGTAATCCCAGCTACTCAGGAGGCTGAGGCAGGAGAAGCACTTGAACCTGTTCCCAGGAGGCGGAGTTTGTAGTGAGCCCAGAGCACGCCATTGAACTCCAGCCTGGGCGACAGTGTGAGGCTCTGTCTCAAAAAAAAAAAAAAAAAAGGCAGTTTTGGAGACAGACACAGGTACCATCCAACACTGGCAGCTCCTCTGGGCTGAGTGTGGCCCTGGGCTCCAGTCTCCGGCTCCAGCTCAGGCGTGGATCTCACTGGCCAATCAGAGCACTCCATCTCCCTGAACACGGTGATTGGTTCAGGGATGGTCTTGTGACCCAAGTTGAGCCAAAGAGATTGCATCCTGGAATGTTTGCTAAAACTGTGGGTGGAGACTAAATATATCAGACCCTCCAAAAAATTCTGAAACAAGTTATTGTTAACTATAGCCACCCTATTTTTATGCCTGTATCAAAGCATCACATGTACTTCCATAAATATATATAAGTATTATGAGCCCATAATACTTAAATTTTTTTAAAATCCCTGATACAGAAATTTTGAGTGTTACATCAGATCCTCATCCTAATAATATTTAAAGGATAAGGGTACTTCAGTTAACATAACAGTAGTTCATTGTAGGCTGGTTTTTACTAACCACTACATTGCGTTATCAAAATGAATAAAAATATGCAATTTTAATGAAGTAATGACTATTTGAAGTGGGTGAACTTCGGACTCAACCATCTGAAATGCCAGCGACTGACGACCTACTTACAGAACCATCTTATCCCCATGAAGACCACACTATTCACAAACAGTGGACACAGAGCCAAGGAACATTTATGGCAGAAGAAAACATCGCTCTTTTTAAGATAAATCTTAGGTCATAGTAGGTGGAATTATTAATCCTGGGGAGATAAATGGACTGAGGAAAATCTCTAAACATTACCCCTAAGAAAAAAAAATGGCAAAGTATTATATATCTTTAGTGGGATAAGCAGTTGAATTTCTGATAAATTGGTTATGTGAAAACTTCCCCTTTTCATTAGTATTCATCAGAATTAAGCAGTCGTGTTGCTGACTAATGAGAAAATGACATTTTCCAGCATCCCCTTTTCACACCAGGATAGGATTATTTCAGACTTGTGTGAAATACAGCATTGGTCAGCAGGCACAGGACACCTAACATCCTTCATGTTTTCTCACGCTCGAGATGCAGCTACACACGAGAAAGTGATTTTACACTCCCTTCCCATCCAGAGCAGGAAGGATGGGAAGTGTCGAGGACCCACAAATATATTTCAAACCAATGGCCCACTGGCTTGCTTTCCTGTTTTTTTTTCTTTAATGAAATAATGCTTTCTTGGAACTTGACACAAATCCAAGACCAGGACCAACTTATCCAAGGACTGGCATTCTCCCACCTCCCACCAGAGATTGTTCCATCCTGGCTATTCAAAAGACAGGCAAAACACCACCTCAGTGTACCCACACCTTCACCCCTTCAAAGACGATAGTTCTTAATGGATGGAGGAAGAAGTGGGTTTTTTTCCCTCTCTCTTTCTCTTTTAAACTTCATGCTCAAGTCTTCTCATCCATCCACCCAAAGTCTTCTCCTTTCTATAAATGTCGGGAAAAATAAAAACTTTCTATTTCATTTTAATAACGCTATTTTATGTCCCTGTTCTTGCAGTATTGCGAACAGTGGGAAGACAATAAAAATGATATCTCTGAGCCAAGCTAGGGTTCTGTTCCAAAGAGAGAAAAAAAAATGGTTTCTTAAATTGCTTCAACAGTTTATTCATTTTCATAATACAACAAAACAATACCAAGAGGACTATTTCTATGACCCCTGGACATCTTGTTTCTCCCCTCTAAAGCCACATTTCTTCACTTTTCAATTCAGATCACAGGGCAGCCTGAAATTACTTTCCAATTTCATCTTTCAACCCCTGGTTATAGTGGACATTTGATTCTTCTCTCTGCTTTAGCAGAGAGAAAAGGGGAAATCCTTTTGTGTAGCAACACATGGTTTCTTTAGGGGTAATAGTTCTCCCCTACTCTTCACATATCTGGTTCCATTTGGGTGGACTCACCACCAGACTTCAGGGAAGGACCTAGTTCTAGACCTGGCCAATCAAAGCAACTCAGTGCGTGGGCTGTAGAATCATTTCAGAAACAAGGGCACAAGCCAATGAGCCCTACCTGGAACTCTCAGTGGCCTACTAGGGAAACACTCTTCCTTCACTCAGGTTTCTTAGCTTCCAGGATGGGAGCTGGAGGCCTTCTTTGTCCCCACTTGAGGAAGTTCTATGTGAGAGAAAGGCCAATTCAGAAGAAAGGAGAGACAGAGATTAATGATGAGGGGCACTGTTTGAGTCCTAGACCTAGCCAGTATAATTTCATCCTCTTCAATAAAATGCAACCCGGCCAGGCACAGTGGCTCACATATGTAATCCCAGCACTTTGGGAGGCTGAGGTGGGTGAGTCACAGGGTCAGGAGTTCAAGCCCAGCCTGGCCAAGATGGTGAAACCCTCATCTCTACTAAAAATACAAAAATTAGCCTGGCGTGGTGGTAGGCACCTGTAATCCCAGCTACTCAGAAAGCTGAGGAGGAGAATTGCTTGAACTTGGGAGGCGGAGGTTGCAGTGAGCTGAGATCGTGCCACTGCACTCCAGCCTGGGAAACAGAGCGAGACTCCATCTCAAAAATAATAATAATAATTAATTTTTAAAAAATGCAACCCAGCATGAGTTGGGTCTCTGTCACTTGCAACCAAAAGAGTCTTGATAACTGCACTCAACACACACTCTGCCTCCCATCTCCCTCATCATTTTCCCCCAGTTCACACTCTGTCTTGCTCTTGTGCCTTTAAATATGCTGTACCTTATTCATAAAATGCCCTTTCCCTTGTTCAGTCGGGTGAATTCTCAGCCATTCTTCAAGCGGAATGCTTGCTCTTCCGTGGCTCCTCCTGAATGGGCCAGTGGACCCCTCCCCAGGGATCCCAAGACGAAGTGCAGTTCCAATGGACAGTGAGTCACTTAAGGTGTGGCAGCTGTCAGAGTCATCCAATCGTCTTTGTATCTGCAGCCCCTACAATCCTAGACTCAATATATAGTTGCTAAATAGCACGGAAAATGCCGTGTAACTTTCTTTACACCCTCCGCTGTCTTCCAGGACCCTGTCTACAAAACATCCTCTTCCCTCCTTTTCCCACAGGCCCCCAGGTTCTTGCCTTACCCTTTATCTTCCTGACCTTCACCATGAAGTGGACGGAGTCTGCCACTCTCCTGTCAAACCTGTTAGGGGATGGGTGGCAGGATGTTCAGCATCTTGGCAACGGCAGCAAGAGAGGAAAGATCGTTGAAGCTCTTACCTTTTTCTTTTTCCTTTTTGGATAATACCACACTGTAGTTCTAGGAGCCTTCTTGTGACCTTCCTCAGCCTTTGAAGGCAGTCAAGACTGAGGGGAGCATAGAGGAGCAGACGTCCTTTTAAAAGTGTTTTCATTACTAGCAGCCTACGAGCACCAGCTCGTCTGCATTTAGCATCAATACCCAAACCCGTTGTTAGGAAGAGAGAGGAAAGGGGACCCAGGAGACAGCCTGTCACTCACTCACAGAAAGAGGCAGAAATTCTTATTCAAAAGGAAGTCATTTGGGACAGATGAGTGGGAAAGAAAGTCCCAAACATTTTAGTCAAAGAACCCAAACTTCCTATGCTTCCTCTGTACCTTAAGAGAGGGTTCCTGACCCTGGCCCACCAGAATTCTCAGGAGAGCTTGCTTCAGATGTGTTACAATTTTGGGGTCGTTATTTCTTTCAGCTGCATCGTCAGTACTTCCTGGAAGAGCTCCTGTCCCTACCCTCCAGCCCCTGAGACTGAGTTGCACCAGTGGGTCCCTTTACCTGCATACACCTCCACACATAAGAAACAATTTACTGCCATGACTGAAAGCCCTAACTTGATCGCGATCCAAGTGTTTATGCCATTTAATGGCTGTGCAACCTTGGCTAAGTTACTTAACCTCTCTGTACATGGCTGTGTAATCTTGGGGAAGTTACTTAACCTCTCTGTAGAACACTTCCTAATCCATAAGTAAAGATTTCAATAATATCCATTTGGTAGGAAATTGCGAAGAATAAGTGAGTTAATCACACAGTCTGGTTTCAGTCCCACCTGCACACAGCACCTTGTTCACACTACAGCTTTCACTCTGGGTATCACAGATTTGATGGTTTGATCCTAGACCACTAACTTTAGTTATTTGAGGCCAGGTACTATTTTCTGTGTTGCCGCTGCATCTCTCTGCCTCTGGGCATAGTGCATGGCCCAGAGATCATGCTCCATAAATGTTTGATGACTTGATGAATGTTGAAATACAAGCATCCATGAGTTTATACTGAAATAAATAAATGATTGAATAAATAAATGAGGGAGAAGAAACATATCTCACTTTCTGAGGAATAATTTATGTAAATACAGCATTCTCAAGAAAGAGCATAACTCCCAACTCCTTAAGTGTAGGCTGTGCGTAGTGAATTTCTTCCAAAGAGGAAAGGATGCAAAGGAAGAAAAACAATAACTTTATGGTGGACAAATCTGAAAAACACTACATTAGACAAGTCATCAAGGTCAACATCAACAGTGATGAGTCATGTTGATAGTATACAGCCTTCATTCAATGTGGTGAAAGTGTTATTTTACTCCCCCAAACCCAGTTATAGCCCCAAACAAATGATGAGAAAAATGTCAAGGAAACCCAAATTAAGGGATGTTCTATAAAATTCCTGACCAATAACTCTCAAAACTGCCAAGGTCATCAAAAATGAAGTCTGAGAAACCATCATAGCCAAGAGGAGCCTAAGGAGACCCCACAACCAGATGTAATGTGTCCTGAGTGAGATCCCAGAACAGAAAAAGGACGTTAGGTAAAAACCAAAGAAGTCCAAATAAAGAATGGACTTTGGTTAATAATGACATGTCAATGTTGCTTCATTAGTTCTGTCAAATGTACCATACTAACATACAATAGTAATAGGGGAAACTGGCCAGGCGTGGTGGCTGACACTTTGTAATCCCAGCACTTTGGGGAGGCTGAAGCGGGTGGATCACCTGAGGTCAGGAGTTGGAGACCAGCCTGGCCAACATGGCAAAACCCCATCTGTACTAAAAATACAAAAATTAGCAGGCGTCGGTGCGCACAGGCCTGTAATCCCAGCTACTCAGGAGGCTGAGGCAGGAGAATGGCTGAAACCCAGGAGGCGGAGGTCGCAGTGAGCTGAGATCGCACTACTGCACTCCAGCCTGGGCGACAGAGCCAGTGTCCACTCAAATAATAATAATAATAGGGGAAACCACATGCATTGCATACAGGAACCTTCTGTATGCCTGATGTCATGAGTAGATGCCTGGCCTGGAGGTCATAACCTTCCCATGCGACCTTGGGTCAATCATAACCCCTCTCTTATCTGTAAAATGAGAGGATTACATTGATTATCTTGAGGCATTTTCTGATAAATTATGAACTATAAATCTATGACCTAGAACAAGGGTTGGAAAACTTTTTATGGAGAGAACCAGAGAGTACATATTTTAGGAATTCATGGCCATTAGTACTCTGTCACAATCACTCAACTCTACCCTTGAAGTGTAAAAGCAGCCAGAGATGATAGTTGGCTGCGTTCCAATAAAACCTTACAGTCATGCACCCATAATCACGTTTTGGTCAAACGAACTGCAAATATGAAAGTGATAAGAACAATAGGCTATGCCATATGGCCTAGGTGTGTAGTAGGCCATGCCGTCTATGTCTGTGTAAGTACACTCTATGATCGCACAACAATAAAAATCACCTAAAGACTCATTTCTCCAAACGTGTCCCTGTTGTTAAGCAACCTGTGACTGTATTGACAAAAATAGAAAGTGGAGCATATTTGGTCTGCAGTTCATAGTTTTCTGATCCTTGTTCCAGACTAGCGGCTAGTGGTTCTCAATACTTGCTTTTGAACAATGTCAGTGCTCTCAATACACTGCTATTTAATTTCTCTGGAGTGTAGCCAGGATGTAATTTTTTTTTTTTTTTTTTTTTTTTGAGACAGAGTCTGGCTCTGTCTCCCAGGCTGGAGTGCAATGGTGGGATCTCGGCTCACTGCATCCTCCACCTCCTGGGTTCAAGTGATTCTCCTCCCTTAGCCTCCCGAGTAGCTGGGACTACAGGCACGTGCCACCATGCCCAGCTAATTTTTTTTGTATTTTTAGTAGAGATGGGGTTTCACCATTTTGGCCAGGATGGTTTCGATCTCTTGACCTCGTGATCTGCCCGCCTCGGCCTCCCAAAGTGCTGGGATTACAGGCATGAGCCACCGCGCCTGGCCCCTGGATGGAAAATTTCTAAAAACTCCTAAGATTCTAGAGTGTAGCCAGGAAGAATCCCACTTATCCATAAGGATCCAGGAGGATTTTATGGATGGGTTATAAGATAAGTAACTGAAAGTTGATTAAGGTGTTCTCACAGAAAAAAAGGCAAATAGAATTGGGACACTGAGTTTACTAAAAATGAAATACCACCACTTCACAGCCTCTTCATTACTCAAGGCAAAAAGCTAATGACCATCAGTTCTAACAAACCCAAAACAACAAAGTTTCTATTCTCTAGCATTAGTTTCAGAAATTTCTAACAGGGAAAAATTCTTATAGGCTATATCAAACCCAATATTCTGTCTTTGAATATTGGGTTTTAATTTTTGCAGGCATTACGATCCAAACATTTTGTGGGTAACTGTATTTGCTGCCTTTCACTAGTTGTAACCTTGCTGTTTTTGTTTTATGCTCCTACCAAACACTTTTAGTGGTCTTCCCATATTTAGTATTTCCTGCTTAATAACTCTAAGGTTTTAGTCTATTTTCAGTTGCTATAAAGGAATACCTGAGCCTGGGTAATTCATAAAGAAAAGAGATTTATTTGGCTTATGGTTCTTCAGACTGTACAAGAAGCATGGAGCCAGCATCTGTTTCTGATGAGGGCTCCTTCAATCTTCTAATCATGGTAGAAAAGGAAGGGGAAGCAGCCACATGACAAGAGCAGGAAGCAGAGAGGAGGAAAGACGGGGGAAAGAGTGACCAGACTCTTACTAACAACAGAGCTCACAGGAATTAGTAGAGTGAGAAGTCAGTCATTACCTTAAGGATAGCACCAAGCCTTTCATGAAGAATCTGCCCCATGACCCAAACTCCTCCCACCAGGCCCCACCTCTAACACTGGGGACCAAATTTCAACATGAGATTTGGAGGAGACAAATATCCAAAGTATACCTTCTAAGTTTATTTCAGGTTTAAAAAAATCATACTCCCTAACCTCTCTGCAGCTAATAACATCCACAACACAGTTTTGGCCAAATGGATATAAGCAGATGTTTCTTGGAGGGGCTTACCAGGGAAGGTTTTTAAAGGGTGAGCCTATCAAGTGACTTTGTTCTCCTCTTTGTTGATCCTTCCCTCTTTTGGACTGTGGTTGTGGTGCTAGAGTGGAGTGGCCATCCTGTGACTGAGAAAACAAACAATGGGATAAGCTTACAGTAGCATAAGCAAACAAGAGGATAAGCTACAGCTGACAAAGAAGAAAGTTGGAAGGATCCTGTACCCCTTGTGGCATTCTGGAGTCATCATACCTAACTTGACCACTTTGTACCTCTGATGGATTTTGGCACATTCGATCTTGTTGAATGTTCTGTTTGCCAGATTGTCTACCAATCACAGTGGAATACTATCTTAATTCTAATCTTTCATTTCCCTAATTAGGCTGTGAGTTCCTAGAGCTCAAACATTGCACTTCATAGGTTTCCATGCAGTCCCTGCAGTGTCTAGAACGTACTAGCAAGGAACGAGTATGATATCAATCTACTTATTTATTTGGCAAGGAGTAAGAGGGTATTTGGGTGAAATATGATTCTGTACCAATATGACCTAAATTAAAGTTTCCTGTTGATCCCCATAGCTTTGCAGAAGCTTCACTGTAATGAAGCTCCTCCTACTTACCAGTGCCCCAAGATATGGCGTTGCTTCTGAATTGCCTCTTAAAATTCTCATTGAGCTGTGAACTTTACAATGCCATGAAGATCAAAGCTTGCACATCCGTCACATCTCTCTGGCACCTTTCTGGCAAGTGGATGATTAACTGAGGATAAGTATTATGACATCATCTTTCACAGTTCCTCTACTGATATTTCTGGAAAAGTACATCCCAGAATAATTCGCAAGAGAAAATTGAAAACGCATCTGCTATGTCTCTAAGGGATTATCTTTGGGAACTTGGAGGATTCTGAGTCTAATAGGAGAAACACAAGCACATCAATAGACCCCAAAGACAAGATGTCCATTCCAATTTGACTGTCATAATGTTTAGTGAGTAAATGGTATATGGTTTTGCCCAGATGCTGAGATTATCTGAGAGTCTTTGCCATTCTGTATATGCATGAAAAGAATCATTTCCCAGGGGGCTTTCAAATGGCCATCATGGTTTTGTTTTGTTTTGTTTCAGTTGAAAAGATGTTCTCTCTCGTGTCAACCAAGGAATCAGATATGAACTCTTACTTACACAAAAGCAAAATTACAAGGTCACTGAGATTCTCACACTCTCCTTCTTAAAGGGTGTGGTTGATAATCTCTAAGAAGACCCCAAAGACTCCTCTTCGGCTATGCAAGTCCTTCAGTGTAGATTTGATCTAGGGACTGACGCTTAACAAGAAGGACATAGCAAAAGCGATGATATGTCACTTCTAAGGCTAGGCTACAAAAAGACTGTAGCTTTCTCTCACTTGCCTTCTCCTTGCCTTCTTTTTCTTTCTTTCTTTTTTTTTTTTTCTTTTTTTTTTGAGACAGACTATCACTCTGTCACCCTAGCTGGAGTGCAGTAGCGCAATCTTGGCTCACTGCAACCTCCGCCTCCTGGATTCAAACCGATTCTCCTGCTTCAGCCTCCTGAGCAGCTGGGACCACAGGCACCTGCCACCACGCCCAGCTAATTTTTTGTATTTTTAGTAGAGACAGGGTTTCACGTGTTAGCCAGGATGGTCTCGATCTCCTGACCTCGTGATCTGCCTGCCTCAGCCTCCCAAAGTACTGGGATCACAGGCATAAACCACCGCACCCAGCCTCTCTTGCTTTCTCTTATCTGCTCTGACAAAGGCCAGCTGTTGCATTGTGATCTGACTTATGGAAAAATCCAACAAGGAATTGATGCTTCTGTCCCACAACCAGCGAGGACCTGAGTTCTGTCCACAGCCACGTGAGTGAGGTTACACTGCCTCTTCTCCAGTTGAGCCTTCAGATGGCTGCAGCCCAGCTGACACCTCAAGGGCAGCCTCATTAGAGATTCTGTGTCAGAGGCTCCTAGTTAAGCTGTGCCAGTTCCCTGACCCATAATAACTGTGAGATAATAAATGCCTGCTATTTTAAAGCATTAAATTTTGCAATGCAATAGATAACTAATACAAAGTAGAAGGTGACTTCATACATAAAGTACACATTGATTTCTATTGGTTCCAGAGAAATGAATTAGAGAAACATCTTGCAGCTCCAGCTTCATGCTTATCACCCATATTTAAGAAACAGGAAGCATATAACATGAAATAGAAATGCACTCACGTGGCTGATAGCTTCTTTCAGCCCAGATGATGAAAATACAAGATATTTCAGAATGTGTCACTTGGCCACTGCACCGTTCAGGAAAAAGTTACAAATATAAAAGTAGTTTTTTAGAATTTTTTAACAGAATATGCTGTTCAAGAAGGTGATTGTGAAATAATATCATCAAAAATATGCATTCTAATTTTGACAAAAGTGAAAAAGTGTGTTTGCGCTTAGTAAGAAATAATATTTAACAGTGTGTGTTCACTCCAACCTGGGGCAGGGGGTGTGGAGAAAGGAGAAAATGGCTTCTGTTTTATTAAAGTATGTTAGTGGCTTCCTGAGATATCTCTTTTCTTATTGGCCTGGAATATGTGATGACTCCTTCAAATAAAGGCAAAACTGAGATGCCTTCTCATAGCATTTCCTCCACTTTCTGAAGGTATCTAATCCAAACCAAAGCCTCAATTCTTTTAACATTCCCCAAAGGTACTTCACACAACCTCAAATCCTATAATCTGCCCCTTTCAGCATTTTCATATTGAGAAGCCTGAAGGACCCCCATTCGGTATGTTCTCTGCTGTTGCAACGAGTTAGTAAACTTAAATCTGCTCAATAACAAAGATCAAAGATTTTCTGTGATCTTTAGGTTTTGTTTCTAGTGTTTAAATAAATGAAAGTTTCTTTTACTGTTTATTTATTTATTCATTTATTTGGCCATATCACAAATATTAAATGACACATTTTTTTTTAACCAAACCCCAAAGAAACTTATGAGAAAAACAAAATACTGCAGTAATTCAATATTAGCACCGCTGCTAATAATCCATTAGTGATAATTGTTGATTTCAACAGGGCCCTACTCAGTGAATTCCCAGACTCTTCAACCACAATTCCATGTTTTTCTTTCTTCCTCTAAAACAATATTCCAGGGAATTTTTTATAGATTAATTTCTTCTGCTTTGTATGAAAAGATAAATCTCAATTTTTTATACTCCAAGGTAGAATAGAAGTCATCAATTGTTTTATTTTTTTTTCTTTCCACCCATATCTGTAGCTACTTCCTTTAGAACTAGATCCTCTAATTTTCTCTGGAGCAACCACCTTCCACTTCCCTGCTACCCAATTGCATTTAGCCTTGGTAGAACCATCATCGAAGACAAGAATATGACTCCGGCCAAACCCACTGGATTCTTCTTAGAATCCGAATCCTAATTGGAGAGTCTCAAGAATCAAAATTGTTTTCCAGCCTCTGGTTTCTCCAAGACTACCATATATACTGTTCTTCTTGAGATTTGCTGAGCTCTTTATTCAGAGGCTAACCACGAGAATACAAAGAGCTAGGGTGAGAATCAAAAGTGACTAATGTCACAGAAATCTGGGGAAGATATTAAAGAAGGAAAAGTGGTAAGTGCCCCAAATTCTGCTCAGAGGTCATGACAGGAAATCTGGGGCTATGCAGCCAAGTAGCCACCTGAAAGGACCATCAGGCCCAAGCTTGTGATTCTCTGCAGACAATTTTGAGAATGGGAATAAGCCCCACCCCTACGTCTCCATCAATGAACTGAGGCACCGTGTGTGTAACCAGCTTCCAAATCTTCGACTCTTCGCATTAGGAACATTACCACTTACCTGATACATTTATTTTTTTCTACTTCTATTCAGTAATTTGTAACCTATAGCATAGGGAGCTGAAAATAAGCCCTGAAACTAAATGTAAATACTTAGGACAAGATAGAAACCATAATTAGGAAATTACATTCACCGTCTTCTACTTCACCCAACACTCACTGATTTACCCAATCCATTTTGGTCCTGTTTAGGACTTTGAGGTATTAGGTAACATTGGTTACTCCAACAAAGTAGCAATAAAATGTAACTTGTTTTGAAGAAAATGAAGAAAAATGACAGCTTCTTAGTGCCAAAACTGGCCTCTGGACACCAAATTCAGCCTGAGAAGTTACCCATATGCCCAGAAGCTCTCATTTGCAAGGAAAACTGAGACAAAGTGGATTTCAGAGTAATAAAAAAATAAAATAGCTTAAGCCTCATAGGATAATCACATAATCACAAGGCAGCTGAATTACTTCTGAGGCTGTAGGCCAGAGATTTTTACAAGGAAACTCCAACTACATGGGAGAGTTAAAGGCTTATTCCTCCAGGCAAAGACTGACCCTTTCCGACAGGCAAGTAATGAAAAGCAACAACCACCACACACGTGCACACATGAAAACTCACACACATACACACGCACATATACGTGCATATGCACATGTAGATGGACACAAACATGTATACATGCACACATGCATATATATGCCTATACACGCCCACCCCCCACCCACCACCCACCCCCACACCCACCCCCACACACACTCATTTGTGGCACTTTCATTTTTTAGTAATTATTAATTTTAATGTGATTGTACTACTTTTATTTCTCATAGGTAAATACCTAGGAATGCTGGTGATGGGTCATATGGTGAGAATATGTTTAACTTTTTTTTTTTTGAGACGGAGTCTCGCTCTGTCGCCCAGGCTGGAGTGCAGTGGTGCGATCTCGGCTCACTGCAAGCTCCGCCTCCCGGGTTCACGCCATTCTCCTGCCTCAGCCTCCCGAGTAGCCGGGACCACAGGCACCCGCCACCATGCCCGGCTAATTTTTTGTCTTTTTGGTAGAGACGGGGTTTTGCCGTGTTAGCCAGGATGGTCTCGATCTCCTGACCTCATGATCTGCCAGCTTCGGCCTCCCAAAGTGCTGGGATTACAGGCGTGAGCCACCGCGCTCGGCCGGCCGAGAGTATGTTTAACTTTCTAAGAAGTTGCCCAACTGCTTCCCTAGGTGGCTGTTCCATTTAAACCCCGCTAGCAACACGGGATATTTCCACTGACAGACCTTGCCATTCACACGTTAAAAACTAATAGCCATTCTAATAGGTATGTGGTGGTAACTCCCTGTGAAATTATTTTCCATTTCTCTAGTGAGCAATGACATTGAACATCTTTTCATTTGTTTATTTACCATCATCAGTCGGTATATCTTCTTTGGTGAAATGTCTATTCAAATATTTTTCCCATTTTTAAATTGGGTTGTTTTTTTTTTTTTATTGTAGGGTGGGAAGTTTCACATATATTTTCAGTCAAGTCCTTTATCATATTCGTGTTTCATAAATATTTTGTCCTAGTCAGTATCATTTCAACATTCTTTCAATAGAATCTTTAGAAAAGGAGAAGTTTTCAAATGTAATGAAGTCCAATCTGTATTTTTTATATTTTGGTGTCGTATGTAAAAAAAAATTTTTTGCCTAACCTAAAGACATTTTCTTATGTTTCCTTCTGGAAATTTTATATTTCTACATTGTATACTTAGGTCTATGATCCATTTTGAGTTTTTATAAGGTGTAAAATAAGGGTTGAGGTACATTTCTTTCTATGAATGTTCATTTATTCTACAACCATTTGTTGAAAAGACAATTCTTTACACTTTGAATTGCCTTTGAAACTTTGACAAAAATCAATTTATCACACATGTGTAAGTCATTTCTGAACTCCATTTCATTCTATTGACAAATATGTGCATTATTTTGCAAATACTACTCTGCCTTAATTATTAGAGCTACATAGTGAGTCTTAAAATCAGATGGTGTGACTGCCCCAACTTTGTTCTTCTTTTAAAAGTTGTTTTGGCTATTCCATTTCTTGCTTTCTAATATAAATTTCAGATCCATCTTGTAGATATTGCAAAAAATGCCAGTATATTGATTCTGATTGCATTATATATACAGATTATATAAGGGAGAATTAACATTTCAAAAGTTTGTGAACATGGTATATACCTCAATTTTTTGGTTTTACTTTTTCATTAATGTTTCAAAGTTTTCAGCTTGTAGAGCCTGCTCATATTTTCTAGATTTACACCTAGGAATTTCACTATCCTTTTGCTGTTGTAAAAGAAATTGTTTGTTTAATTTCAATTTCCAATATTCATTGCTAGAATAAAGGAATATACTTAATCTTTGTGATCTTTGTGTATTGACCTTGTATACTGTGGCCAAATTAAACTCATTTACAAGTTCAGTTGCTTTTTGGAGATTCTCTGATATTTTCTATGTAAACAATCACGTTATTTGTGAACAGTGGGGTTTTTTTTCTTCCTTTTCAATAATCTTGTGATGTATTTCTCTTTCTTGCCTCATTGCACCAAATTCTCCAATGTGATGTTGAACAGTGATTACAGTGAACACTCTTGCTTTGTTCTGGATTTTATGAGGAGAGCATTCAGCTTTTCACCTTTCAGGTCAATGTTAGCTGTAGGTTATTTTGGATGCCTTTTACAAGACTATGGAACTTTTTTACTATTCCTAGGTCGTAAATTTTTTTTTTATCATGAACAGATTGTTTTTTCGATCTGTTTAGCTAATCAAATACTTTTTTCTTTTTTGGTGTGATAAATTATAATGATTGATATTTGAGTACTAAAACAACCCTGTACTCTTGGGTATAGCCAATGTGGTCATGATTTATTACCATTTTTGTATATTTCTGAATTCTATTGGTCACAATTTTGTTGGGGTTTTTTGCTTCTGTGTTCATGAGGGATACTGAGGTTTGCATGATTTCCCAAAACATGGTTTATCTTGCTGAATGTTTCACTTGCACCTGAAAAAAAAATGACTATCTAGCTGTCGTTAAGTGAAATGTTAAATAAATATCAATTGCATCAAGGTAGTTGATAGCATTGCTCAATAATAATTAATGATTGTGAATCATTACTAATTTGCTATCTACTTTTTCTATCAATAACTGAAAGAGGAGTATTAAATTGCAAGTATAGCTGTGGAGTTTGCATTTCTCTAATTATTGCTCTTTTCAGTTCTATTACTGCAGCTTTATATGTTTGGAAAGCCAGTTTTTAGGAACATGCTTATTTAAGATTGTTACATCTTCTTGGTGAATCCACCCCTTTATAATTGTCTAATGTTATTCTACCCCTGGAAAAATTTCTTCTGAATTTCACTTTTTCTGATATTAATACTGTTGCTCTGGCTTTCATTTCAGTATTATTTTAATTGTATATTTTTTGTTTTTGTCCTTCTACCTTTAATCTACCTAAATCTGTATGTTTAAAGTGGCTTGTTTGCAGATAGCATGTAATTACTTTTTTATCCAATCTGAAAATCTGTCTTTTAATTTGTATTTTTAGACCATTTACATTTTGTGTAATTATTGATATGGTTAGCTTAATATCTACCATCTTGCTGTGTACATTTTATCTTTAATTTGTTTCTTTATTCCTCATTTTCTGTCTGCTCTTGGGTAAAATGTTATTTTTTATATACTTTTCATGTTCACTATTGGCCTCAAAATTTGTGTTTTAAAATCCGTGTTATTATATCTGTTTTAAAATTTATGTTTGTGTTTTCCATAAGGTCTACAATAGATAACTAATTAATTGCAGACCACCTTTAAATAATATGCCACTTCCCATGTCATATAAGAGCCTCACAACAGCACACTCTTAGTTGCTTTCTCTCACCTTTCATAGTATTGTCATTCACTCTGCCTTTATATGTGCTAGCAGTATGCTAGCAATTCATTGCTAGTATTTCGCTCTAGACAGTGACTTATTGTTTAGCACAATTAAAATTAAAGAAAAGGTCTTGTATATTAGCCTTTAATAATTATTATCATGGGTATCCATTTCTTTGCATACATTTCTGTCTGATATCTTATTCCTTTTATTTGAATAATTTCCTTCAATGCTTCTTATATTGCAGATATGCTAATAATTCTATAGTTTTCTTTTAAAAAGTTACTATTTTTATGTTTTAAAAGATGTTTTATCTGCACATAAAATTCTGGAACTGACAGTTTCTCCCCTTTCCTCCCCTACCCCCAAATTTTAAAGATATCAAGCCATTGTTTACTTGTTTGTATAGTTGATGATGTGCAGTCTGCTTTGATGCTGAACATTGTTTCATATGTCATCTATCTTTTCCTCTGATTATCTTTATTTTTGTTTTAAGCAATTCTTAAATATGATTTTTGTCACACACCTCTTAGATACTCTAATACTCAACCCTCTCTTTTTCCTATTTGTGTTTTAGTATGAGCAATTTCTATCCATCTAGCTTTGAGTTCACTGATTCTTTTTTTGGCTGTATAAATCTAATGATAAAATTGTTAAAGGCAGTCTTCATCTGTTACCTTTTTAAAAATATCTCTAGGATGTATATCTGACTTTTATAGTTTCCATATTATGCTGAAACTCTCTATATGTTCATGTTGTTGTCCACTTCTACTGTTACAGACTTTAGCATATTAATCATACTTATTTTTAAATTTTAAATAATTCCAGCACATAAGTTAACTCTGAGTCTGGTTTTGTTGACTTGTTTGTCTCTTTATAGTGGGTTGTTTTTGTTTGCACTGGTTTTTTATATGTCTCATCATTTTTGGTTAAAAGCTGAACATCATTTGTGGGACTGTAGAGATTGATTAATTATTATCTATACTTACAAATGAGGGCATTTCTTCTGCTGCTTAGGGTTGGGTTGAGTCAATCTACTCAGGAGTTAAGCTGGGTTTGGGTTTTCCTGTTACTTATCCTGTTGTTATCACTGGTTTCAAATTTTAAGGTGTTAGCCAGTACTTAGTGTGGGGATTTGTTTGCCAAAGGATTTTTCTCAGCATTCCCTCTCCACCCTAAGCTTTAGGCATTCCCTGTGCACCCAACCACTTAGTTTGTCTCTATCCATGTTCTGGTCTCTTTCCCAACAGTAAGGGATAGTAATTATTGCTGTTACTCCTGGTAGTTGGAGGTGAGAGAGTCCTTGTCCTTCTAATCTAGCCTCAGACTTCACATTCTCTTCGTGCTCAAGTTTGAAAGAGAATCTTCGTCAGTCATCTGCTTCCTCTTTCTGTGTTATGGACTGAATGTTTGTGTCCCCGCCGAATTCATATATTGAGGTCTTCACCCCTAATAACATCATATTAGGAGATGGAACATCTGGAAGATAATTAGGGTTAGATGAGGTCATGAGATTGGAACCCCCATGATGAGATTATTGTCATTATGAGAAAAAAAGAGAGACCAGAGCTCCCTCTCTCTCTATGCCATGTGACAACATAGTGAGAAGGTGGCTGCCTGAAAGACAGAAAGAGAACCCTCCCCACACGCCAACCATGCTGGATCTTGACCCTACACTTTCCAGCCTCCAGAACAGCAAGAAAATAAATTTCTGTTATTTAAACCAACAACCTATGGGGTTTTCTTATAGCATCCTGAGCTAACTAAAACTCTCAGTGTTAGAGATGTCTAATGTTTCTACCCAGGATGGTTTCCTTCTCTCCCTCAGGGGTAGAGAATATTTTCATTGATATTTCCCAGGCACAAAAGGTCTTTACCTGTGTCCTGGGTATAATAGACTTTGTTGTTGTTGTTGTTGTTGTTGTTGTTGTGATGGAGTCTCACTCTGTCTCTCAGGCCGGAGTGCAGTGGCACAGTCTCAGCTTACTGCAACTTCTGCCTCCTGGGCTCAAGTGATTCTCCTGCCTCAGCCTCCTGAGTAGCTGGGACTAGAGGTGCCTGCCGCCATGCCTGACTACTTTCTTGTATTTTAGTAGAGATAGGGTTTCACTATGTTGCCCAGGCTGGTCTTGAACTCCTGAGCTCAGGCAATTCGCATGCCTTGGCCTCCCAAAGTGCTAGGCGCCACTGCACCTGCCCTATAATAGACTTTTCTTCCCTTCCCACAGAGGATTTTCTTTTCTATTCTTTCCTTGTCATTGTTGTTCTTTTGGGGAGAAGGAATAGGGCAGGTCTTTGCTTGGGGCTGATTAGAGAACTAACCCTATGACTCACTGATAGTACAAATGTAGGGAAAGTACTTAACCTCTATAAGCCTCAGTGTCTTCACCACTAAAATGGGAAAAAGTAATAGAGTCTACCTCTAGGACTCTCATGAGTATTAAATCAGATAAAAGCCTGTAAAGCATTTAAAGTATTTCCTTAACACATGGAATACTTACATCTTTTGTATTCAGTGAAAACATATTATATTATGTGGGTTTTGAAATGTCATTTACTTCTAGCCCCTTCATCTGTTTTGCAATGAACCAATGCTATTTTAAAACCATTCAGTGCTTATCCAAGGCAGGGAATACCAAGGCTTTTGTGTTTGTGATATGCTTTTAATACAGAGCAAGCTTATTTTCTGAAAAGAATAAATTCCAGAAAATTAAAAATAATTTTAAAATTGCATAATCCTAGTTTATTCCTCATAAAGAGTAGCAGGTGTAGCCATTTATTAGTCAAAGTAACACAACCACTATAACAACTTAATCTGTACATTTTAAAGCTCTACACTTGTATTGAGTCATTATATCTTGAATAACTGCTATTGTAAAGTGGGCACAAGTGATATTGTATTAATATGTATGTATATATTATTATTATCAAAATTCAGCTTTGCACCAAATGTCAAATTCTGTATTAAATCTGAGTTTCTGCCTAACTTTTCCAGAGGCTGTTATTTAAATTTCAAAGAATCATACATTATGCTTCTAAAATTTTTTCCAAGCTGCCCCTAAACTTGGAAGAACTTTTCTTCTTGCATAGGCGTCATGGAACCATTCTCAGGAGGGTGAGACCCTTGAATTTCCTTTCTCATACAGGCTAATGGGGCCCTGGAAACAAATCTGAACTTTGGGAGAGTTCAGGACAATCTTAGAATCTACATAATCCCTCTCATCTTACCTGAAGAAAGTTCGCTTAGCATCAACATGGCACTCCCTACAGCTTCCGAGGTCCCTGAGCAGTAGCCTAGCCTCTTCAAACACACACACCTACAGACACAAGCCCATGCGTTTTGACAAGTGTAATCGTCTTCAGTGGCTGATGGGTCGCTGAGACTTATACCTGAGGGAGTTCTCTAGAAGGAGAACATCTTTTCACACTTTCAGACTCTATTCTAAAGATTGAGATATTGGCACTATCCAATTTTGCTTAGAGGATAGGAAAACACATTCTATCTCACCCTTGGTGGGAAATTGGCCTAACTTTGTGAAAACTTTTTAACAATATTTATAACTTTAAAGTGTATACTAATCCACCTTCGAGGACATATCCAATTTATATTTTTCAATAGCAACCAACACTATAGGCCCAAGGATATTCATTGCTGCATTATTTGAAGGAAATATAGTTGGAACAGGTGTTTACATAAAGAAACATTAGCCATTCAGCAGAAATGATGAATATTGACTTGTTTGGAAACGATGGCCTTATTCATTCATTTAACAGATTTTTATTGGGGGCCTATTAGGAATCAGGACTAGTTCCTGTCATCAGAGTTACTACTCTGAACAAAACCTACGTGATTTCTTCTCTCTTGGAGCTTATCTCCTAATGGGATGGAAAGGGCAATAAGCAATCAACAAAGAAATAGACACAATAATTTCCGATACAGGCACATGCTAGGAAGGAAGTTAAAGGGTGATGTGGTAGGAAATGACTGTGTGGAACAAGTTGGACTGGAAGGGTGCTTAGAGAGGGTCATGTGTCTGTGGGGAGGCCTGATGCTGAGAAGGAGTCAGCCATGCCACGATCTGGGGGAACAAGGTTCCAGACCCAAAGAATCAGAACAGGTGCAAAGGCCCTGAGGATGGAGAGATGGGAAGAAACCAATGTGACTGGTGCACAAAAGCCAGGGGTGACTTTAGCCAATCTTGGGGCAAAGGAAAAATGAAAAGGCACATCTAAACACAGTCATACAGCCTGCAATTTCCAACCTGGTTCATTAGCTAAGAAAAAGCCCAGTCAGCATCAGGGTCTCAGAATTAACCTAGACAGTACCATCATTGCTCCACAAGGGCTGTTGGGTAGGAACAGTGCAGACTGCCGGGGAAGTCAGATTCTTACCCTTGAAGACCCAATAAGCACCAGGAGAGCAGTTTCATGCACAGGGCATGCTCAGTAAATGGTCCCACCGGATGATCAATTGTAGTTCTAGTAAAGTCTAATAAACATGATCACAAAAGTTTGCACAGTTTAGTTGCATATTACTGGAAAGCCAAGGTAAGGGCACCTGACCCTTAACTTTTCTGGCCTTTAAAGGATTATCAGATGTATTTACCTAAATAACATTGGAGAGGTTAGAAACTTTCCAATGATTGGTTTGACCTAATGGTTTGTTTATCAGCCTTTAAGTTAAAATTCTGAAGGCCTGAGTTTAAAATAATAAGTGTTTTATGCACGACCTTTTGTTTATATTGCATTTTTGTTCCCTTTAAAATTTTAAAGTCTTGGTAGTGAGCTAATTTCTCCTCTTTTGGAAAAGTCCATACATGAGCAGGGTACTCTGGATTAGTCTGGTTTCTCCAGGGAAACAGAACCAATAAGGGGTGTGTGTCTGTGTGTGGGCGTGTGTGTGTGTGTGTGTGTGATATGCTTTGGGAGGTATGTTAGTCCCAAGATCTGTAGGATGAGTCAGCGAGTTGGAGACCCAGGAGAGCTAATAGTGTAGTTCCAGACTGAGGCAGAAAAGAAACCAATGTCCCAGTTCAAAGGCAGTTAGGCAGGAAAAAAATCCCTCTTACTCGGGTAAATCCAGCCTTTTTGTTGCATTCAGGCATTAGTGCATCGGGTGAGGTCCACCCATACTGGGGAAAGCAGTTTGTTTTATTCGGTGCACCAATTCAAATTTTCTTTTCTTTTCTTTTTTCTTTTTTTCTTTTTTGAGACAGAGTCTCGCTCTGTCGCCCAGGCTGGAGTGCAGTGGTGCGATCTCAGCTCACTGCAAGCTCCACCTCCCAGGTTCACGCCATTCTCCTGCCTCAGCCTCCTGAATACCTGGGACTACTGGCGCCCGCCACCACACCTGGCTAATTTTTTTGTATTTTTAGTAGAGACAGGATTTCACCATGTTAGCCAGAATGATCTCGACCTCCTGACCTCATGATCCGCCCACCTCGGCCTCCCAAAGTGCTGGGATTACAGGCATGAGCCACCACACCTGGCCACCAACTCAAATTTTAATCTCATCCAGAAACATCCTCCTAAGCACACCCAGAATGATGTTTCACCAAATACCTGAGCACCTGATTGCCCACTCAAGTTGACCTGCAAAATTCATCATTATAAGGTCTAAGAGTGTGCTATAGTTTGCTACCAAAATTCAGGCTGAAACTTAATCCCCAGTGCAATAATATTAAGAGGTGATACTTTTAGAAGGTCATTAGTTCATGAGGGCTTCTCTCTCATGAATGGGATTAAGGTTCTTTTTTTCTTTTATTTTTTTTTTATTTTTTTTATTTTTTTTATTTTTTTTTGAGATGTTGTCTTGCACCGTCGCCCAGGGTAGAGTGCAGTGGCACAATCTTGGCTCACTGCAACCTCCGCCTCCCAGATTCAAGTGATTCTCCTGCCTCAGCCTCCTGAGTAGCTGGGATTACAGGCATGTGCCACCACACCCAGCCAATTTTTATATTTTTAGTAGAGACAGGATTTCACCATGTTGTCCAGGCTGGTCTTGAACTCCTGACCTTGTGATTCTCCCACCTTGGCTTCCCAAAGGGCCCTTATTTTTAAAAAGTTGCACACAGTGTTCAACCCCTTTGCCTTTCTGTTTTTCCCACATATGAGGACACAACATTCATCCCCTCTGGAGGACACAGCGTTCAAGGTACCATCTTGGAAGCAGAGACTGGGGTCCTCAGCAGACACCAAACCTGTTGGCACTTTGATCTTGGACTTCCTGCCTCCAGAACTATGAGAAATACATTTCTGTTGTTTGCAAATTACACAGTCTCAGTTATTTTGTTATAGGGACACAAACTAAGACAGAGTGTAACCTAAAATATATGGGCCTTCTTTTTCACCTCCAAATACCTTTGCCTCTTTCAATCCTGCACTTTTGCTATCAACTGGGGATTGTGCAACGAAATGACTGCATGGGCCAGGCGGGTGATGTCCATGACAGACGTAAGCCTGGTTTAGAAACAACAGCACAGCTGTGATGGTGCAGGGCCAGTTGCATACCTGACCCTGATGTCATAGGCACTGTTGGAAGAGAATTCCTATGAAAGTTTGATGCAGATTGTGTTATGCTCTGCTCAAAACCATCCGTGGCCTCTCATCTCATTTAGGGTAAAAGCAATCAAATTATTTTTAAGGGCCTAAAATTAGACCTGACCTGCTCTGATCCCCTCCCCGTCCTAACTTCTAACTTCTTCGATTTCCTTCTACTTCCCCCTACCTTTCAGCCCTACCCACTGTACTCTAGTTACTCAGTCTTTAGTCCCTCCAAAGATCAAACTGTTGCCATAAATTATATTATTAACATAGACTATCTGGTGTGGTCCAAGGTAGGTCAAGGGCCAAACTTTGAAATGTGCACGGTTTGGACAACACGGTCCTGCTGAGTTAATCCTTATTTCTGACTCCAGTCATTGGCCCTTCACCATCCCTAGAATGAGCCAGAATTATTCCCACTAAGGGCCATTACATTTGTTCTTTCTTTCATCTGGAGCCCTTGTCCACCCAGAGGGACACATCCTTATGAAATACGAATTATATCCTGCTGTTTCTATCTCTCCTTGGGGAAAGATAGTAAGTTTAGTGGTAAACTTACGTTTTGTTTTGTGTTTGTTTTTGTTTTGCCTTAGGACTTACGAGCTCCTGAAACATAGCATTTGTTTAAGTATTTATTGTCTGTTTTCTGTCTTCCAGAATGAAAGTTTTCTGGGGACAAGGATCTTTTATGTTCACTGCTCTGTCTCAGAGATTAGACCAGTTCCTGAAACTTAGGAGATAACTAATGAGTATTGGTGGAATAAATGAATGAACAAATAAGTGAATGAAAATGGAAACTGTCATAAACTGATAAACTGCAAATCTACTCAAGAGGCCACCTGTACTGTGTGCAGATCAGATGAAACACGACTATGATTTGAGGGCAGTCCAAGGCCTGCCATGTTGCAGCATCTGCACTATCTTTTTAATGAAACAGTCAACCAATTAATCAGTACCTATTAACCTCCTGTGCTTGGCCCAGGTCGAGATGCAGTTGTGTGGAGAGGGAGGAAAGGTGCAAAATGCTCAGAGGCAGTGGGAGCCTGCTTGAGCCTTTAATGAGCTCACTCTGCTTGGATTCACTATAAAGAAATGGAAAACAAATAAAGGGTATAAATAAGAGATGATGAAAAGGTGACTCACGGACTGATTTCTATGAAGGGATAAGTTGTAGTCATCTCATGTAGAATTTTTCAAAATTGTGGTCAGTGGTCCTCAAGATCACCCTCAGTTTCAATAGTTTGCTAGAAGGAGGCACAAAACTCAGAAAAAAAGCCATTGTATTCATAGCTATGGTTTACTATAGCAAAATGATGCTGATTAAAATCAGCAAAGGTAAAAGGCATATAGGATCGAGTCTAGAAGAGACCACATGCCAGCTTCAACCTCTCTCAGCAATAATGTAAGGCAATGCACATGAAATATTGCCAACCAAAGAAGCGCACCTGATCCTTGGTGTTCAGAGTTTTTACTGGGGGGTTGGCCACATAAGCATGCATGAGGCTGACTGTAGTTACTCAGTCTTTAGCTCCTCCAAAGATCAAACTGATACCATAAATCACATTATTAACATAGACTATCTGGTGTGACCCAAGGCAGGTCAAGGACCAAACCCCACTTTGAAATGTGCAGGGTTTGGACAACAAAGGCCTGCTTGAGTTAACCCTTATTTCTAACTTCTCTTCAAAAATTGGAGATCTGTGGCCTGGGCACAGTGGCCTATGCCTGTAATCCCAGAACTTTGAGAGGCTAAGGTGGGCAGATCAGAAGGTCAGGAGATATAGACTATCCTGGTCAACATGATAAAACCCCGTCTCTACTAAAAAAATACAAAAAATTAGCTGGGCTTCATGGCGCGTGCCTGTAGTCCCAACTACTCAGAAGGCTGAGGCACGGGAATCACTTGAACCTGAGAGGCAGAGGTTGCAGCCAAGATCATGCCACTGCACTCCAGCCTGGCAACAGAGCAAGAATTCATCTCAAAGAAAAAAAAAATTGAAGATCTGTGACATCAGCCCTGCGCCTCCACAAGGCAACTCTCAGCTGGATGAGGAGCAGCTGTCCCCACTTATATTTCACATCATCTGCTGGGCCCCTGGAGCCCCTGGAGACCCTGGAGTTAACACCTTGAGATAATCCAGGGCTTTTACCATCTGAGTGCTGGCAGAGGAGCTATGATAAAGGAGGAGGCAACATGGTCTGAAGCAGCAGGAAAGGCTTCCTCCAAGAGGGAAAAATGAGGGAGCACAGGGAGAATTCCTTAAAAACATCCTTCAAATACAGAAGATTCCATTTTTTTAGCCAGCAAACAAAGTTTATATTTTTATTCAGAAATCTTTGTCAGGAACTGGAAATGTTACGTTGGAGCTCACTTATTTTTCTGTTGCCTGCTGGCCACAAATGAACAGAATACATTGACCTAACAACATGCCATGTTGTGCGTGGTCATTTTTTTCTATTTGCATTTTCATCTGTATTGATTGCAAAGATGCATCATGCCAAAATTTTCAATTTAACTGTGCTTTGATCTTATGAATCCACTTTCAAAGATGACTGTATGTCAGACCCAGTCTTATAAGAGATGCTGAGACACAATAATGAAAAAATTGACATGTTATCCCCAAGCAGTATGAGCTCACTACCTAAAAGCAGAAATGGGCATTAGGCTATTAGTGACCTGTATAAGGAGCCCTGCCATTCCACCAGCATTGAGTTTGGTAGTTCAGCTTCAGGAAGGATAAGGTTAATTGAAGTATTGTAGGTTAATGGGCCCCATGTGGAGCCGGGTATAGGAGAGAGACTGGGAAAGGTGAGAGTTCCAGAGAAGAGGGTTGGGCCTTATCTCAGAACAACCCAGACCCGGGCTTTATTATGAGTCTCTGTATCCATTAAAATCTGAGAAAGCTAACAAAAAAAAGTTAATATTTTAAGTGCTTACATTTAACAAATTAATATGTTTAATTAATTATTGTGTTTTTTAAAAACATATGCTCCAAAATATAATGATGGTCTTTTGAGATAAAGTTAAATGACTACTTGTGAGGCCTTATGTGAGTTTTATACCTGGTTAAACATCTGTCTTCCACCTTCCTTCTCTCCTACCCTAATAGTACATTCTGGAAAATTGAGTTGCCCAGTCAAGACTCATATTGAGTCATTCCAGTCAAATATATGTTATCTCAAAAATCCTGATTGAAACCAGAATCTGAAAAAATAACTTACCATTAAATTAAAACTGTAGCATCTTTACCTAGAACACGAAGGCCACAGAACATGCTGCTTTTGTAAACCTCTGTCTGTGACTAATTCATAGACAAATCAGAAGGAACCTGGGCCCTCTCTTTTTGTTGTAACCTACACGGGGGGATGGAACAAATAATCATCGTATTATCACTTTCCATTACACTGTTGTCCTATTTGGCATGGCGGTTTCAGGGGCATCCCTGGAATCAGTTAACAGTGAATCATTTATATTAACAGATGCTGCAAAGCATTTTCCAGATACTGTTTTATGGGAGACACCTAGCAAATTTTTTTTTTTTTTTTTTGAGACAGAGTCTCACTCTGTTGCCCAGGCTGCAGTGCAGTGGCGCGATTTCGGCTCACTGCAAGCTCTGCCTCCCAGGTTCAGGCCGTTCTTCTACCTCAGCCTCCCGAGTAGCTGGGACTACAGGTGCCCGCCACCACACTCAGCTAATTTATTGTATTTTTAGTAGAGACAGGGTTTCACTGTGTTATCCAGAACGGTCTCGATCTCCTGACCTCGTGATCCACCCGCCTCGGCCTCCCAAAGTGCTGGGATTACAGGCGTGAGCCACCGCGCCTGGCCAACATCTAGCACTTTTTAAACTCTGTCCAAGGCCCATGTAAAGTGACCAAATTCAACATCAAAATGAAAGGGATTTTCTTTTCCCTCTTCCACATATAAAGATATGATCACACATAGAGTCTCTCTGCGTGGAAAACTGAAATACCAATTATTTCCGTCTAGTTTTAGCTGTAAGCTTACAAGATAAGACTCTTACTTGCTACAGTGTTCTGGTCTAATGGAAACAGAAGTGGGAGGTTCTTCCCATCACTAAATGCAGTTGCTTTGACCGTCCCAGGTTAGAGCTCACCACTTCACACTTGAGAAGTCACAGGGGGATGCTCCTCAAGTACCCGATTATCTCCCTTCCTTTCCAAAATGCTACTGAAAGACATGGACTCTTCCCTGCCAATCAAAGCAAGACTCTAACAGAAAGCCAAAATAATAATGCCTTCCAAAGAAATGAGTTGATATCATTCAGACTTTTGTTGCAACTCCTTCGCACATCAAAACGTTTCCATTCAGTGGCTTGTACCCTCATGTCCCCTCTCTTCCATTCCCAAGATAACAGCTTTTCTGGTAATAGAGAAGAGGTTTGCGGGTAATGTGTTCAGTAAGTGTTAATGAATTGACCAAATGCTGAGGGAAGATTCTCATGTTAATGAGCATCTTCTTGGCGTTTAAAAAAAGGATCTCTGAAAGAGGCAACATTAGGAACAGTCACAAAATGTCCTTGCATCGCCTGACAACTTCAGGCGGAGACAGTGGTCCTCTTGGGTTCTTTGATGATGATGTAAATTGGACTCTATTTCAAACATCATCAATTATTTTAATCCTGCTAAGCAGAGCTTTTCAGAGTTTTCTCACCCTTCTTCATTCTCATCCTGAGCGAGGTTGCTGAGTAAGAAGAAAAAAGAGGAGCATGGGAAGAAGCTCATCTACTCATAATGCTGCTTATGTTTTCAGGATGTTTTCAGATCTGAGAGCTAATGCATAGTTCCCTGAGAATGTTAGAATAATGTTAAGCGCACACACACATACACACGCGCACACACACACCTGCTCTGTGCCCTCCTCCTGGGACTTCCTCCAGAACCCACCCCACTCATGGTCCCCTTCCACCTCTGGGTACCCACCCTCCATTGCAGGTCGCTCCACCAGCAGCACTGAGGTGATAAACCAGCTCTCTAGTCCATTGTCCAATGTGGAGATGCATAATTTGGCCAACCCATCCCATCTATGCTGCCTCAATGCTTCCTGTGGCTTCTCTCCTGATGGTTTGCTCCTTCCTCTCCTCCATGTATCCATTCAAACACCCCTGCTTTATTTTGTTCCTTCAAGCTTACCACTCAATATACTAGATTGTACTTAAATACACGCTTATTCTCTGTCTCCTTTCCTTAATATGTAAGTTCAAAGAAAGCAGGGATCTTACCCACTGCTGTAATCCCAGAACTTTTTTTTTTTTTTTTTGGAGTTGGAATTTTGCTCTTGTCCCTCAGGCTGGAGTGCAGTGGTGCGATCTCAGCTCACCGCAACCTCCACCTCCTGGGTTGAAGGGATTCTCCTGCCTCAGCCTCCTGAGTACCTGGGATTACAGGTGCCTGCCAGCACACCCGGCTAACTTTTGTATTTTTAGTAGAGACAGAGTTTCACCATGTTGGCCAGGCTGGTCTCAAACTCCCTGACCTCAGGTTATTCACCCAACTCGGCCTCCCAAAGTGCTAGGATTACAGGCGTGAGCCACCACACCCAACCCCAGGACATTTTACAACCACTGTCCTCAAACCCTCAGCATGTATTGGAATCCCCTGGAAGCTTTGTTAAAACAGACATTGTCAGGCCCCATCGCTAGGGTTTCTGATGTAGTAGGTCTGGGGTGGTACTCAAGAATTTTTGTTTCCAGCAAGTTCCCTGGTTATATCGATGCTTCTGGTCTAGGGATCACACTTCTAGAACCACCACCTGAATGACTATTGGCCCATTGTAGGTACTTAATAAATATTTGTAAAACAGATAAATGAATGGAGGCTTTATGGTGTCCCCTGATTATTAATAAGCCTCTGTGGACATACCCAAGAGATGATTGCTCTCTTGCACAACGTGCCGTCTCTCAGGCCATCTTTTCCATGGATCTAAGTGCGGGTCACACCTGGCCTTGAGGGGCCAGAACTTCATTCCCAGCACCCTGGTGAAGCCCTTGCCCCAAAAAGGCACCTGTCATCGCAGCTACGGCAAAGCATTTTACTACAGAGGGTTATGGCCGAGTTTAGTCTTTTTATGCCATCATCAAAGTTCCCCTCAGGAGGACTTTCTATTTTATGTTCAAGGAGGAAAATCATCACCCTGCTCATAATAACAAAAAACTAGGAACATCCTAAATGTTCAACAACAAAGAAATAAGTAAATGATGGTGTAGCCATATGCTAGAGTATCATTCAGCCATAAAAATTATGTTTACACAGATTGTTTTAATAGCTGCGGTAAAATGGGTTTTATATAACACTACAAATAATAAAGCTGGAATAATATTCTCCTTGGAAGCTTGCTCCAGCTGGGGTAGGTGTAGGCAACCTTGCTCTGCAAATGCTGCACAGAAGTGGCAACCCTTGCACCCATGAACATGCACATTTTGCAGATTTCCTTTTGCAACTGGAGGATGCTGTTTGGTTGGATGCAGGGAAGACCAGGAGAGGCAGTGCAATGATAGAGAGGGGCAGGGCTGGCATGCATTTCCCATCTGACTCTGGACTAAATTTAGTTTCTCTATTTAGAAGAGAAAGGACCCGTTTTATAATAATACAGAAATGACAGTTAACTTTTATTGTTCAGTAACCATGTGCTGGACATATGTTCTCAGATATGTGCATATGTTAATTACATTCCATTTACTCAGGAATCCAATTATTTCAAGAAAACAAATAGGCCAGTTTTCATCAAACACTTTGTGTGGCTATGGGAACAAATAGCGCTGCTATTTATCAAATACATTTATGTGAATGTGCTAGTTAAAAAAATAAAGATCTCTCTCTTGTGAATATTCTGATGGAAGGAAAAAATGATACAGCATAAGTAACTAAATTCTAATGGATATTAGAAAGTGACAAGTGCTATAAAAATAGGAAGTAAGGCAGGGAGAGGGGGTGTTGATAGCATTTGGGTGATTTTTAAATAACAGGGTAGAGAAAAATCTAATTGAAAAGATGACATTTAGCTAAGGCTTGATTTTGCGGAGGGAATTTATTGGTCTTGCAAAGGAAATGTTAAATTTCAAGACTCTGCTGTGGAAGAAACCCTAGTGTATTCCAGAAACTGTTGGGAGGCTGGCAAGGCTGGAGTGGAGTCATTTAGGGCAAGGGCAGTGGAAGGGAAGTCAGAGGTAAGGCAGGTACAGGCCACGGGAGACGCAACACCTATGAAGCAAAGATAAGGATGCTGCCTTTTACTCAGAGTAAAATGGGGAGCCATTTGGGTTTGAGCAGAAGAGAGGCAAGGTATGATCAGACTTACATTTCCAAAGAATCACACTAGCTGCTGCGTTGTCCCTGAAAAGGGGAAAAGTAGAAGGAAGGAGATCAGTTATGAGGCTGCCGCAGAATCCGGGTGAGAGATGATGGATTCAGACCAGGTGGTGGTGGTTGCAGGGGTAAGATGTTGTATTTGTGACCTATTGCTGCTATAACAAATATCACCAGCAGTGGCTGAAAACAATGCAAATGTTTCCTATTAAATCTCTGGAGGTAAGAAGTCCTAAAGGCAAGGTGCTGGGAGGGTTGTTTTCCCTGTGGAAGCTCTAAAGAAATATCTGTTTTCTTTCCTTTTCCAGCTTCTAGAGGCAAGGGACTGCCTGCATCCTTTGGTTTGTAGCTCCTTCCTCCATCTTCAAAGCCAGCAGGACAGCATCTTCAAATTCTCACCCTCATCTCTCTCTCCTCTGTTTCCATCATCACATCATATTCTCTGACTCTGACCCTCCTGCCTTCCTCCTCTAAGGACACAAGGGATTACATTGGACCACCTTGATAATACAGGATACTCTGCCCATATCAAGGATCTTCATCACATCTGCAAATCTCCTTTTTTCATGGAAGGTAATATATTCACAGGTTCTGGGGGTTATGACAGACATTTTTGGAGGGACATTTTGGAGGGTCTTTTTTGGCCTACAACAGGCATGGTCAGAATCTACACATACTTTGAAGGCAGAGCCAAAGGATAGTCTGACAGGATGGATGTGGGGTAAGAAAAAGCAGTGAGTCCCAGGTGACCAGGAGGCTCATAACCTGAGCAACTAAAAGGATGGAGACTCCATCTGCTAAGAGATGTCCAAGTGTGGTAGACAGCTGGGGAGGGGGCTCGGGACTCTGCCTCTATAAGGGACCAAACACCATTTGGGCATCCTGTGTACAGGCAGCTTGACAACGTTGGGGAAAAATATAGTCATTGGTATTGTCGTAACAGGGCACTGTCAGCAGGGACAGCGATGGGCTCTCCTGGATGGTGGCTGGGAAGAGATAAAGGCTAGTTTGTGGGCTCAGGTGAGATGCCCCACTGAGATTTTATAGAAAGAAAACCCTGGAAATCTAAAGTGGCTAAGTCCCTAGGTAGGGACCAGGACTCGTTGCAATTTGGGGATGCATATAAATATGATTGCTGTCTGTTGCAACAGAATTGTGAGGGCTAAGTGTGTGCATGTGTTCGTGTGTGTGTGTGCATGTGTCTGTTTGTGTGTGTGCTGTAATCTCACCATATTAAGCTTGACATAAGAAAAATATAAGGCCAGGCGCCGTGGCTCACGCCTGTAATCCCAGCACTTTGGCAGATCAAGGCGGACTGCTCACCAGGTCAGGAGATCGAGACCATCCTGGCTAACATGGTGAAAACCCGTCTCTACTAAAAATACAAAAAATCAGCCTGGCGTGGTGGCAGGCACCTGTGGTCCCAGCTACTGGGGAGGCTGAGGCAGGAGAATGGTGTGAACCTGGGAGGTGGAGCTTGCAGTGAGCTGAGATCGAACCACTGCACTCCAGCCTGGGCAACAGAGCGAGACTCCATCTCAAAAAGAAAAATATAAAAGATTGTGTCTGCCCCCCAGACAATTATAGTTCATAATTCTGGGAGGTGGGATTATAGCTAATTTCTATTTTATTTTAGACTAGTGTTCTAAATAATCCACAACATGCTGTATTAAGGACTTATTCTCTGAGACTGACATTTCTTGGAGAGGCCACATGGTAAAACGAAAATGATTAGTCTTACCTGGGCACAGATTGTGGTTCTACCATTCACAAGCTGAACCACGATAAATACCATCAATTTCCACCTCTGTAACAAAGGAAGTTTCATTTATGGATTAAATGAGATAACATTTGTGCATCAGTTAAGGATCCTTTTGGCTAAGGGTAATAAAACCTGACAGCAGTAGCTTAAATAACAAACAGGTTTAGTTTCCTTTTTTTTTTTTTTTTTT